>NC_080699.1:9272450-9575480 GCF_030445035.2 Dasypus novemcinctus
GATGTACAGCTAGTCGTTTGTATTATATATTTTCTTTTTTTTTTTTAAGTATGAATTCAGTTTCTTTAATGGACATAGATGTCAATTTGGATGTTTTATTTCTTCTTGAGTTACACGCACACACACACTGATACACACATGTCAGGTTCAGAGGTTCAGATGATAGAGTTAATCATTATATGTTCATGACTCTATTATGGGCAAGGTTCTAGAGCCACTTTTTTGTTTTCTTTTTTAATTAGAGAAGTTGTAGTTTACAAAACAATCACGCAAAATGTACTGAGTATATATTATCCCTCTCATGCACAGTTTTTCTGTTATTAAACTTTGCATTGGTGTGGAACCTTTGTTAAGGCTAATGAAACAATATTATGATTATAACTTATGGTCCATAGTTTACATTAGGGTTCGCTGTTTGTGTTGCATAGTTCTATGGTTCTTTAACATTTTTATTCTAGTGACATATGTACAACCTAACATTACCCCTTTTAAACCACATTCAAATGTAAAATTCAGTGGTAATTACACTGAAAATGTAATTAATGATATATGTGTTACCATCACCACCATCTGTCACCCTAAACAGCAACTCTGTACTGATTAAGCATGAATTCTTCATTCCTTATCTCCCCCAATCTCCCCAACCCTCTGGCCCCTGGTAACCTGTGTTCTACTCTATGAATTTACATATTCTAATTAGTTCATATTAATGAGACCATATAATATTTGTCTTCTTGTGTCCTTTGTGTCCTTTTTACTCAACATGATGTCTTCTTTGCTCTCCCCTTTTTCTCTCTCTGTCTCCCTGTCTGTTTCTCCTCATTTCTTTGTATCTTTATCTCTCCCTTGCAATTTGATTTTCTACTTTCCTTTTAATTTCTGTCTGTGTATGTCCTTTCATCTCAGGGTTTCAATCTATATTGGAGAAGCCTGCTGACCTCCTGGGTTATATTTTAAAGCTTATGATGAAAGGGGAAAGAGAACATTTCTCTCCTACGTACACCATGAAAATTCCTAGGGAAGGAATCTGATATGCTCAACTTGGGCAGCGTGTCCACTTCTGCAGCTAATCCCACCAGAATTATATGGAAGAGCAATTTCTCTAAAAAAAGTGATAGGTGGTGGAAGTGGGGGAAGGGTTCCTGGTAATAAAACAATGGTTATACATTATACTTAGCTTGCATATAATTTACTTTAACTCATTTTCACATTGAGGGAGTTTGACAGTTTAATGGTTAATTTGTAAAGTATGTTTTGAAAGCCTAACCTTTTAAAAAGTTGCAAATACGCAACTTCTGATTCTGCAGAATGAAATAGTTAAGATACTAGTGGTCATGTTAGGAAATGCTTATGAACTTAATTTATCTTGTAAATGAAGGATTTAGCCTACTGCCAGATTTGGACATATATGTTGAGTAATAACTATATACTTAGACATATAATAAAAATGAAAACCAACTATTCCTGTACTTACCACTTAACATAGTCTTTTGCTAGCATTTTAAAGAAGACAGAAGCAATAAGAAAGAAATTCTTCATTTTGCACTACAAATCTACCATCTACCTGCATTGGTACTCATTCTCATTCTGCTTTCCCTTCTCTTACTAGGAATGATTGTCCTTGCCAGGCAAAGGCCGGCCCATCTGCTCTTTGTTTCTTCATTTATGCCATGTCCTCTTCCCCTGCATCATGGGTTTTATCTTCTATACTGGGTCATTTCTGTCTGCATACAAACACTTGAGTATCACCTATCTTCAAATTTCTTCCTCTGATCCCACACCCTTCCCTAGCTGTCATTCCATTTCTTTGCTGATGTATACAGCAAAGTATCACGGAAGTGTGTCCATAGTCAGAGACTATAGTAGTCTATTTCCTCAGCTCCCTCCACTCGGCTTCCATCCCTAGTGTTCCTCCAGATTGCTCTTGTTAAGTCAACAGTGACCTCCATATTGTGATATCCAGTGATAACTTACGTGCTTTTGCTTTACCTGACCTCTCTAAAAATGTCTTACTTGACTTTAAAAAAAGCAAAAAGCCCTCAAATTTGCCCATTTCTCCCTCTGATAAACTCTTTTCTGTGTTACTATTTTCTCCTTTCATTCCTCAACCCTTTTAGACTGTCCGTTTCTATCTTCCTATAGTGGATTCTTCTCTTTTCTCTTTGAGTCTTCTAAATATTGTAGCACTCTTCCTTCCATTGAAATTGTGCCCTGGTTCCCTTTAATTCCTTACAAACATTCACACTAGGTGGTATCACCCAGTCCCTGGCTCTATTTATTTATTTTTTAAAAAGACATTTTTATTTATTTCTCTCCCCTTGGCCCCCCCAATTGTCTGCTCTTTCCGTCCACCCACCACGCGTTCTTCTGTGTCTGTCTGCACTCTTGTCAGCGGCACCGGGAATCTGTGTCTCTTTTTGTTGCGCCATCTTGCTGTGTCAGCTCTCTGCATGTGCAGCACCACTCCTAGTCAGGCTGTGCCCTTTTTTTACATGGGGCGGTTCTCCCTGAAGGGCACACTCCCCGTGCGTAGGGCTCTCCCAAGTGGGGGACACCTTCTGCATGGTAGGGCACTCCTTGCACGCATCAGCACTGCACGTGGACCAGCTCACCAATGGTTCAGGAGGCCCTGGGTTTGAACCCCGGACCTCTCACATGTTAGGTGGATGCCCCATCAGTTGAGCCACCTCTACTTCCTGTACCTGGCTTTAAATAGAATCTCTGTATGGTTGTTGGTTTACAGAAAAATAATAAGATACAGACTTCCCATATATACCCAATTATTAACACCTTGCACTAGTTTGGTACATTTGTTACAATTCATAAAAGAACAATTTTGTAATTTCTATTAGTCCATCATTTACAATTGGGTTCACTGTTTGTGTTGTACAATACTATGTTTACTTAAAAATTTTTATTCTAATATGTATACAACCTAAAATTACCCACCTTAACTAAAATCGCATATATAATTCATTGCTGTTAATTACATTCACAATGTTGTGCTACCATCATGCCTTGTTCATTACCAAAACTTTACGATCAATCCAAATGAAAATTCTGTACAATTTAAGAATTAATTCCTCATTCCCTATCCCAGTCCTGTTCCCTGGTAACCTATATTCTAGTCTCTGAAACCATGATTTTGCTCATTCTAATTATTTCATATCCTTGAGATAATGCAGTATTTGTCCTTTTGTATCTGGCTTATCTCATTCAACATGATGTCTTCAAGGTTCATCCATGTTGTTGTATGTATCAGAACTTCATTCCTTTTTATGGTTAAATAATATTCCATTGTATGTATATACCACATTTTATTTATGCACTCATCAGTTGATGAACACTTGGGTTGTGTCCATCTTTTGACAGTTGTGTATAATGCTGCTATGAAAGTTGATGTGCAAATATCAGTTTGAGTCTCTGCTTTCAGTTCTTTGGGTATGTGCTAAGTCATATAGTAATTCTATACTTAACTTTATTTCTTTGTACCTTTCATCCCTTTTAGGTCTCTTATCATTTTGTGTATGTTTGTAATTTCTTCTGTATGTTTCCTGAGTCTTCTTGATATCCTTTATTATTTCCTTCATTTCATTGAGTTGATTAAGGATATTTATTTGGACAACTTTGATTAGTTGTTCCATTTTGTATGCCTCTTCCTGCTTTTTAGCTTAATCATTAGATTGGCCCCTGACTCCCTCTTTCTTAGTATGGCTTGTAATATCCTTATAGACTTATTTAGTTGGTTAGTTTCTTTTTCTAGTCTCAGGTTTTATTTTTGTTTGGCTTTGTGTTAAGGGTCCTCTTAAAACTTGGTTCCACTTATTTTATATCTTCATAGTTGCCTGTGTTCAAATGAAAAATTGTTAGCGCCAAAGAAAAAGGAAAAAATGAAAAAGAGAAAAAAGAAAAGTATAAGAAAAAAAGAAGAAAGGAGAAAGAACAAAAAAGAAACTTAAAAATAAATAGAGAGGGAAATAGTAAACAGAATAAAAATGGGGAAAAAAAACAGGAAAAATTTTAAAAAAGAAACTGGAAAATTAAGATAAAGTAGAAGACCAGATGAATGAGAAGAGAAGAATGAAATGAAGACAGAACAAGGGAAGGCAGAAAGGGCAAAGAAAAAAAGGAAGGGGGAAAACAAAAGAAAGGAAAGAAAGAAAGTAGAAAGAGAAAGAAAAAGAGCATTAAAAAAAGAAAACATATGATTTAAAAAAACAGACCTCCCTCAGGCCACCAGCAACCATCTCAGGCTGTGCCACTCTCCAGTCATTCACCCCTGTGGCAGGTACACAGAGGAGAGTCACCCCTGTGGCAGGCTCTCCTCCCCCTGGGAGCAGGCTGGGTAGTGTCAGCCCACCCAGTCTCCTCGCCTTGCTCCCTCTGCCCCCTGAGTGGCTAGGTACTAGCCAGCACTCCCATTACCTCAAGACTCCCCTCCCAGGAGAGTGGGGGGCCGCTGGCAGGACAGTAGATGGTGGTTCTACTCTCCCCATGTTCTTGCCCCAGGCTCCCCTCCAGAGCCTGCTGGGCCCCCGCCTGATCACCTGGTTTCCTGTCTGACTGTGCTCCCCTCTCCAGTAGCCTTTCTATCGCCCCTGTGGTCCTGGGTTTCCCTACGCCAGGCTGGCCTGCTGCCTTTCCGCGGTTGCCAGAGGAGGATTTGGAGCCTGCTGTTCCCTCCTCTGCCATCTTGGATCCTGTGTTGGATTCAGTTTGCTACTATTTTGTTGAGGATTTTTGCATCCATATTCATAATATATATCAGTCTGTCGTTTTCTCATGTTATCTTTATCTGGCATTGTTATGAGGGTGCTGTTGGCCTCATAGAATGGGTTAGGTAGAGTTCCCTCCTTTTCCAATTTTTGGAGGAGTTTTAGAAGAATTGGAGTTAAATCCTAGAATGTTTGGCACAATTTTTCTATGACATCATGTGGTCCTGCCCTTTTCATTGAGATGTGTTTGATTACTAATTCAATCTCTTTATTACTTATTGGGTTTTTGAGATCATCTTCCTTTCTTGAGTCCGTGTAGGTACTTTGTATGTTTATAAAAATTCATCTATGTCATCTAGTTTATTTAATTTATTGGTGTATAGTTGCATGGTATCCTTACAGTCCTTTTTATTATTAGTGGTAATGTCCCCTTTTTAGATCTTCATTATTTGTATCCTCTCTCTTTTTTCCTTGTCAGTCTAGCTAAAGGTTTGTCAATTTGATCTATTCAAAGAACCAACTTTTGGTTTTGTTGATTCCCTCTATTTCTTTGTTTTCTATTTCATTTATCTCTTCTCTAACCTTTGTTATTTCCTTCCTTTTGCATGCTTTGGGGTTAGTTTCCTTTTCTTTTTCTAGTTCTTGCAGTTGTGAAGTTAGGTATCTGATTTGAGATCTCTCTTTTTTAATGTAAACATTTAGAGCTATGAATTTCCTTCTCAGCACTGCCTTCACTACATTCCATAAGTTTTGGTATGATATATTTTCATTTTCTTTTGCCTCAAAATATTTTCTTTTTTTTTAAAGATTTATTTATTTATTTATTTCTCTTCCCACCCCCCACCCTGGTTGTTGGTTCTCTGTGTCTATTTGCTGCGTCTTGTTTCTTTGTCTGCTTCTGTTGTTGTCAGTGGCACTGGGAATCTGTGCCTCTTTTTGTTGCGTCATCTTGTTGTGTCAGCTCTCCGTGTGTGCAGTGCCATTCCTGGGCAGGCTGCACTTTCTTTTGCGCTGGGCCGCTCTCCTTACGGGGCACACTCCTTGCACGTGGGGCTCCCCTATGCGGGGGACACCCCTGCGTGGCACGGCACTCCTTGCGCGTATCAGCACTATGCATGGGCCAGCTCCACACGGGTCAAGGAGGCCCGGGGTTTGAACCGCGGACCTCCCATGTAGTTGACGGATGCCCTAACCACTGGGCCAAGTCCGTTTCCCTCAAAATATTTTCTAATTCTGATTTTTTATTTCTTCCTTAACCCATTTGTTGTTTAAGAGTATGTTGTTTAATATTCATGTATTTGTGAATTTTCCATTTCTCCCTCTGTTATTCATTTCTAGCTTCTTTTTTTTTATGGTCAGAGAAGATACATTCTCGAAATTCAGTGTTTTTTTAATTTATGGAGACTTGCATTATCCAACATAAATCTATACTGGAGAATGATCCATGTGCGCTTAAGAAGAATGTGAATTCTGTTTTTGTTGTGTACAGTGTTCTATATATGTCTGCTAGGTCTCTTTGGTTTAGTATATCATTCAAGTTCTGCACTTCTTTATTGATCTGTTGACTACATGTTCTTTCTATTAATAAGTGTGTGTTAAAGTCTCCTATTATTAATATAGAACCATCCATTTCTCCCTTCAAATGTATCAGTATTTTCTTCATTTACTTTGGGGATCTACTGTTAGGTTCATATATATTTATAATTGCTACATCTTCCTGTTGAATTATCGCCTTTATTGGTATATAATGACCATATTTCTTCCTCATAACTCTTTTTGACTTAAAATCTGTTTTATCTGATATTAGTATAACCACCCCAGCTCTCTTTTGGATACTACTTGCATCGTATATATTTTGTCCATACTTTCATGCTCAAGCTACTGGAATATTTGAATTTAAGGTGAGTTCTCTTGCAAACAGCCTGTAACTGGGTCATGCTTTTTTATCCATTCTGTCATTGTCTGCCTTTTGACTAGAAAGTTTAATCCATTTACATTTAAAGTCACTAATGATAATACAGGACTTTCTTCTGCCATTTTACTATTTGTCCTTTGTATGTCTTATACTTTTTTTTTTGTCTCTCACTTCTGTTAATGTCTACTTTTACTTTATTTTCTTTTATCGTGTTGTACCATATTGAGTGCCTTCTCATTCCTATCTGGATATATTTTTCATGTGTTTTCCTTGTGGTCAATGGGGTTAAAATTTAACATTTTAAATATATAACCATAATATTTGATTTGATTCTAATTTAAATTTAATAGCATGTGGTATATTCTTTTCTTATACCCCTCTGTCCATCCACTGTCTTTTTGGACTTGTTACACTTATATCTTGTACATTGTATGTCCTAAAAAAGATTTATCATTACTTCTTATGCATTTGCATTTTAGCACCTGTAGGAATTAAGAAATGGTGTTAAATACCAAAGAATATAATACAGTGATATTTATATTTACCCAAATGGTTACCTTTACTGCCGGTTTTTATTTGTTTATGCTGCTTTGTGTCCTTTCCTTTCAGACTGATGAAATTTCTTTAGCATTGCTTGTAGGACAGATTTAGGGGTGATGAAATCCCTCAGTTTTCATTTATCTGAGAATGTCTTAATCTCTCCTTCATTTTTGACAAAGAATATTGCCAGATATAAAATTCTTAGCTGGCAATTGTTTTCTTTCAGTACTTCTTAAGTATTTCAACCCGCTGCCTCCTTGCCTCCATGGTTTTTTATGAGAAATGGACATTCAGTATTATTGGGACTCCCTTGTATGTAACATGTTGTTTTTCTCTGGCAGCTTTTAGAAACTTTCTTCTTGTCTTTTGCAGTTGATAGTGTGATAGTGTGGTCCTTAAATTCAGGGTGTATTTTCCTTCATTTTTATACTTTTTGTTGTTCTCTGTGAATCTTGGATATTCATATTCAAGTCTTTTACTAAGTTTGGGAAGGTCTCTGTCATTATTCTTTGACTAGTTCTTCTGCCCCTTTCTTCTCCTTCTGGTCCTTGCATAACTCGTATATTGTGCTCTTGATGGTGTCCCCGTGTTGGTGCTGCCTGAGGCTATTTTCATTTGTAATACCCTTTTTTCTCTTTTTGCTCTTCAGTTTGATTCCTTTCAAGTGTCTTTTCCTCAAGTTCACTGTTTTATTTTTTCTATTATGTCCAATCTGCTCTTGAAACCCTCCTGGGCATTTCTCATTTTAGTTAGTGTCATCTTCAACTGAAGTAATTCTTTTCAATTCTTTTCAATTCTTTTTTAAAATTTCTTTCTCTTTATGTAGACTTTCATATTGTTCATTAATTGTGTTCCTGATATCCCCTTTTTTTAAAACCAGCAAGAGAATTTAAAGTGAAAGTATATGAGACAGGAGTGCAGGTGTGCTCAGATGAGTTCCTGATATCTTTTTGTTCTTTCTCTGATTTTCCTTCATCTCCTTGAGCATTTTTAAGATCATATTTTTAAAGTCTTTGTTATTTCCACATTCTCATTTTCTTCATCCTCTTCCTTTGGATGGGCCATAATGTCCTGTTTCTTTGTCTTGGCCTCTTTTGTTGCACATTGTACATTTTAATTATTTTAAATGTTAACTCTTTATTCCCTGAGATGTCTGTTTTTTGGTTTTGTAACTAGCTGGTGATAAGACAGATTTTCTTGCGTTTCAGCCCTCTTATTCGGAAGGACTTCCCAAGGTATATGCAGTGTGCAGGTGTTTCCCTGTCTTTCTGGGCAGCTGTCTTGTTCGGATCTTTTGCTTGTTGGTTGTTTTGTAGTTCCCCTGTTTACAAGAGTTTGATTTTCCCCTCTGTTTCCCAGGTGGCTGATCCTCCTCTCCCTTGTGTTTGAAGCTGGACAGGCCTTTGCCCATTCTGTCCCCCTCTATAGTTATTCACACTCCTTTAGTAGTCTCAAGCTGCTTTTACCTGAAGGGAAAATTCTGGGAGGAGAAGAACCCTGGAGAGGACTTTGTCAAGTCAGTCTCTTCTAGACAAAAAGGGACAGAGACACATGGAGGAGGTACAGACTGGCTTCAAAGGGCCCTGGGGAGGGGATCAGGAAGGGTGCCAAGAGCTTTCCAAAGGCTTCTCAAAGCTGAACATTTCAGGCTTGCCCAGCAAATGCAGCCCTTCAGCTAACTGTTTCCTGCAGTGCTGAGTAAGTGCAGTGTCTGTAAACCTGCACCGGGGGGAACCAGCAAGATGGCAGTAGATTAAGACGCTCCTAGAATCAGCTCCTGCTACAGGGCAGTTAGCAAACACCCAGGGCTCTCTGGAGCTAGCCGAAGCACGTGTTTGGGGGCTCCAGGAGGCCAGAAGGTCATCCTGCAACATCCTTGAAGGAATGGAAGGATGAGACTGCCAATCTGCAGAGAAGACTCATAAGTAGAGGCTCCACGCCCCAGAGGCTGGTCCACCTTCCACTGGAGGCACAAGCCACCTCAGGAGCCATTCAGCGGCTGGAATTGAAAGCTCCACTTCCCAAAAATGGGGCAGGAAGAGACAGTTGGGCACCAACTTCAGCTGAATTTACTCATCAGTGGGCTAAAGTATAATCCTGAGAACAGCTAAAGTTTGAGTCTGTCCAAGTAGAAAGAGACCGGGAGCCGCCATCTTAACTCCGCACCTGGCATAAGGGGAAGCAAGGCAAACTGAGAATCCCGGTGCTGGTAGGGACCAGCTTCTTTCCATCCAGGTCAGATTGCAGGTCTAGCCAACGCCCCAGTGCCACCTCCAGCAGGGATGAAGCTGCAGGGACCTGTGCCAGCCTCTCTGGGAAATTATTGGCCAAGCCACAGAGGCTGGTGACTACCCTACTCCGGCGGCATGATCCACCCCAGGAGCTATTCAGTGGCTGGAATTGGAAGCTCCATTTCCCAAAAACAGGGGAGGAGGAGATGGTTGGCTGCTGATTTCGGCTACCGATTGGTAGACTTGGCTGGCTAAGAGATAACCCTGGGAACAGCTGGGGTGTGAACCAGCCCAAGTCAGAAAGAGGTCAGTAGCCACCATTCTGCCTCTGCCCCCAACCTGAGGGAAAGCCGGGCTGACGGAAACTCTCAGTGTCCGCAGGAACCAATTTCTTTCACGCAGATCAGCCTGCAGCCCACCTAGGCTTCAGCCCCACCTCTGGCAGGGATGAGGCTGAGGAGCCCTGCACCAATCTATACAGGTAACTGCGGGGAACTTCGGCTGCCATAGATCAAAAATCAATTCTACCAGGGCAGTTGCAGTCATCTTGGACCTGCACTGCATAGATTGCTGCCCACACTTGCAACTCCATCCCTGCCCCAGGCAGGGGAGAAAGGGATGTGAAGCTTCATCAGTCTCTCTGGGCAGCTACAGTCTAGGCCTGCATGTAGATTATTCCACATAGCTGTGACACTGTCCCTACCCCTGACAAAGGAGAAAGTTGAAAGAAGCATCATTGGTCCCTGGTGCAATGAGGGCAGCTTGAACCTCCGAGCTTACAGCACCAACTACATGCTTGGCTCCTGCTACACAACCAGCAAGGGAGAAAGGACAGGAAGCCCTAACGAAAGAGAAAAAGTGCACCCAGAATAAATACTCTAGTAAGCCAGA
Organism: Dasypus novemcinctus; assembly: GCF_030445035.2. NCBI lineage: Eukaryota > Metazoa > Chordata > Mammalia > Cingulata > Dasypodidae > Dasypus > Dasypus novemcinctus. The sequence goes on from NC_080699.1 coordinate 9,282,743, forward strand.
AGTGAAGACACCAACAAAAAAATTACAATCCACACCAAGAAGCAGGAAGCTGTGGCCCAGTTAAAGGGACAAGATAAGCCTCCAGATGACATAAAGGAGTTGGAACAACTAATTTTAGGTGTTCAAACAAATCTCCTTAATAAATTCAATGAGATGGCTAAAGAGATTAAGGATATTAAGAAGAGATTGGATGAGCACAAAGAAGAATTTGCAAGCATACATAGAAAAATAGCAGATCTTATGGGAATGAAAGGTGCAATGAAATTTAGAAAGCATGGCATCATATAATAGCAGATTTGAGGAGACAGAAGAAAGGATTGGTGAGCTTGAAGAAATGGCCCCTGAAAGTTGACATATAAAAGAAGAGATGAAGAAAAGAATGGAAAAATTGAGCAAGGTCTCAGGGAACTAAATTACAGCAAAAAGTGTGCAAACTTGCATGTCATGGGTGTCCCAGAAGAAGAGAAGGGAAAAGGGGCAGAAGGAATATTTAAAGAAATAATGGTAGTCAATTTCCCAACCCTATTGAAGGACATAGATATCCCTGTCCAAGAAACACAACGTACTCCCATTCAAAAAAATCTGAATAGACCAACTCCAAGACACATACTCATCATAATGTCAAAGGCCAAAGACAAAGAGAGAATTCTGAGAGCAGCAAGAGAAAAGCAATGCATAACATATAAGGGATATCCAATAAGATTAAATGCTGATTTCTCACCAGAAACCATGGAGGCAAGAAGACAGTGGTCTGATTATTGAAGATACTATAAAAGAAAAACTCCTAGCCAAGAATCTTATTTCCAGCAAGACTATCTTTCAAAAATGAGGGCAAAATTAGAATATTCACAGATAAACAGAAACTGAGAGAATATCTAAGCAAGAGACCAGATTTTCAGGAAATACTAAAGGGTGTGCTAGAGCCTGAAAAGAAAAGACAGGAGAGAGGGGCCTGGAAGAAAGTCTAGAAATGAAGATTATATCAATAAAAGTAACTAAAAATGTCAAAAGATTGGTAAAAATAAAATATGACATAAAACTCAAATAGTCAGGAATAAACTTAACCAATGATGTAAAGCACTTGTATTCCGAAAACTGCAACTCAATGTTAAATCAAAAAAGCCCTAAATAACTGGAAGAACATTCCATGCTCATTGATTGGAAGACTAAATATCATTAAGATGTCAATTCTATCAAACTGATATACAGATTTAATACAATCCTGATGAAAATAATACCAGCATTAAAGAAAAAATTGAAAACACAATCATTAAATTTATTTGGAAGGGTCAGGAGTCCTGAATAGCCAGAAACATCATAAAAAGGAAAAATGAACCCTCATCTCCAGACTTTAAATCATAATACCTACCTATAGTGGTAAAAACAACATGGTACTGGCCTAAAGACAGACAAAACAGACAAATGAAACCAAATTTATGGTTCAGAAACAAACCCTCACAGGTATGGTCAAATGATTTTTGACTAGCCTGTTAAACTCACACAGCTCGGGCAGAACAATCCATTCAATAAATGGTGCTGAAAAAAATTGGACATCCATAGCTGAAAGAAGGAAAGAGGACCCCTATCTCATACCTTATCCAAAAGTTAACTCAAAATGGATCAAAAAACTAAAAATAAAAGCAAGAACCATAAAACTTCTAGGAGAAATTATTGGAAGTATCTCCAAGACCTGGTGGTAGGTGATGGATTCTTAAAGGAGATAAGAAAAGGACTGAGTGGACTACTGATGTTTAATGTATGTAGAAGTTTTAATCAGCTTTACTGTAAAATTGTGGAAATGCATAGAGTGGATGGTAATACATAGTAACAGCTCGTTTATAAATGGGGATATAACTGAAAATGGTAGTCTAGTTATGCAAATACCAGTTGACAGAATGCTTGAGAATAATCAAGGAACTGGATAGCCCAGTAAACCAAGAGGTGGACGAGAGTTGTGGCTGATGGTACAGACGCAAGAGTGTCCTTTGTGAGCTAGAATAAATATGTATCACTACTTCAGGGTGATGGGAATGTGGAGAAGCATGGGAAAAATACAGCTGGAGTGACCTATGGACTGTGGTTAGTAGTAATAATATAATATTCTTGCATCTATGCAAGAGATGTACTGTGTTGATACTGAGGCAGTATAGAAAATGTAAGCCAAATGTACACTATTGACATGGTAACTTCAGATGATATTGTTTTATCTGTAGCAAATGACACACCACATAGTGGTGTGTTGATGGAAGGGTGTTGTTTGGGAATTCTGCACATATGCATGATTTTTAAAATAAGTTTACAACTTCTGTCATAAAAAATATATTTAAAAAATAATAATAGGGTGGTTGGGGGAAAAACACCAAATGTAAGATAAGGACTATAATTCTTAGTAAGATTTTGACAGTATTCTTTCATAGTTTGTAACGAACGTCTCATGACAATGCAAGGTATTGGTGGAGGGTTGATGTATGGGACCCCTATATGATGTTATACATGTTTCCTTTGTAAGTTCACAACTTTTACTATATACTTAATTGTTTACATATGTTCATATATAAATGATATAAAGATAATAATCGGATTGGTTAGGGGAAAACTACTTTGTTTAGTAGTAATATTTTAACAATGCTCTTTAAAATCATTAGTTAGAAAGGTTTAAAAGCAATGCAAGTTATTGGTGGTAGGGTGAGATGTTATATATGTTTGTTTGATAAGTTCACATCTATTATGCACTTATTGTTTATGTATGTTCGTGTATGATATATTTCAATAAATTAAAAATAAATGTAAACCTGCACTGCCACCACCAGAGGAGTGTTGAAACAATGGCTGCACTCCGAGTGGGACCCAATGATCTAGATTTGCTAATCAAAAGTCATGATCGGTGATCAGCCATGCCCACCCCTGTTCTTCTTAGGGAAGAGGATTTTTACCTCCTTTTCTGTCACCAGCAAGATAGCCAGGGACTGGACCCCACAGTGACCTGCCACAAGAGTGGGGGCTGCACACTACTAGCTACTGCACAGAGGGAGCAATTTACTGTTCTTTACTGTAATTTATCAGCCTCTTTTTCTCTTTCTTCCCTGGATGTACAGGATTCTGGCCTCCAGAGTTTCAAAATAGTTGTTTCGAACAGTCCCTGCCTCTTTAAAAGTTGTTTTGGTGGAAGGACTGAGTCCTGGTGCTCCTACTCTGCCATGTTCCCCAGAATACCCCTGATGTAGTGTTTTTACTTTCATGATAAAGTCCTTTGATGCACAAAAGTTTCTAATTCTGATGAGGTCCCCTTTACCTTTTTTTTTTCTCTTGCTACTTGTGCTTTGGATATAAAGTCTAAGAAACCATTGCTTAACACAAGGTGCTAATGATACTTCCTTATGTTTTCTTGTAGGAGTTTGATAGTTTTAGAACTTGTACTATGGTCTTTGATCCATTTTGAGTTGATATTTGTAGATGGTGTGATGTAGGTTCTACCTTCCTTCTTTCAACACATGGAGATCCAGTTTTCCCAGAACCATTTATTGAAGAGGCTATTCTTTCCCAATGGAATGGACTTGTTGAAAATCTGTTGGCCATGAATATGAGGACTGATTTCTGAACTCCCAATTCAACTCCATTGGTCTTAAATCTGTCCTTGTGCCAATCCTATGCTGTTTGGATAATTATAGCTTTGTAATAAGTTTTAGTATTGGGAAGTGTGAGTCCTCCAACTTTGTTCTTTTTTTGAGATAACTTCGGCTATTTGGGGCCCCTTCCCCTTCTGTATGAATTTTATGATTGGCTTTTTCATTTCTGCAAAGAAGGTTGTTGGAATTTTGTTTGAGATTGTGTTGAATCTGTAAATCACTTTGGGTAGAATTGACATCTTAACAATATTTAGTCCTCTAGTTCATGATCATAGAATGTTTTTCCATTTATTTGGGTTGTCTTTAATTTATTTTAGCAATGTTTTGTAGTTTTCTGCATACAAGTCCTTTATCCTTGGTCAGATTTATTCCTTGATATTTGACTCATTTAGTTGCCATTGTAAATGGATTTTTTTTCTTGATTTATTCTTCAGGTTATTCATTATTGGTATATAGAAAATCTACCAATTTTTGCATGTTGGATTTTGTACCCTGCCACATTCTTTTATTGCTTGTCCCCCCTTCTAGAATATCAGCCACATGAGGGCACAAACTTTGTTTTATTCATAGTTGTGTCCCCAGTGCCTTAAATATCTCCTGGAACATATAGGCCCTATAAATTTTTGTTAAGTCAATGACTATCTTCTAAATTGGTGTTTCTCCTTCCATTCTTGCTTCCTCTTCAATCCATTCTTTATTTAGAAAACCTAAATCAAATTATCTCTCTTTCTTGCATGAACTCTCCAATGTCTTCTCAAAATGCTTGTAATAAAATCCATATTCCTTATATTGGCCATCAAAGCCCAAGGCATCCTGGCCCCTGCCTACTTCTCTGACTTCATTTCTTCGCATCTTGCTTTCCCACTGTGCTTTACAGGGCAGAACTGCCTTAGGACCTTTGCACCACCTGTTTTCTCTATATTTTCCTCTCTTCTTTTTAATGGATGGCTCCTTTGTATTTCTCTGATCTCAGCATAAATGCTCGGAGAGGTCTTCCTAGGTCATCTAATCCATGCCAACACATCAGCTTGTTTGAGTTCTTGACATAACCCTTCTCACAATCTGATATTTCTGGCTTGCTTATATGTTTATCGCTATCTCTTATATTTCTGGTACATTTACATACTTATTGTTTATTCCTATAACTAGAATGCATGTTTAAGTAAAATGAGATAATATTCCAAGGTTCATGAGTCTCTCATTTTCCCACCCATTTATTTTTTAAAGAACTGTTCTTTGCACCACATTTCATTTAACCTTTCCTATTGACTTGTTGCTTGACCCTCTCCCACCAACTCTTTGGAATACTTCTGTTACTGTACTATTTTGTTTCCTTGTTAAATGACATTTAAAGTTTAATTGCACTAACTATATCCTCATGATATTCACATATCCAAATGCTTTGAAAGTTTAATATAGTTCTAAAATCACACTATTTCTAGGTCAAAGCTATATAATTCTGGTGTATGGCTGAATGGCTTTGTATATGGCCCAGTATTTTTATTAATACAGTTTTGAAATAAAATTAGAGTTTTTAATTGTATGAATAATTTTGAAAAATTCAAATTGCTAGAGAGTGACAGCAGTTATCTCTTTCCAATAAAATTTTGGAGATTTGATTTCAAAGTGATTTCTCTTGCATCATTCATATGGAAAAATTTTTATTATGTTTTAAGAAACCTTTTTATAATCTGTGAACTTCAAAATGGCAACTTATAAAGATGTACTCTTGAAGTAGTTTCAGTTTGAAGATTTAAGTTAGTGGACCAATCAAAACTTTTAGGCATGCCAGTTTAATATAATCCTACAAAGGAATGCTTATGTACTGGCAAAAATCTACTGCATTACTTTTTAGTAATATTAGTTACCAGATGCACATATTCTGGCTTCTGTAATTCTGATTTGCTTGACTTCTTTTTATTAATTATTATGAGCAGGATATTATATATATTGAAGTATCTGAACTGTAAAGAAGTATGGTCCTAAAAGGTGCTAGAATAGCTACAGAAATCAGAAACCTTTTGTAACAGTTTGGCATTATTTATGAATTCCAAAATAGATATTGGATTATGTCTGTGAAGGGGTCTGTTCCTCTGGTGGAACTCAGAAGTTTCACTTTTACTTGATTAAATTGTGATTAAAGCTTTGATTGGGCCACATGGGTAGGATGTTGCATCCCCTCCCCTTTGATGAGTGGGGATTCACAGAGGAAACAACAAGGAGAGGAGTTAGTTGGAGTTTTAATGCTGGAGCCCAGGGAAGTAAATATGCAGAGAAGCAGATATGTGAGGAAAGAGAGAAGGCCCCATTAGACACAGCAGGCCCCAGGAAGAGAGTCAAGTCATTCACCTGATAGTTTACAGCTGGCTTTGTGGAGAGAGCAGAGCAGCTGAACCCAGAGAGAAACAGGCCATGGGAGAGAGACAAGACTTGTCCCAGTCTACAGCTGATATTGGAAGAAGCTGAGACCATGGAGCCTTAAGAGGAAGAGGAAGCCTGAACCCTTGTAGACATTGGCAGCCATCTTGCTCCAACACGTGGCAACAGACTTTGGTGAGGGAAGTAACTTATGCTTTATGACCTGGTGACAGTAAGCTTCTACCCCAACTAAATACCCTTTATAAAAGTCAAAAGATTTCTGGTATTTTGCATCAGCACCCTTTTGACTGACTAATACACTTTTCAAAGGTTCTCCATCAAAAAGTTCAATTTTTCTAAAATTTTACAATCCTTTACCTCTTTTATCCATGCCATCAACCCATCTGTTCCCATCCCAGGCACCCTACTCCCATAGATCAATTTTTCTTGTGAATTTTGTGTCCAAAAGGAAAGGAGGGATATAAGGAAATGCGTATTTATTTTCTATTGAGGCTATAACAAATGACCACAAATTCAGCTGTTTAAACCGATACCTATTTATTATTCCACCGTTCTGTAAATCAGAAGTCTAGTGGGTTCACCTGGTTTCTAGCTCCAAGTCTTGTAAAACTGAAATCAAGATGTGGCCAGCTGAACTTACTGGAAGGCTCTGGCAAAGTGCCAGGCCTATTCAGGTCCTTAGAAGAGTTCAGATTTATGTGGGTGCAGGGTGTTGGACCCCATTTTCTTTCTGTCACTTGGTGTCGTTCTCACTCTTGCTCGCGGCATCCCCTTCTTATCTTCAAAGCCAGCTACGCAGGTGGATTATCTCAATACTTCAGTCCTCTCTCACCTCCCCCTTTGCACCGGGAATCCTGGTTAGTGGCAATGTTTCAATATGTGTTTGTAACAAATGTGCCACACTAAACAGGGATGTTGTTAATGGGGAAAAGTGGGGGAGGAGGAGAGGGTGGGGTATGTGGGAATCCCCATATTTTATATATGTATTGAAACATTGCTTCTAACCATGGTCTATAGTTTACATTATAATTTGCACTTTACCCCACACGATTTTATAAGTTTTGACAGAATGTATAATGGCCTATATCCATCATTACTGTGTCAAGTAGGACAATTCCAATGTCCCCAAAATGCCCATGTTGCACCAATTCTTCCCTCTCCCTCCCCTCAGAACCTCTGGGGACCACTGTCTTTATATCAATGTTACAAGTTCTTCCATTGCTAGAATAGTAAGTCTACTTCAGTCCATAGTTGCATTCTCTCATTATGTTTGTTCATTCCTTAATTTTGAGGATATTCACCATGTTATCTTAAGTGGTAAGGTTTTTCTTTTTACAAATTTTTCCTCTATTCCATAATATTTCAGTATATTTTACTGAGAAATATTTTATATAAGATCAGTTAATGAAAAAATATTTATCTTCAATGGAACATTAAAATTAGATGTTATTACTGAATTTATTCTAGATTTGATATAAAATGGTGAACAAGACAGATATGGCTCCTGCCTTCATGGAGTTTATAGTATATATTTATTAAAATAAGAAATGATAATCTGCATTTTAGCTTTGTTTAGACTGTTTCTATGTTGACATTTTCTAAATAAACATGTTTTGGTCAATATTCATTTTTTGAAAATATCTTTATATATTGACATATTTCACCATATAATTACATATTAATTAGAGGAATATCAGATGATATAGAAGAATAAATAGAATACCTGCAATTCTGTCATCCAGAGATAATCATCAACATTTTTATTCCTTTTTTGCCCATAGATACAGATACATTAAAATAGAATCCTGGTGCACATTCTACTGTGAAGTCTGCTTTTTCAATAAATTTTGTTTTATTTCAACATTTTTGTAACTTCAGTTATATTGCGTGGCCCCCAGAAATTACTCATTCAGGACGTCTTTTGCCTGTTTTTTAGCTTTTATCAGCAGTTCCAGTGAAAATCCTTAGACATGCTTCAGTGCTCATAATCCTGAATTCTTTCTTAGGTTAATCATTTGACTTTAAATTGCACAAAGCCTATGCACATTTTTAAGGCTTTTGATATTTTTGATTTAATCAGTATTTTATAATGGATTTAGTATATTTAATGACTTTATAGATAAATTGATGAATGTATGAATAATCAGAAATGTTTCTTATTACATCACATACCAAAGCGTTTCCTTTTAAGTCTCAAAACAGCATGATTGTTAGCAATTTAAATTTAGTTTAAAATAAAATTCATAAAGCATTTCTCTGGAAGCAATTCATCAAGTTTAAGTGCCTGTTGGAGTAAGTTTCAACTGGTGTTAGGAATATTCTTGCTTTTGAAAATTCTTAGTTATATAAATTAATGAATGAAAAGCTGTATAGATGCATGATTGGGTTTTGTCTTCTCTTGTAGGAGACAATTGCATAATGGGACAACAGTGCTGACTGTGTTTCTTCATCTGTTAATGTGGTACTTAGTACCAGTCTCAAAAGTTGTGGGTTTTTTTTTTTTTTGTAGTGATTAAATGATATCATATATGTAAAGCATTTGGGAGAATCTTGGCATCCTAGGCATTCAGTAAATTTCATCTGTTACTAGTATGTGAATGACTTTAGAGTGAAGAAACTTTAATATGTATGGGGTTGTAATTCCCCTAGTTATTATATATGTCTTATAATTACTTTAAATAGATTTTCTATGCATATTGACTTTTTATTTTTACTTTTTAAAATATATCTTTAGGTTTGAAAGAGTTGTCTCCACTTCCTCTAAATCTTAAACGTTTGTACAAAGAGACACTGGAAATTGAACCCATCTTGATAATTATTTCCCCGGGTGCTGATCCTTCTCAAGAACTTCAAGAACTTGCTAATGCTGAAAGAAGTGGAGAGTCTTATCACCAGGTCAGTACGGAGTGCCCTGCTGTTTTTGCCACTGTTAACGCTTTCTCTGCCCTATGTGATCCTGAGGGCGTATTTGCTGTGTTAGGCTGTCCACGTCCTAATCTCCAGAGCCTGTGAGTATGCTACCTTATGTGGAAAAAAGGATTTTGCAGATGTGATTAAATCAAGGATTTTGCAATAGGGAGATTATCCTGGATCATCTGATGGGGCCCAATATAATAACAATGGTCCTTATAAAAGTGGGGCAGGTGGTCAGAGTGAAGGAAGAAGGTGTGAGGATGAAAGCAGAGGTCAGAGAGGAGAGAAGATGCTATGCTGCTGGCTTTGAAGATGGTGGAAGGGGCCATGAGCAAAGGATATTGGTAACTTCTGGAAGCTGGAACAAAGGAAAGAATGGGTTCACTCCTCAAGTCTCCAGAAGGAATGTAGCTTTGTAGTAAATCTTTATTTTTAAATGGCAACTTCTTGATTTTAGATCAATGATTCTTCTGATCTCCAGAAGTCTGATAAGGTAACTATTTTTTTTAAGCCACCAAATCTGTGGCAATCTGTTATAGCAACACTAGAGAGCAGATAGATTTGCTTACATTTAAGTATAACTTTTAAATTTTTTCTTGGATTTTTTTACAATAAATTACAGGAGTAAAGTTTACCTGCAAAAGCTAATGTGAAAGAAATACATATTTTTGAGTAAAATTTACCTAATAAAATACCAAGTTTTTCCAAAGGTAAATCTATGAACTTTTGTTCAAATTGTCTCCTTTTTTCAAATTAGTTTGCATACAAACTTGAAATTTTAATATACTAATTTACCCTCAATTTTTTTATATGTAAGAAAATAAAGTTTTTCATTGGGAAAATAAATAATAATAGTTTAAAAATAAATATTTAATAGCACCCAGAAATTGAAAAGTAAAAATTTCACGAGGAACAATATAAATAGAAGATAGCAGAAAAGCAGATAGGCATAGTCATGGAGGACCAACACTTAACTCTAGGGGGCGCCGCTCAGAGCATGGTTAGACTAGCTTAGCCTACTGATTGTGGCAGTATTCAATTGTTGGTGAGATGTCTTCAGAAAGGGGAGCCCTTTTCTACAGGTTATACTGTGGCAGCAAGACAAAACTGTTATCTGAACTTTCAATGTTTTTATTGATGATTAATTCCTGGTATTAGTTTGGCTTTTCTTCAAAACTTAATATTAAAGCCAATTAGACAGGTTTTGAGATTATTTTTTAGATTTGAATAATTATTAAAAAGTAGCAGAACATTATTTTTTTTCATTCCGAAAGCCTTGTGCTTTCAGTGTACACACAGGTGTGTAAGATGTTTACCAAAAGACCCTAGAAACTGTTTCTTTTATCTTCCCAAGTGGAAATGAAAAATTGTTTATATGTCTTTCTCATTTCAGCCTTTAATATTAATTTAATATAAATTTACTATAACGTATTCTAAACTTTTAGAAAAGTTTGCTCCTCCATTTTGTGTATTCACAGTAGGCTTTACTAGAACTTTCAGAGTTGTCTGTACTATACTTGCAAAATTTGTTTAATGCAATGAACTTTAAATTTGGACAGACTTTTTTCACAATTTTCTCATTGCTTTTAATTTTTGTTGCTGTACTGAATATATCTACTAAGGATAATAATATACATTTTTAATGCAATAAAATTAATTTTCAATGTTAGAAAACTTCCTGTTTTGCTTTTTAAAAATAATTTTTCCTTTCCTCTAGTAGCTGTTTCTGCTAAGGCTTCATGAACTTTCAGTAGGTTTTCACACAATTTACACATTATTGAAAATTTTGAGTCATGTGGTCTTAGCTACAATTTCAGTTCAGCAAAATACTTACCTTTATTTTCCTGATTCTGTTGTATGTATGTTCATGTTTTTTTTTGGTTTTTTTTTTTGCCTTTTAAAATAATGTTGTGAATTGAAATAATTCAACCAGTATTGTTTTGTTCCTCCTAACTGCCTAATTCCAGGTAAGATTTGAAAATTTTTTTAAAAAAAGCAGGATAGTAATATTTACTACTTGATCCTTTATGTGCCTTAGTAGGCAATGAACAATGTGTCCTGCTCTCAAAGACTTTATAGTCTAATTTCAAAATCAAATTCAGTACTTATAAAAACATTAAAAACAAAGAATACCATATTGTACTCATGGTGAAAAAATAAATCACTGGTTTTAAGTGCTTTTCAAATTGTTTTGGCCATGTATCTAGTAAAAACTTTTAAGTCAGCATTCCCAATATACGTATAGTTAAAAATTGTAATATACATACATGTATCACTATACTGATACATAAGTATTACATAAATTGTTCTTCACAGAACATATGGAGAAGTTTGGACTTGATATGGTAAGTAGTCATCTAAGTCCAAGCATCCAAATATTATAGAAATCTCATGTATAGTATTTTATTACCTAGGCTCATTCAACTTGTGCTTGTACATTTTCAATGTTTGGATGTTTCTGTTTCAGAAAGATGTCTGTCCCACTTTATGAAATGTTCTAAGTGCAGATGGACTATAGTGATTGGAAAAATTGGAAAGGAATTCTTATGAAAATCAGGGTTCTCTCTCAATTCTGTCCCCCTCTCACCTGTTCCTTAGCCCCTCTTCTCTCCTAGAAGCAATAAAGGAGCTGAGGACTGAGGATAGTTTTGAGAACCACCAATAATTAGGGTTTGCTACATGAAGAAGAGGCAAAAAAATTAACAGAGAATAGACCAGTAGCTTGAGAGCCAAATATGTGCAATTTGGGGGAAATCCAAAGAGAAGGAAATTTCAAGGAATTGGTATTGATGTTAAATCTTGCAATGACATAATAAACAGCAGCTTTCTAAAATGGGTCAGTGTTGATGTTTGAGAGGATAGGAATTATGGGAAATAGTGGGATGAGGAACAAAAGACTTCAGTAATTATATTGCTCTATAACTTGCAAACCTATAGTGATAATAATACACATTTTAAATAAGTAGGAAAAGTATTTTAAAAATCTGCCATTTATGTATGGACAAAACTGGAACAATCTAGGAAATGACAGCAGAATCTGATGCCATTTATTAACTATAACAGTAATTGATTATAGTCATTGAGTTAGTTCAATACATGTAGCAGGATAATTTTGAATCTTTTATAATGACATGTGACAACATGTTAGGGAACCCTTGGTTTATTTTTTTTTTTGCTTTTTGTTTTTGCAGGTTGCCATGGGTCAAGGTCAAGCTGATATAGCAATTCAAATGCTAAGAGAATGTGCCCGCAATGGAGAATGGCTCTGTATGAAGAATTTACATCTTGTGGTATCTTGGCTGCCAGTTCTGGAAAAGGTAGCTTCAGATAAATGTGGTAGAAATAATATATAATACATTCAGGTCACTGAACTCCAAGAGCATCAGTATTATTATATGTCATATATTATTTCTTAATTTTTAAAAATTAATATTCGATGAGAAATGATTTTAAATCTAAGTATTTTCTTCTTAAATATGTACATTTGTGCAAAATAAGAAGGACGTTTTAATAGAAAGTCTATAAAATCACTTTTTAAAAAACGGCATTTAAGGGAAACCAAGAAATTATTTATCATGATTGACAGGGAAGCTTCAAGTATTTTTCTTGAGGAAAAATGAAGAGATGCTTTAAAGAATTTCAGAACTATCGATATGATTACTTCCTCTTTATGCCCTTCTTCTGGTGTATCTGTATGGGAAGAAAATATGTAGAAGAATTAGAGGAAACTGCAGAAGTTCCTAGGTGCGAAGGAGCTTAGAATGTAAACTGAGATAATCATTTCATTTAACTCAAATAGTCCCAGGAAGAAAATAACATAACATGTAGATAGAAGAAATTGCTGGATAAGTTGTAAATGCAAACCTGGATTTAAGTCTGATGCTCATTTAAGAGAGAGGAATATGGTCTTGAGTAATTAGAGATGACTCCATGGATAAGTAAATCTTCCTGAAGGCCAATTGGGATTTAGCTAAGTGTAGTCAAAGAAATGATGTCATGTTTAATCCTACCAACACACATAGAGACATAGTGGTTGGAATGTGCATACCTGGTACAAGGAAGCAGAGATGTCCTTGACTTCACTGGAAGGGCTCTGCAGGGCATTGTGGGAAAATAGTGTTAGATGTCTAGAAAGGGCCTAACTTAGTATGGAATATTCTGAGAACTATGTGGAAGAGTTTGGATTTTTAATCTGGGATTTAGACAGCCAAAGGAGTTCCTTAGGAGGGGAGTTAGTGATTAAGTAATTTATTAATTGAGCAGGAATAATACACAGAACAAAACTGGACAGAATAGAGTGGATTGAGGAGACTCCAGCCTAGTTGTTAGGTATTGAACACTTCTGCAGTCCTAATAAATTGGTGGCTATAACACCTTTAAAAAAGTAGGTAATCAATAAATCTGATGAATAAGTTAATGAATGAATGAATTGATGGACCATGATGATTCATTACTTTAATTCAAAAGATTTAGATTTTGGAGCTGAGGGACATGTGAATATTCATTAATTCCATTAATAAGGATTTCTGCAAAAATCTCTAATGTGCAAAAATGTAAATTTCATGTCTGATGAATCGTATATTTTATAACATAGAAAGATGATCTGTGACTACTTGAAGTCTGCTTTCTGTTCCAAACAGTTGATTATTATTGATCTATTTGAAATATAATTACAGTTCTTGCCTTGGATGTAAATATTAGTTTAACTTTTTTAAAGCATGTAGGATAGGTTTTTGAAAATTAATTTTTTGATTTTATTTTGGAAAGTTTAGATGAATTGTTTGGGTATAGAGTCAAATTTCTTGTGGATGTAGCTATATCACAATGTACTGTTTCTTTTAATTTTAATTTTTTTAGATGTGCTATCCAAGGAAAAATGTTATATAAACTTTACATTTTAAAATTACTATTATGTATAAGTACTTTTTGTAATTTATAATTTTAAACAAGCACAGCTTTTTGTTGTTGTTGCCATTTTTGGTCATATTAATTCTTTACATTTCTCATGATATTCATAATCATGAGATTATGGATTATATTTAAAAATAACTTTTAAACTTCTCTCTCCTTTAGAACTAAAAGTTCCTTTGTCATATATTCACTCATTCATTTCTTCATTCAATCTAACAGGTTCTTACTGAGTACAGAAAGAAGCTAAGAATTGTTCAGTGTGCTAGTTAAATACAGAGTTCATACTTGTTTTCAAGGAACTTAGTTTAGATGACACAGACTACATTAAAAAATAACTATACTATAGTATGATGAACACTATAGAAGAGTATTTATAAAATGCCATGGAGTATTTAATTCTGCTTGGAATTGTAGTAGCAAAGATTTGGGGAAGATATTCTTGAAACATGTAAATTGTATTTTGACAGATGATTAAGAATTTGTCAGGTTGCAAAGAGAATCATAGGCAGAGGAAAAATGATGAGTAAAGACACAGAGGTGTAAAATAAGTGGCCAAAATATACAGTGTATGTTGTATAAGTAGATGAATTTTTATGGTGAAGTCTTGAATTTATATTATAGGCAATTGGATACTACTAAAAATTGTAATAAGGGAATTGCATCATTATACAAGTCTTGCTGAAGCATGGATTGAAGTTATTAGAACATGGAGCTCTGAGATAGTACTTTACTCACAGCAATTGTCACTAATACTTATTTCATACTTGCTGTGTGCAAGTCCTTTAAGCAATCCCATGAGGTGGGCATTAATATTATCCTTGCTTAGCAATGGTGTAAGTCATTGAGCCCAAGATGACACTGAAAATAACTGGCAGAGTTTGGATTTCAGCTCACTTGGCCTGGCTCTAGGTTCACACTCTTACCCATTACATTAAGCTAGTGGTTATTTTCTATAATAGAGAAGATGAAACTTAAAAAGAAATATAATCAGAATACCAGGAAATACATCAGAATATCATGAAAAGGTTTTAATAAGAAAAATTAGTTTATTAATAATAGATTGATAAAATGGAAATTGTGTGGTTGTGTGTATTTAAGCAGTTTTTGTTTCTGTTTTTGTTTTTTGTTAACAAGGAATTGAATACTCTTCATCCTAAAGATACCTTTCGTCTTTGGCTCACTGCAGAAGTTCATCCCAACTTTACTCCTATTTTACTACAGTCAAGTTTGAAGATAACTTATGAGGTAAGATTTAAATTTCAGTTCACTAGTTGTATGAGTGCAGTAATCTAGCTGTTCATACCGTATAGAGCTCTGTGAACAACCATCTGTTGTATAAAACAGACAAGAATGTCCTCAGGTATAATATACATAAATGATAGCATAAGAGATTTTTAAAAATATATTTAAATTTTCCTTTAAATTTTATTTCATGTCATTTGTCTTTCACATAGTTAAGATTTTCAGTGTTTCTTCCTCCCTCCTACCTTCCTCCCTCCTTCTTTCTTCCTTCCATCCATCCATCCATCCATCCATCCATCCATCCATCTATCCATCCATCCATTCATCCATCCATCCATCCATCCATCTATCCTTACGTCCTTCTGACATGTAAAGCAAAGCAGATCCTCCCCTAAACCTACTCTATACAGAACTGTATGTTTGTGACAATATTATATGACTTGTCAAAATCATAAATAAAATAATAGCTAACTGAATTCTAACTTTTTAAAATTGGTTAATTTCTCTCAATTTGCAGAAACTTCCCTGTTTTCTATAATCTTTCTTCTGAAGAAAAAATGTTTGTAGCTACTTGTTATTGTAGATGAATAGTACTAATCTTATTTTTCATCTGAATGTTTTAATCTCATTTAAGCTAGAAGGAAAAGATAAAGGTTAATCCAGGAATGCAGAGATGATTTAATGTTTGGGAATAGGTTAATTGAATGAATGGTGTTGCACCGCCCAGTAAGAAAAAACCATTCCAGAATTTTCTCTAGCCACTCTCCCAATTTACTCTTCTCCTAAACTGTATTCTAAAATTGGATTTAGCGAAGACTTTTTTTTCTCTTGCTTCTTTTTGCATCTAATATATAATACCTGGCATGTAGGAGAAACTTAGTAATTATTTGAATAAATGAAGAGTTTATTCACCTGGGGAACTGTTCCTTGAATATTTTAAAGAAATTATCCAGAAGCATTATTTAGAAAGTAATATGATGATATTTTTAGGAAGATTACAGTTTGGGTTCAATTATTGGTCATTTATATGTCCAATTTTTGAATCAATGTAGATAATTTTATCTATCCTAAGAAATAGTGCAGATCTTTGAGATGTTCAGAATTATAGATGATAGATACATAGAGATAAAAACTTATACACACATGTATACATACAAACATATTATCATCATAAGAAATATTGTCTCTATTTTTGTGGTGTTTTTTCCTCTGTTTTTTTTGACTAGTTGTAAGAGTTTTTAAATTTTTATTAACTACTAACAGATGCCATAGTTAAAAACTTTAAAAAATTTAATTAATTATGATTCTGTTCTCTGTATTATCTGCTTTTTCTGTATTTTTGCTTCCTGTGCTTTCCTCAGATTTTTATTTGTTTTTATTCCTTTTTTTCTTAAGTTGACTGCTTAATTGTTTTATACTTGCATTAACATTGCAATTATTTTAAATCTGAATTTGCAGTTGTGCATATCTCTCGCCACATCTCCTAATTTTGGCATGTAATGTATTTTTGTTATTTTCCAAATAGTGCATATATTTTCTCTGTAATTGTATATGATGTATTCATTTGCATAATCTTTAGCCTAGTGCTTCAGAAATTCTCAGTGGTTGTTCAGTTTGCTATTAATGTCAAGTTTTAATGAATAGGACTCAGAGTATTTGGCCTATTCTATGATAATTATTTTATAAATCTTTCATAAACTTTTATAGTAAGTTTTCACTTTAAAATATAAATTTGAATATGTTCCTTAATGCTTCAATGAGGTTTTTCTTTTTATTTTAAATGAAAAATACTTTTTTAAAATGAAATAAAACATTTTCAAAAGGAATTTCTATTATAGCAGGGATTTTTAAGGGTTGGCTTGGATTATATTCATTCTTTCAAATGTTCTTTTGAAATGGGCTAATTTTGCTCCTTCTCCAATAACTTGAAATTGTCCTTTCTAGTTTTGATGATAATTTAAAAAATATAAACAGATTCTGTGATGCAAATGACAGAGAATGTGAATGAGCGTTTTTGCGGCATGCTAGTCCAATATGCAATTTCAGTTCCTGGCTTCGTATTTGTAATTATGTGCCTAGTAGGGTCAGGTAATACCCACTGGGACACAGTGTTCTAGGAAGATTCATTGGCATTATATATAAATGGTATGTTGAAGTCTTCATAGAAATTCAGATAGCAACTCGTGATGGAAAACTGGCACACTAAACTGAAGAGCACCTGCCCTTAATAATCAGTCTCATATCTGTATTATAAATATTGTTACAGTTTCAGATCCTCCTCCATGATTACATAAAATTTACTTGATTGTTTTGAATACTATTGACTGTCTAGATTTTTTTAATTTGAAATTTTATTTTGGATTTATAATTGGGATGAACTAACGTATATGGACTTTAAAGCTTGTTTTATATTTGTACATTGAGAAGTAACATGAAAAAATAATTTGTCAAACTTGGTAAATGGCGAAAAATTTTCTTCATGAAAATAAGCTCTCAAAGGTTAAAAATTGATTATTTTATTTGTAAAATTAATAGGATATTTAATTTTTTTCTTTAGTCACCTCCAGGTTTGAAGAAGAATTTAATGCGAACTTATGAATCTTGGACACCTGAGCAAATTAGCAAAAAAGATAATATACATCGAGCTCATGCTCTCTTCAGTTTTGCATGGTTTCATGCTGCATGTCAAGAAAGAAGAAATTATATTCCACAGGTAAGTAAGAACATACCTTGGATATATACTAAGTTCTACACATTTTTATATTAAAATATTTTTACAATTTAGTAAAAATAGCTAGGATTATTTCATAATTTGGTTTATGACTCATATATTTATGTCTCCTACCCAGTCTTTTCTGCTAAATTTCCATACTATATGTTGCTAGCTACTTGACATTTCCTTGAGTTAAAATATTTAGAACGATGTGTGACCCATAGTAAGCCCTCAATAAGTAAAAGTGTAAGGTATCATTTTATGGTTACATCTCACAGATATCTCAAACTTCAAAAAGTGAATTCCCCATACTTGTTTTCCTTTTAGATTTGCCTTCTTAGGAAACAGCGTCACCATCCACCTAATTCCTCAAACTAGAAACCCTGGAGTTGTTCTTGATATATTCTTTTTTCATTGTTTCCCTGCCCAATTCATCACCAAATACTGTCTATTCTGCTTCCAGAATGCAGTTCAAATCTGTGCACTTCTCTTCACCATTTCTTCCAAGCTCCATCACTTTTACTATATTTCATTACAGTGCTATAATACTTAGTTGCAGGATTAACTTAATTTCTCTATTTTACAACAAGTATGTTGTACCTATGTCTAATACTGCACTTATTACCCCATAAGGCCAGTTTTGCTTGTTTTATATGTGTTGTTCCTACTAGATTGTGAGCAGCTTGACAACAACAGGGCTTCATCTCATTCATCTTTGTATCTTTAGCACTTAACATAGTGCCTGGATGTTTAGGTGGACTGAACAGGATTTGTTTGGCTATCTAGGCAATTCCTCCAAAATGTACAACATTGTTTCTATAGAAAATATGACCCAATTAACAAGCTTACCTTTAAAATTTTCAGTAACTATGTTGCATGGAGCACAGTTTTTATCATTTTAGAATTTGTATCTACTGATACGAATTAGATATTTAGATGACTATCAGTTGTAGATTGCTAGTATTAAGTAATATTGATAGCAAGTTTTCTAATTTGAGGCTTTTATAAATATTGGTTAATCTTTAAGGTATTAAAATCCTTTTTAAAACTAAACATTTCTCTTTATAAATGAGATCTAGTAGAGTGATATAAGAAATGCTTTTAATAAAATATTTATTTTAAATGGTAAAACATAGTTAAAATATTTTAAGGATTTTGTAACAGTCGTTGAATATGAATTCCTTACAGGTCTTTAATTCTTAGGTATATTAAAACTTAGTAAGTGAAGTTTAAATCTCTTTTGTTTTCACAATGTCCATAATATTCTTTATTTTAATCATTATCCAAATGCTAGTGACACAATTTTATACATCTAGTTCAGACCAATTCTCTTAAGTTTTAGATTTGTACGTCTACATATTTGACCTCTCTCATTGAATGTCTTGAAATTTCCTGAAAATCCAGATCTCTTGGTTCAAGTGTCCCTTTTGTTCACTGTTAGATTCTTAATGAGCAAAACAGGTACACAGCAGGCCCTCAGTAAGGTTTTGTTGAGTGTTTGTGTGTAATGATCTTGAGATATTCCTTCCCAAACTTTGCATTCTTTCTTTGTTCCTCTTATCAGTGGATGATACTACCAATTGTTTGAGTAAGCCAGAAGCTTAGTAGTCTTTCATAATACCTCTCTTTTTGGTATCTTCATCCATTTTTGTGATCCAATGCAAAAATTCTGTCAGTTTTTTTCTCCTCACTAGCACTCAAATCCACCTACTTTTGTCTTTGTACCCATTCCACCCACTCCCCATCAGGACAGCCCTCTCCTACCTTCTAGGTTAGGTCAGGTCTCTTTCGTGTGCACAACGAATATATTCTGTCCATTAAAAAGTTTGTAACTTTTGCGTGATTAACTGATAATGTCCACTCCTCCCCTGACCGCTCCCCCATCCTTCCATCATCACATTAGACTGAAAGTTACGTGAGGACTGGGGTTATTTCTTTTTTTGTTCATTATTATATCCCAAGAGCCTGAGCTATTATATACATTTAAGAACTATTATTTGAATGATAAATAAATTAAAGAATCAATTTTATTTGTTTTAGTGCTCTCATATATTACTCAGGTCTAATTATAGTTTACTTTGAGCATATTTTATTATATAGAAATAATTAGTTACAGTTAATGAAGCACCATAGAAATTATTTTCAATTATGTGTCACATTATTCTGTATTCAGTATAGAATTCTATGAATGTTCTCTTTACACAGGCACACTAATTAATAGCTACACTTTATATAATGTAGCTCCAGCGTGAATACTTTCCAGATCAGCTGTATAAAAAATAATTCTACATAACTCTACGCCTTTTTTGCAGTGTTTGTTTTCAAGTTTATAGGGAAAATCTATTGTTCTAAAGGACAAATATCTCAATCTATACATGTAGGTAGAATAAAAATTTTCCTACACTGTCTTCTCCATATATACCACATACTTAAATACTGAAAATTAATTTGGCATTGTAAAGTACTTTGCAAGCTGTAAGAGGTCAGTAAATTTCTTTTTAAAATTTGCTATTATGTTAGATTTATTGTTTGTTATTTTTATTTTAAAATTCTCATGAATTATATCTTTTAGCCAATTTTGAGCATTGTGTCCTTTTAAGATTGTAAGGACAGTGATTCATGCATATATCTTTTTATCCTGATTAGTTCTTTACTATTTTTTTAAATTTGTTTTGGCAGGGTTGGACCAAATTTTATGAGTTTTCTTTATCAGATCTTCGAGCTGGGTACAACATTATTGACAGGCTTTTTGATGGTAAGTTCTAATGATAAAAACTTTTACTCTGGTGTTAATGAAAAATTTCATTTGAGGTTTTATTAACAATATGGTTTCCTCAGCAGTGATTTAATTTCCTATCATAAAATTTATTTTTTGCTTTTTATCCTTTCTTGTGTCCTGACTGCCATGCTTGTGTGATCTGAGGCATCTTATATTATTTATTGTGGTCATTCATATTGATCTAACTCAGATATCTGATGCATCAGTAGCTCTCAGGAAACTATAAAGACCTTGTTGTCACTATGTGGCCTTCAAAAGTTTCAAGCTTTAGCTGAATTACTCAGATATCTTTCAGAGAGTTGTTAAAATTCAGGAACATAGTCGACTAAGGTCAATTCCAAGGATCTCTAGAACCATAGTTGAATTATTAATTAGGAATCAGGAATCAAGGTACAAATATAGTTTGAAAGAGGGGAGTAAACAAGACTATACGATATAATCCCCGCAGGCCTCTAGCTCTCTGCCTCCGAAAGGTAGGAAGTGGTCACTAAATTTTATTATGTTGGCCAGGCAGGAGAACACTAGAGTGTAAACCAGTGCTGGATAGGAGAAGAGAGTACATTGACAGGAATCTCAAACTTAAGAATGCCATGCTTAGAGCTCTAGATTTCTACCTCCCTCCCTCTCTCCCCCAAATCCACTTTTCCCCAAATCTGCTGTATTTCAGTAGTTGGCACCACATTTACAGAGCTGCTCAAGCTCAAAACCTATGAACCACCGTGGTTTCTCACCTTTTTCTCATCCCCAGCACTCAGGGTTTTGGCAATTTCTGTCTCTTCCATCACTGAATCACACTGTTATTCTGTTCACTTCCTTTCAACTCAGTGATGTCTGCGTAGTTCAAGCAATAGCTTTGTATCCAATATTCTCCTTCCACATTAGCACACTTTTGAAACATTTTCTACAGTAGGCAAATTTATTTATTTTTTAAGTAAACCTAAGCATATAGTTGACCTGTTTAAAACCTGTGGCCACATTTCCCCCCCTTCCTCAGCAAGCAGGCCTGTCCTCACTGAATGCTTCTGTAGGTGCCTCTTCCTGTCTGAAAGGCTTTCCTCCAGAACTTACTCGCTTTCTTCTCCTTGTCATTCACATCGGAGCTTGCCACCAGATCTAAAGTAATCTTCCAACCATTCTCTAGCCCTTGCTCATTTTATTGTTTTAATATATTGGTACTTCCTGATCTTTTCTTGTTTATTTCTGTTTCTTATTTCTATCCTCCTGCTAGAATGTTACCTCCATTAAAGCAAGCCCTTGACTGTCCTTTTTCCTGTTTACATGCTCAGCATCTCTAACAGTGCCTCGCCCATTACAGGCTCCATTACTATTTGTTGGGTTAATGGCACATCAGAAATTATTCTGTAACTTGTCTTTTGCAAAAGGATAAGGATGGATCGGAGTGGCCAGGTCCCATTTTACTTCATGTGTTTATAAGATTACAAAACTTTTTAATGAAGTAAAATATAGGTACAAAAAATACTGATATCCTAAGATTACAGCGTCATGGATTTCCATAAATTCAACATATCTGTGAACTCACAACCTCTATTAAGAAAAGTGAGAATGACCAATACCACAGAAACCACCCCACCTCGTGCTGCCTTCCAGGCACTGTCACCCCATTTCTGGGGTAAACACCAGACACCTAACAGTTTAGATTAGTTCTACCCATTTTTTGTAAAACTGGAATCATCTAGCATATGCTCTTTAGTGTTCAGGTTCTTTCAGTGAATATTATATTTGTGAGAGTAGTCTGTATGGTCATATGCAACGGTAGTCCACTTGTTCTTAATGCCGTATAGCATGCCATTGTATCATTACATATGCTTTGTCTTCTCCTGATGGACGTGTGGGTAGTCCTCAGTTTGGGATGATTGTGAGTAATGCTGCTGTGTCTTCAGTCAGCATATGGATATATTTCTGTTGGGTATATTTGTAGGAATGAAATTGCTGGGCCATAGGGTATGCATTTGGTCATTGCTAGTATTCAAACAGGATACCATGTGAGTTTATTTATTGAAAAGAATTTCTGAGTTATACATCGGAAAAGGGCACATAAATATACCATTTGCCAATTTTCACAAATTGAACCTATGTAACTAGCCTGAAATCACTAAGGAGAATACTACCAGAATTCTGTAAGCTCCCCCCCACCCCACCCCACGCGCCTTTCCACCTGCTACCCGACATGTCCACTACCGCTGAGGGTAACCAGCACACTGACTGCCATGAGCTGCTGTTTTTAATGCTTATTTTGACACAGACTTTTTTGAGAATATATACTAATAGGTCAGCTTGCTTGGAAATTAATGCTTTTGAGCATTTGTTTGATTCTTATATTATCACTAAGAATACCGGGGAAGAATGTATTATGGTTGCCTTTTACAGCTGAGGAAACCAAAGCACAAAGAGTTTGAATGATTTGCTTATCATTGTGTTTCAACCTTGTATTGGAATTAAAAGGTGTAAATTATTAATGTAGTATGATTTTGCATACGTCACACCATTGAACTGTAGCGAACAAGAAGTAAATGCTTTGTAAAAATCAAACTGAATAATCTTATGAAAGATCCTGGTATCAAGGGACTTTCACATATGTGGAATTAAATGGGAAAAAGAGAAAAAAAATGTTATTATAGGGGACCATATAGTATAGAGATTAAATAACAAGCTGGGGGACCTGGAGCAAGTTTTTTAAACCTTAAGTCTGAGTTTCCTGATCTGTAAAATGGAAATAATAGTAGGTACTAACTCAGTTGATAGTGTTGTTGAGAGATTTAAATGAAAAACAAAACAAAACACGTGAAGCATTTAATTAGTATTTTTAGTATATTGAGTAAAGTATCCATAACTGTTGGCTGTTATTATTGCTACTGAAATGTTAATGTCTCTTCATTTTTTTTCCTTAAAATAAAATTTATCTTGACAACAATGGGTATAATAATAAGAAAAATAAGTTATTGCATTTTTCGAGAATAAAATTCTTTAAAATGTTTTACATAATGGCATCTTCAGTTTTATAAGTTGAAAGGTACGTTAATGTTTTAACACATCAGATTACTAATGTATCATTTGTGAGCATCAATGTAGAAATAGGTAATGGGTATGAGTCCTGGCAAATATCCCTGTTAAAGCTATTTAGCCACTATTGATACTAAGATTGAGGCAGAAAATCACTTTAATTAGTCTTCCACCATATAGATACGCTTGTCCTACATGAGACAACCTGAGTCACTTATGTCCAAAGGCATATGGTAATGCTGCCACCAATTTTAGTGGTTTTCTCTGAATTTTATAGTAATGAGATACAACTAGACTAGGAATGCTAGCAGTAAGGTTAACTGGCTGGTTTAAATATAGTTATGTGCTTCCTACATTTTGTATTATCCTTGAATTTAATTATGAAATTGTAATTTTTAATTCTCTCTGCCTAGAATAGCCCACACCAAATCTTGCTGTGTATTTCTGTCTTTCTCTCTCCCATTTCAGCAAGCTCTGTTCTTTCCCTCATTTCGCAAATATGCTCTTTTTATTGGCCTAAAAACTAATTTTACCACTGAATTGTGATTATAAGGATGTCTGTTATAAAATGAGATAATATATTGTAGGAAAAAAGTCCCATGATGATATTTTATACTACATTTCTCTTCTATTAGAATAGAAAATGGACAGTTAATTGTATAAAATCATGACGTTTACAAGACTATAATATATGGTGTTTTGTAGAGTTTCCCTACTAATCAGATTATTTTATAAACTGAGTTTTTTTTATCAAACATTGTATAACAATCATGTCTCAGGTAGGTTCTTCTGAGGAATTTCCAATTTAAGGAAGCAGTTTTGTATAGTGAATAAGAGTATGGCTCAGTTTTCAGAATGTTTCATTTCCAATCCCTTATTTGTGGTATTGTATGACTTTAAGATTTTGGTGTCTCAACCTTTCTATACCTCAGCTTCTCTATCTGTGTAATTGGATAATATTAATATTTCTATTTTTGTTATGAAGTTTATGTTGTTACTGAGCAAGGGTGCGTTGCCCGATGCATGCAGAAGTCAATGCTGTGACACTAGGATTTAGAAAAAAGAAACAGTTTTATTGCAGGGCAGGCAAGCAAGGAAAAGATTTTTTTTAACACCTTTGTTTGGTAACAAAGTGAGTTTATACATCAAAACTGTTGGAATATTTTACTTGATCAAATAATTCTCAACAAATATTAGCCGTCATTATTATTAATGAATATTTTAATGCCTTGTTTTAGTTGTTTTAAATATATATTGTTATAGCCTAGGAATGTAACTGGAGCCCAGGATGTTAGTTAATAATTTAGAAATGAAATTAATAAAAGTATTTTTTTAAATTATAGGTACCAAAGATGTACAGTGGGAATTTGTGCATGGTTTACTTGAAAATGCTATTTATGGAGGACGTATAGATAACTACTTTGATCTCAGAGTTCTCCAATCATATCTGAAACAGTTTTTTAATTCTTCAATCATTGATGGATTTAACCAAAGGAACAAGAAAAACATTTTTCCTTATTCCTTATCTCTACCAAACTCCTGCAGCATTTTGGTAGGTAAAAAACTATAACAAAAAACCAGAGAGACATTTGAATCATTTCTTACCTTGTTAAATATATGTTGTTTCCTTTCAAATGCATAATTGTCATTCATGATGTGGATTTTTACTTGTTATTCCAATACATAGCCTGATTCTCTAAATGCTGGTAAGGTGTCCTATAAACTTTTGAGTACTTAGTGAAGATTGGCTGGTGATCATAATGTTAATAGACTAGGCTGTTGCCATATCTCAAAGGGAGTAGCCAAGGAAAATTCAAAGATGCAGGACTGCTGTAAAGGGCTAGAATGGGAGCATCTACTATCACAGTAGACATGAGAGTGTTCTGATACACTGAAGACACAAAAAATGTCAAATAACGATTTTAAAATACTTACATTCACTTTCTGGTTTGCACATTTAAAGCATGTGTAAATAAAAGAGCCATTTATTTTGTCTTTTGTAGCAACATCTTGTTTACATGTATTTATTTTAGCCAGGTGTAGCTTTTTGCCTGGAGTAATCATATAAAAACTTCCTAGAATGTAATCATCTTTATTAGAAGATAGTATTGCATATAGCCCAAAGATTTCAATTCTAGTTTATTTTGGAACAAAATCTGTATTTGTACAAATGCCCAGATGTTTGTTTATTACAGAGTCGCATAATTACACATTTCTTTATGAATTATAAAGATAAATATTCAATTAAATAGTTCTACCACTATTGTTATTTTTCTATCATCCAAATATTTTTAAAGAAAATGTCATTTCTACAACATCTGTCAAAAGCAAAAGCTTAAAAACAAATGTAGAACCTATGTAAAAATACATTTCAGATAGTGTACCCCCAACAAGTCTTGCATCTCTGTTGTTTGAAGTTTAGATTGAAAAATAAAATATGTACAGAAGAGTACACTTCATAAACATGCAGTGCACTGCATTTTTATACGCTGACCACATCAGTATAACCAGCATCAGGATCAAGAAAGAACGTTACCTGCTCCCCAGGAGCCCATCTCGTGTTCCCTTCTAGTTACTACTTCCCCTCACAAGGGTATACAATACACAGCATAAATGAGATCTGCCTATTGTTTTACTGTTCCATCATGCAGTATATATTCTTTTGTATCTGAATGAGGATAAATCAGTCAGAAAATGTCTGCCAATTATTTAAGGAAACATGTCCGTGTAAAGTCCCAGGGAAACAGAAGACTGAAGCATCTAAATGAGAAAATTTCACAGCGATGTTGAAATGAATAAAGTATATAACTCTGGAAAGAGAGTAATAGTTTTAAATTAGAGGATGATTTATGAGAACTGATGTTTAGATTTCTAGCTAACTTGAGTTAGACAGAGGGAGGAAGCCAAAAATTTCCCAGAAGGATGAGAATACTTACACAGACACATACATACACATATATACAAAAATACCTGTGTCCATAAATACATTAAGTACATATGCATTTACATGGATATATAAGTATAAAAACTTTATTGTTGAGTTGTAGGAGAGGACATTTTAAGAGAGCAGCAGGCTTTCCAGAATTTGACATATTTGCATATAGCAGGTCTGGGCTTCCGGAAGTCCAGCTGTTTCCTTGGAAGTACTTGGGGGGCAGCTGGGAGGATGAGAGAGAAATGGAAGGGCAGAGAAGCCTTCCCACCCTTACTTCATCGAGAACAATTCTGCTTTTTTTTGTTTTATTTTTTAACTTCTGCATGGGATTTCATTTACATTTGAAAATTCCTGCTATGGACAAATCTATTGATATAAATTATCTTTATGATAAAGGTATATCATAAATTTTCAGAGAAGGTTGCTAGGTATTGCTGTAAACTGATAAATTTTGTTTTAAATATTGTCTCAGTTGGCTGAGAATTTTTTTGGCATTATTTAAAAGCATCCATGGTTAATTAGATAGAATTTTATTTGTTATTTTTTCATGTAGTAGTTTATTACTATCTTATCTTTCTCTTACCTACTTTTGTAAGAATCCTATGGCCATAAGACATATATGCAATATCTACCTAAAATAATATGTTTCTTTATAAAAACAACAACAAAAAAGCTCTGATTCCTATAATTGGGCTAAACTGTGTAAACTACCTTGGTCTTTGGTTAGTTTCTCATCTAGAGTCATGAATGAATAACTGTTCAGATGAATGCTTGCCAAGTCAAGCTTATTCAATGCTTGGAATAATTCCTTGTTTGAGGTGGTAGAATTATCAATGCACTTCCTCCCACCTTACCAGCAAACTAAAGACTAACTATGGAATTGCTTTATAAAGTGATTAACCAAACAGGACTTACTAGCGTACATGATACTATAGGCTTAGGGGGCTTCTGTAACTTAAAAAATTGCTGGAATATTTATTTTAATTTAACATAAGTATTATAAAGCTGCACTCTGTACATTGGTCATTGGTAAGTTAAAGGAAAAATACTTACAGCGATTTCCTGAAAATACTTAACATAATATCCTATACCTCACGGGCATAGCCCTGGGATGTGCATATGTTTTAATCCATACAGTGTCCATTTGGGTAAGGGGAGTTAGGATGGGAAAATATAGTACCAAATAAATTAAAAAGAAATAATGATGATGCAGAGAAGCAGCATTTCCTACAGGTAGCTGAGCTAATATCATACAGACAGCAAGAGTTATTTGGAAAATATAAACTATGAACTATAATAATTTACCACTTCACAGTATCTATTCTTTCTGATTTCAATAGTTGTAAGTTTATTCTACAGGGAAAAAACTTCTTTAACTTTTTTTATATTTAGGATTATCGTGCTATCATTGAAAAACTTCCAGAGGATGACAAACCTAGTTTCTTTGGTCTGCCTGCCAATATCGCGCGCTCCTCTCAGCGGATGATCAGTTCTCAGGTAACCTACGAGAAGTTCTACCATTTCGCAAATATAACACTGCAGAGACTGCAAGAAACATTAAATTTTACTTAATACCAAAAACCCCACAAATTTTTATTTATATTTGTTTGTTTCATTTAACACAATAGTTTCCACAGTTTTACCTTAAATTTTAGATGAACCAAATAGTTCTATTTTAATATATTTGCTGAAATTAGTAAACTAACTTTGAGCACTATCACTTTGATTCAAAATATATTTGTCTTACTCTGTGATTTATTTTATTAAGGCTACTTTAAATGTAATTTATACCTTTGAGTATATTTCAATAAATTTAATATTTTCCTAACAGGGACCAGATACAAATCTATATATCTGGATCTGTATATAGATACAGATGTATAATTTGCATATTTATGTATTAGTTTATAAAATAAGTATTTTATATTCATTTACTCATGATTGAACAAATGTTATGAAAATTGGGATTTTCAAGTTACAGAGATGTAGAAAAATGTTAGTCATGTTTTAAGTTCTATTTTATTGTCACCTGATAATTAAGAAGCATTGACATTTATTGACCACTTATTATGTCCGTGGAACTATTCTAAGTGTTTTAAATTCAAAAGCTTCTTTAATCCTTATAGTCTCTATGAGATAAGAACTATGATTTTCCCCATTTTAGAGATGAGGAAACTGAGACAGAGAGAGTTAAATAATTTGCACTAGAGCATAGAGCCAGTAAGAGACAGAATTAGATAGAATTCAGGCTGCCTGAGTAAGGAGATGGTCTGCTTCACCACGAGCTCTCGCTGCCCCAGGCAAGAACATCCAGTTAAGTGACGTCCACCCTTCCAGAGACACTGAGCTATGAACTGTTGCTTCACTTGCATTATGTGGACCTCATATGGAAAATTCTTATGGCACTTAACGGTTTACTTTTGTTTATAGCAATCTAGTTAGATTATATTACTATTAATCTCTACAGTTGTGTGTGCTTCCGTGCTGTTTTAACCAACATTTATAAAAATTGATATTTATTCTCTTTTTTATTAGCTATAATGTTCATTATGCAATTTTAATGTTTTTTTCAAATCTTTGTAAAAATTGGAAACTTTTTAGCGTATATGGATATGGATAAGTATAAATGTTCACTGGAACAAATGAGATCCTAATACCCAGTCTTCATTTTGCCACCCAAAGACATTATCCTGTTCCTTTTCTCTTTCTTATGCAAAGTGTTAAATCAGATAAACTACAAAAGAATGTAAAGCCCTGCATGTCCCTTAGCTTCATAACATGTGATTTTCTAGTCATTTCCCTCATGTTTTCTACTGACCTGAAATCATTATTTTTCAATACCCCCACTGTAACATCTATGAATTATATACATGTGTGTACTAACACAGGCCCTTCACAAACATCCTCCTGATATGAGGTAAGCCTAGCAGTATTTTATTTAAAAATATACTGCTGATTTAGGCTCATTTTTCTCTGCACTAAAGAAAAACTGATTTATCTTAACATTTAAATTCAAGGTCTTTTTGTTTTTACACATACACATAATGTTACAGTTATGCCTAAGCAAAACTGGGAATTCATTACAAAATATTGGGTTATTGACATCAGATCTAACCTGGGACGTCCCATGTGGGAAGCAGGCACTCAACTGCTTGAGTCACATCTGCTCCCTGCTTATTTGCTTTTGCTTGTTGTCCGCTTGTTGTCTTGTTGTCTCACTGGTTTTTCTCATTGTCTGCTCATTGTTTTTGCTTGATGTCTGCTCGTTGTCTCTTCATTGTTTGTTTGTCTTTCTAGGAGGCACTGGGATCCAAACCCAGGACTTCCCATGTGAGAGGTGCTGAATTGCTTGAGCCACAACCTCTCCCCAACCACTGTTTTTTAAAACAAGTTATTAATAATAAGTTAATGGTGGAAAGAAAATGACCTAATAAAAATGTTCAATTTAGGATTAGAGTTGGAGATTCACATATTTTTATGACCTTTGAAGAAAGAATATTTTTATCCAGATTGCAAGGATTGTGGCATATATAATGAAATGAATCTATTACATTCTTTTTTTAGTCTTACCAGTAAAAGAAAGTGTCTTGAGGTTTAGGAAAACAGTTTTAAGGGTATTAGAGATTTAAACATATTTGTTGACTAACATAAAGAAATCAGTTTAGAAGCAGAGATTGAATGTGCAGGAAACGGGGTGACTGAGGGAAACAAGGGTCTGTAGGAGACTTGGACAAATGTGTTGACCTTGGAAAGCAGAAATGATCATTGTTCTTCAGAGATAAGATGAAAAAGCCTGGGAGTCCAGATAAAGAGGTCTTTTGAAGTGGAGCCAGGGAAGCTTGAAGGTTTTCTTGCCTTTGGTTTTCTGAATCTTCTCATTAAAGTAATAAAAGGTGAGTTTAGAAGTTTAAAGAAAATAGGAAAAGATTAGATAAGTCTCTATGGTCAGAGTTTGTCAGAGGGAGTCCATTAGTGATGTCCCAGATAAGACTCATTTGAGAATGGATGGTGTGGCTTTGTAGTGAGAAGCGTTACCCTTACTCCTTTCACCAGCATGTAATTGTTTTCTAATTGCTGGTAATATCTATTTTTTCCTCTATGATTTGCTAAAGATATTTTTGTTTTCATAGCTCTTTAGCTTTAATTTTATATTTAGACAAATGTAGTGTTGATGTGAATTATATTATGGATTTATTTAAATTTTATCTCCAAAAATATTGGTATTGTCAACCTTTTAAAAATTAGTAATTTTAGTATGTATGAAATGGTATTTCCTTATGGTTTTCATTTACGTTTTCCTGATTATGAATAACTGAGCAACTTCTAATGTCCTTATTGGCCATTTTTAGCTTCTTTTAGTGAGTGTCTGATCAAAATTTTGTGTATTTTTATAACATGTGCTTACTAGTTATCTTACTATTGAATTGTAAATTATCTTTATCCTTTTCCCGATGAATTTCTGTATTAGTCAGCCAAAGGGGTGGTGATGCAGAATACTAGAAATCTGTTGCCTTTTATAAAGGGTATTTATTTGGGGTGGAAGCTTACAGTCAAAAGGTCATAAAGCATGTTGCTTCCCTCACCAAAGTCTGTTGCCACGTGTTGGAGCAAGATGGCTGCCGACATCTGCAGGGGTTCAGGCTTCCTTTTCCTCTTAAGGCTCTGTGGTCCCAACTTCTTCCAATACCAGCTGTCAGCTGGGACAAGTCTCGTCTCTCACCCGGAATTGTTTCTCTCTGGGCTCAGCTGCTCTGTTCTCTCCACCAGGTTAGCTCTAGTCTATCAGGCTGTCTCTCTTCTCAGGGCCTCTGCTGTGTCTATGGAACTGTCTCTATTCCTCTGTGTTCTTCTCCTATGTATTTACTTCCCAGGGCTCCCACTCAAAAACTCCAACTGACTCCTCTACAGTGTAGTTTTCTCTGTAAGTCCCTGCCCACTGGGTCCTACTGATGTGGCCCAATCAAAGCCCTAATCATAATTTAATCAAGTAAAAAGTGAAACCTCTGAAATTAATACAATCTAATACACCCAGAGGAACAGTCCAGTTTATAAACATAATCCAATATCTATTTTGGAATTCATAAATAATACCAAATTACTGCTACAATTACCTTGGCTTCTTTTTCAAAAATCAGTTGACCATATTTATATGTGTATGTATTTATAGACTCACTGTTCTGTTTAATTGATCTGCACATCTACTGATAGGCCAGTACTATACTGTCTTAATTACTAACTGTGTTAAGTTTTGATACTAGGTAACCTAAAGTCTTCTAAGTTTATTCTTCTCTTTCATTATTGTTTTTGGCTATTTTAGGACTTTCTGTAACAATTTTAGAGTTTTGTCACTTTCCACACACAAAAAAGAGTTCATGAGATTTTGATGGGATTGAATTGTATTTCTAGATCATTTGGTAGAGACTGAGATATCAATATTGAATTTACTGAATATTCAGCATGAAGAATCTTCCTATTTTTTTAGGGTTTAAAAATATTTCTCTGTGAGGTTTTGAATGTATTTTAAGTATTTTACCTTTTCTGATGCTATTGTAAATGGTATTATTCTGTAAATTTCCTAAATTAAATTACTAGTTCTAATAAATTTTTGTAGCTTTCTTAGGGTCTTTTACATCAACACTCATGTTGTCTGCCAATAGAGTTTTACTTTTTCCTTTCTAATTTGTATGTAATTTTTTTGTACCTTTTTATAGTGAGTAGTATGTTCAATAAACATTGAATAGTGCTGGAGAGTAAACTTTGCCTTGTCTCTATCTTAGAGGGAAAGGTTGCAGACCATTAGGTATAATTTAGCTGGAGGTTTTTGATCCCCTTTATCAGAGGGAGAAAGTTTACTTGTATTCCTGCTTGCTGAGAGGTTTTATGATGAATGGGTATCAGTCCATAGCAAATGCTTTTTGTGTATCTACTGAGATAACCATGATTTTTCTCTTTTTCTGTATAATTCTGGTTATTTACATTGATTGTTTTTCAATGCTAAAACAATTTTGCACTCCTTGTGTAAACCCCACATACTAGATTTTATTTGCTAATATTTTATTACCGTTATTTACCATAAAGAATATTAGTCTTTAATTTATTTCCTATAGGATATATGTCTAACTTTTGATATTAAGGTCATGCTTCCTCATAAAATGAATTGGAAAGTCTTTCCTCCTCTGTGTTTTCAGCAAGAGTTTATGTAAGATTTGGCATTATTTTTCTTCTAATGTTTGTAGAATTTACCAGTAAAGCCATCTGGGCTTGGGGGTTTCTTTTTTGGAACCTTTTTAATTACACATTCAGTTTCTTTAAATTTTATATGGGTATTCAGATTGTTTATTTGTTTTCCTTGTGTCAGTTTTTTGTAATTTATATGTATGTAAATGAATTTGTCCATTTCATCTAAATTATCAAGTGTATTGGATAACATTGTTCCTAATATTTTTTTACTAGCTTTTTACTATCTGTAGTCTTTAGGTCATTCTAATGTCCATTTCTTTACTCAGATTATCTTGTTTTTCCCTCTGGCTGCTTTAGATATTTTGTTATATAACTGTTCTCCAATTGTTGGATTATGGTATAGTTTTTTTTTTTTTTTTCTGTTTATTGAGTTTCTTGAATTTTTTTGGTTTACAATTTTTACGAGATTTGGAAATTTCTGTATGCTGTTTCTTCTGGGACTCATTACATGCTTGATATTACTGAGATTCTCTGTTTTTTCAGTGTTTTTCTCCCTGTGCATTAATTTGGATAGTTTCTTTTGCTCTTGGCAGAGGAGTTCACACCCTTATGTCCACTGTCTTTTATACTGTTAAACTAGGGATAGGGACTCTTTTGTACTTCCGGCCATTCACTACCACATAAGGGAATTCTGCTACACCATTTGTATATACTTTCACGTGTTGCCTGTTAACTGCATCGCTGAGCCCATAGCTGGCATGGACAGAGTCTTTCAGAAGGCCCAGAAGGCAGTCATTGCAGTATGTTAATATGACATAACGGTCCATGTCTATGTATTTATCCTTAGCAAATAATCAGAAATAAAGGCACGGTGTTACTCATTGCCACATTATTTCTGGAGCACATTTTATAAAATCTAAATGATTAATAGGGTGTTGGCCAAAGAAATTGTGGTTTACTCACTAAAACATCCAAACCATTAAAAATCAGTTTAACTCTTTTTCATAATGCACTTATTTAGAATCTATACCCGAAGTCTGAAAATATATGCATGTACATAAACACAAAATTTTGCAAACAATTTCAGGAGGATTTTGGACCCTGTAAAGCCATCAGGAATTAGTAAATAAGTAAATCAATCCGTTGATTACTAAAACGTGCATATATATCATACATATAAATATAATTACATGTTAACACACACCTGTGAATGACTACACACCTTTGAATGACTACAAACCAAATAACTTCCTACGTTATAATTTTTATAATCACTCTCATAAAAGTGTTTCCATATCACTCCTGAATCAAAAGTAGAGCCATTAAAAATTATGCATACAGAAAAGGCAGAATTATTGTAAGTTTATATATATTTAGGAAAAGGGGCTTTATAAATTTAGCATTTCCTCTAAGTATCTCTCTATTCTTCTGGCCCTCCCAACAAGCAAGCCTATGTGCTGCCATGGTAGGAAGGACTTTTATAGATATGGGTGTGTGGGGGGATGTGGGTACCTTTTTTTTTTTAATCAGATATGGGTTTGGTGGCTTTCTCCATAAATGGTTTCTGAGGATAGATTTTATTTCCTGTACTTCATAGCTTATCTATTAAAAATCCAAAAAGTAGAATAAAAGAAAGTTAATAAAAAATTTTATTATCTTAATCATTAAAGAACCATGGAAAATTAGCTTTTATATCATACTGAAATTGCTTTACTCTTTTAAAGGAAATTAGTTGTTGAAAGTATCTGCAATAAGTTCAGCTGTTTCTTTTAATTCAGTAATATCACAGCTCTGTTTCACAACGTTTTTACTGTTTCTTTAATTTTTATTTTCCTTTTATGTTTGCATTTATTCACAATTGTGCTGTGACGGTACCTTCTTCAGGCTAAAGAAACATGCAGCACGTTGCTTGTAAAGAAATGGCATGAAATTTATCTTTAAACAAAAGGTCAGAAAATTTTGGGAAAACCTTAGCTTTGAAAAAAATTGTTAGCAAATTAATGGTTTGAATGAAATTGAGGTACAGTAAAAATCTTAATTAAAAAAATTTTCCCGTCTCTTTTAGTTAAACTGGGTATCCTATGTCTAGTAAAATCTTGGGGATTCTTCTAGTAAAGGAAGAAAGCAAGAACAGTTACTAGGGTATATTTAGTGGTCTGTGGCATAGAAGATATAGAACAGAGTTTCGTCATACAGAGTGCCAGTTGTCACAGTGCTAAAATTTGAGAGCTTTGTTTGGTTTTAGCTCTTTCCAATAATTTCATATAATGATGCCTTTCTTTTGATTACTAAAAAGGAAGCCATTTTAATTGGTATTTTGTTTTTGTTCTCTGATTAATGTGAATTAAATATCAGCATCCACTACGTAAAATCAGTATAATTGCTTACAATTACTTAACTCATATATTTGAATAAATTCCAGTTGTAGACATTAACTATCTCAAAATTCCTATCCAGATATTTTTTAAATGTTCAAGTAAGCAAATTTCCTAAATAATCAAAGTAAAGGGAATTTTTGATACATTGTAGAACTGCCTATTTACAGAACAAAGACCACAGAAAACCACTGCAGCATGATTATTCTGCAGAATATAAAGACTTGCTGTAGAACAATTCAGCACGCTGCAGAGATAGATAGGGGCAACTTTCTGCAACTTTCTTTTGTGAGATTAATCTTTTTAAACAGAAAAGGATGCCTACAGAAAAAGCCACAATAGGAATTTATTCATTTTAAAGAATTTGTATTAATTTTTCCAGTTTGATTTAGCAAAATATTTTGGCCATACTTACTGTGTACATTAGGATTTTAAAAAATTAAAATGTCTTTGGAAACTTAACAGGACAGTTTTCAATGTCACTTTTTTTTAAACCATGGTATTTCTTTGGTTTAGCACCCATTAGTACATTATTAAGCATCTTTTAGCATATTATGATTTATTTCCTTAGGCCAGTTTTGATATTTCCATTTTAAGAAAGAAGAAATGAGAGAATAGAAGGCATAAGCAACTTGCAAGTTGGTAGACTTATGACATATATTCCTATCTCTTAAATGACTATATGATTTTTTTTTTTTTAAGATTTATTTATTTTCCCCCGTTCCTGCTGTTTTTGCTGTCAATGTTTGTCTTCTTTTCTCATTTTCTCTACTCTAGGATTCACCAGGATTTGATCCTGGAGACCTATGTTGGGGAGAGAGGTTCCCTGTCAATTGCTCCACCTCAATTCCTGGTCTCTGCTGTGCTTCACCTTGACTCTCCCCTTGTCTCTCTTTTGATGCATCATCATCTTGCTGCGTCACTCCCTTGTGCGGGGCACTGGCTCGCCATGCTGGCACTCGCATGGGCACACTTCCTCTTCTTTTTCACCAGGAGACCCCAGGGATTCGAATCCAGGTCCTCCCATATGGTAGGCAGAAGCTCTATCACTAGAGCCACATCTGCTTACAATTCTTGGTCATTTATGTTTTTGTATAATAGAGCTACATACCCTGAGTTTATGTGGAGAGTTTCGATCAGAAGCCTTCAACTGGCTTCAAAAGTAGAAGGATAAAAAAGCTAGGAGTTGGGAGAGGATGTAGCTCAAGTAGTTGAGCGCCTGCTTCCCATGTGTGAGGTCCCAGGTTTGATCCTTGGTACCTCCTAAAAACAAGCAAAAGAAAACCGGAGCACGCGGCGCCTGCGTCCTGTGACTGCCCGGAGTTGGTGCTGGGAGCCAGAGGGGGCCAGGAACGGAGCCCGCGGGGTCGGCCGAGCCGGAGCCCGTGGCACCTGTCCCTGTCCCCTGCGGCCGCCACCGCCGCCCGGAGGGGACCGCGGGCGTTCCCGCCTTCGCGGGGCTCAAGGAAGAGCCGAGCCGGGCCTCATTTCTGGGCTGCTGCGCTCAGCACCGCGGTTCTTCAAACCAAACACCAGCGCATCGTGGAGGTCTAACTAGGAAGAAAGCTTGTGTTTGACCCAGTCCCGCTAAGCAAGGGCCGTGGGCCCAGGATCACCCGGAGCCGGTGAAGGCCGAGAAATACGGTCATTTACCCCACGCCGTTCCCGGACAAGGTCTTCCCGACCCGGGGGCCTTTCGCCCGGAGTTGAGATGGCGCCGGCGGACCTCACCGAGAGCGAGGGGCGCCACCGCCTGGCCGGGAGGGCCCTTCCCCGCCGGCGTTCCCGGGGTAACGAGGAGAGCCCGCGGCCGAGCGCCCTCTGCCCGCCCCGGGAGGGGCTCCCCCTCCGCCGCCTCCCTCGGAGCCCGACGCCCGGGGAACAGCGGTCGCCAGCCCGTGCTGGAGCAGCCTGTGCGCTCGCGTTCACCAGTCACCTCCAGCAGCCGCTCGCGGCCTCCTTGGAGGAGGAGGTGGAGAACTCGCACAGTAGCGTGCAAGAACCTGTGAGTGAATCGTATGGGAAGCCTATATTACAGAAAAAGACTAAAATAGCACCTGGGATCGAACCACAGAGGACAGATTATTATCCTGCAGAAATGCCACCGCCTTTAATGAACGCAGTGTCCCCCCCCGCGAGCATTGTTGCAAGAGAATCACCCTTCGGTCATTGTACAGCCTGGGAAGAGACCTCTACCTGCGGAAGCCCCAGACACCCAAAGGCAACGGAGGATACACAGATGCGGTTGTGACGGCTGCAACGAAGTCTACGCTGGAAGCTCTCACTTGAAAGCACACAGAACACATACAGGAGAAAACCCTCCAGGTGTGCATGGAAGGATGCACATGGACGTCTGCTCCGTCTAATGAACTAACAAGACATCTCCGAAGACAAACTGGAATCAAACCTTTCCAGCGTCCAGACTGTGACCGCAGCTTCTCCGGATCTGGCCGTCTTGCCCAACGTAGGAAACGCCACGTGCCAGTTTGGTGCACCGTCTCCCACCTCAGCGCCCCTCCCCATTCTCCCGGCGTTCTCCCTGTCCTCCCTCCTGTTATCTAACTCAGTTTTTACATGTACATTTTACTTTTGATTCAGCTGGTCTGAGTCTGAATTTATATCATTCAAAACTTCTATATGGTCAGTAGTAGATTTTCTCTAATGCTTCCTTACCACGGGGCAGACCTAAAGCATTTGAACACTTTTTCCTCCCCTGGGGATGCTAAGCAAACCCTTCTTACACATACATTTAATGCACCGAGAACAGGGAACTTGTAAACTAACATAACCAATTGTCCATTCCTCCATGTATTCCTGAAGTCAAAGTAAATGTACTAGAAATACAGGAAAAGAAAAAAGAAAAAAATGAAAAAGCCAACTGTTATGGGGGAGCACATGTAGCTTAGTGGTTGAGTGCCTGTTTCCGATGTACAAGGTCCTGGGTTCACTCTCCAATAACTCCTAAAAAAAAGAAAAAAAAAAAAAGGTAGAACTTGTAGAAGTATGATCTAGAAATGAAGGAGAAAAATAGAAGGTTTTGAGGGGAGAAACCATATCCTTGGTAATGATATATTAGCAGAGAGGAGAAAAATGTGTAACTAAAAATTGATTTTCAAAACTGTAACATGCAAAATTATTTTTTTTGTCTCCAAACTAGTGAAATGATTTTTGTATTACTAAAATTAAATGAAGTACTATTACTGATCCAGCCATTCTTTATTATAAACAAGCTATGTCAATCAGGTAGCTTTACTTACATCTTTTCTTAAATTGTGATTTTTATATTCTCCCATATACTGTTTAGATTTTAAGGTGCATCTGGTGTCATTCTTTTAATCTGTGTTGTTGATGATGATGATAGTTTTTGATATTTATTGTGCTTCCTGTAGATCCATTGTCTTACTTAATTTTCGAAATAACCCTATGATATGGGTATTGTTACTGAATTTATGTGACAATTGAGGAGATTGAGGCCCAGTGAGGTTATTATTTTTCCCAAGATCACACTTTTAGTAGGTTACTGATCTGGGACTTGAAAGTGTTAGTGGACTAGTGCATGCATGCATGACGTATACGTAGGACACGGGTAAACCATTGATTTTGAACTTTCTCAGATTATGGGATGCAACAGCTTTTCTCCATAGAGAAAAAAAAGGTCTCTTGCTGGGCAAAACTAATTGGCAAAATATTCTCTTTTACATGATCACTTTTTGATATAAGAATTGAGAACACTCTCAAATCTTAATTACTAATATATGTTTTGATGTATTTTACAGATAGGCAAGCCTGAAAATGAAAGAAATTAATTAACAAAATATTTGCAGAGTTAAGAAAATTTGCTAAAGAATCTTGACATTAATTTAAATATTTTGCTGTTAGATCATGTTGCTTGTTAAGCCTTATCCTTACTTAATCTATCAGTATTTTTCTCAGAGCATTGAAATTGCCTAGTAGCTGGACCAAGATTCTTTATGATCAAATAAAATTTTGTGCAAAAATAATTAAGAAATTTGATATTTTTAATGAAAAATATACTACTTCTTTATTACTATTCAAAAGTTCCCCCATTAGTCTTTGATGAATATTCATTAAATGGCAAAGTAGAATTTGTGTCCATCCATGAACTCAATACCTGGAAACCCGGGTATCTTCAGCCCTTCAGCTCACACTCTGAGGCTGTGTGAAGAGCCATGTTGGAGCTGCAGCCAGGCCACCCGGAGTGTCCCAGATGCAGAGGCCTTGCTGCTGACGGAGATCCGGGGCTAGAACTCTTGACTCACTCTGCCAAGGGCAAAGGTAGCTAATGGCATAAAGGCAAACTGTGGTGGGGAAGCACGGAATATGACCACACAGAAGATGGAAAGAGCTTTTGTAATATTTGTAAAGGTTCCGGATTTAAAACTGCCCAGAATTTGCACAGGAGGTGTATGAAATCAAAAGAACATGAAGCTTTAACCATATTGGTGATATCTTAAAGTCAGAGTGAAATGACAAGTAACAAGGTTAACCGATTGGTTGTTTTGAAAGCTTCTGTGTTTGCTAACAGTAGGCCCTTCTCTGCACCATAACACCCTACTGCTTTCTTCATAGTACTCTTCTTAAAGGAATCACTTACTTGGAATAGATCTGTAGCCCCAAACTATCCAAATCCAAATAATTCTATTGCTTACTACTTCTCTTTTCTAGATTTGCCTCATTGTAAAAGCACCAGATTCAAATATAGTTTCTTTTATCTCCTTTCTCCCCACTTATTACTGTTGTTAACCCACAATCACAGATGTAGATCATTTAACGAAATCCTCAAACTGTCATAATTGCCTTTTCAGCCATATTATACCCTAGTCAATAGGTCTCAGAATGTGGTCTGTTTTGTTCACTTACATCAGACTTACCTGGGAGGTTTGTTTAAAAGGTAGATTCCTAAATCCCATCCAAGATCTGTAAAATCAGTCCATCTGAGGATGGAACTTGGGAAGCAGTTTTTTCACAAGCTTTTTGGGTGCATCTTAGGCACCCTGGTTTTGTGAGCATCTGTACTAGCCTAGGAGAAGCTGCAGAGAATTCCAGAATTCCTCGTTTTGGTATTCAACATGCTATGACATCTGCATATCAGGGTTAGGTTTTTGTTTTTGTTTTTACTATCTGGTCAAAATACAATTTGATCACTTGGCTATAAACTATGTCCAGCCCAGAATCAACAATTGTCAATATTTTCTTTTTTTTTTTTTAGATTTATTTATTTATCTCCCCTCCCCCCCCCCCCCCCAAACCCGGTTGTCTGTTCTCTGTGTCTATTTGCTGCGTCTTCTTTGTCTGCTTCTGTTGTTGACAGAGGCATGGGAATCTGTGTTTCTTTTTGTTGCGTCGTCTTGTTGTGTCAGCTCTCCATGTGTGCGGTGCCATTCCTGGGCAAGCTGCACTTTCTTTCGCACTGGGCGGCTCTCCTTACAGGGCGCACTCCTTGCGCGTGGGGCTCACCTATGCGGGGGACATCCCTGTGTGGCATGGCACTCCTTGCACGCATCAGCACTGCACATGGGCCAGCTCCACACAGGTCAAGGAGGCCCGGGGTTTGAACCGCAGACCTCCCATGTGGTAGATGGATGCCCTAACCACTGGGCCAAAGTCCGCCACCTCAATATTTTCTTGTACTTGCTTCATCTATCTTAACTTGAATTTTTATTACTAGTGCGATTTAACATTTTCCCATATTTTTACGGGCCATTCCTGCCTTTTCCCCTTGTTTTTTTAGTTATAGATATTTCAGATTTCTCTAGTAAAAAATCATGCAGAATTTACGAAGTTCTTATATAACCCTCAAATGCAGTTTTTCTTTTTAACACTTTTTTTTAAGATTTATTTTATTTATTTCTCTCCCCTTCACCCCAATGTCTGCTCTCTGTCTCCATTCACTGTGTGTTCTTCTGTGTCCACTTGCATTATCCAGCAGCACTGAGAAACTGCGTCTCTTTTTTGTTGCATCATCTTGCTGCGTCAGTTCTCCGTGTGTTCGGAGCCACTCCTGGGCAGGCTGCACTTTCTTTCGCGTGGGGCATCTCTCCTTAAGGGGCACACTCCCTGTGTGGCACAGCACTTCTTGCATGTGGCAGCACTGCAGGTGGCCCAGCTTACCATATGGGTCAGGAGGCTCTGGGGATCGAACCCTAATCCTCCATATGGTAGATGGACACTCTTGTCAGTTGAGCCACATCTGCTTCCCTATTATTAACATTTTACATTAGTTTGGTACATTTTATTACAATTGATGAAACAATTTATTATAATTGTTCTATTAACTGTAGTCCACATTTTACATTAGGGTTCACTGTTTGTGTTGGTCTGCCCTATGATTTATTCTGGTAACATATACAACCTAAAATTTCCCCTTTAGCCACATTCTAGTGTATAATTCAGTG
This sequence comes from Dasypus novemcinctus, assembly GCF_030445035.2. Taxonomy (NCBI): domain Eukaryota; kingdom Metazoa; phylum Chordata; class Mammalia; order Cingulata; family Dasypodidae; genus Dasypus; species Dasypus novemcinctus. The sequence goes on from NC_080699.1 coordinate 9,324,233, forward strand.
GAGTTAATTACACTCACAGTGTTGTGCTACCATCACCACCATCCATTACCAAAACTTTCCTGGAATATGATTCAACCATATAAAGGAATGAAGTTCTGATACATGTGACAACATGAATAAACCTTGACGACATCATGTTGGGAGAAATAAGCCAGAAACAAAAGGAAGTTCTGTATGATTTTACTGACATGGACTAATTAGAATAAGCACTAAAATCCAGGTTTGCAGGGACCAGGTGGGGCAGGGAATATGGAATTGTGCTGTTCCTCCTTTTTTCAATTGGAGAGACTGCAATAAGGCAAAATGGGTGGAGCATAGCCAGAAAGAAGTGGGAATGGTGGGATATATGAGGCAAGGAGCAGGAGTGGACAGGAATTAGTTAATGTTGAGCCTTGTGAACCTTGGTAATAGAGATCACTCTGGTGGCTTGTGGCTTGAAAAGAATAAACAATAGGGGAGTAAGACTTCAAGCAGAGGGATAGAGTCTGCAGGCAGTTGCAGCAGGCTATTGCTCTTGCTCAGAAATGATCGCAGGTTTTGGCAGGCAATTGATATTGATCAAATTCTTTATTAGCTTTAGTTCTATAAAAGTTACATATTTTTTCTATAAGAGTCATGTATTTTTCTTTTAAAAGATAACTACTTAAATTTTTTCCTAGGCATGCTTTGAAGTTGCAAAATTTTATTAATTTTTCATAGATTTAGTAGCACTTTGATCACAAAATCATTAAAATGTGTTATTTATTCTTAAAATATAATGATGTTTTTTTTCCTATTGTGAAAGATTTGAGGTTAATTGCTAGTGTAATAATTTTAGCAGCATTGCAATGAATGACTTTTATGAACCCAGCAGCTGTGGTTACTCATACCCAGCTGCTGTAGTTATCCAGACTCAGATGGCTTTTCATCAGTTATTACAGAAGTCACAAGTTCCTGGTAAATTCATTTTTTCAAATCAGGAAGCTTAAATTGGCTCTTTTCTCCCATATATCCTATTTTTATACGATAACCCTTATTTTAGGAGCATACTTATTAGCAATAGCTCAGCCAATAGCATCATCAGCAAAAAAGAAATAGTATAAATGTATTTTCATGCACAAATTCTAATTTCTAACTGTAGGCAAATCTGAATTTTCCACTTTTCACATTTTGAGTTCTAAGATCATTTAAGACAAAAGTAAGTAGATTGCTATGTAATTTTGTAATGTGCACCATGATTTCATGTTTATTCCTTTAGATTACATGGAAATATTAAGTTTAATATATTATAAGCTGAGATTGTTGCTATAGTTTGCTATTTAGTAAGAAAAGAAAACACAGGGGGTGAAAGAACAAGTTAAATGACAATACTTAGACCAGAATGTGGTAATTCGTGTGAGATAACTGATTCATTTTTATCAACAAGTCAATGGAGTGCAAAAAAGGGAGGATAGAGAGACTGCTCTGCATTAAATAGCCTTAGAATTCATAACAATATGACTTTTCTATGGGTTTTGGTTCAATGTGCTCAAGTTAAACAAATTTTGGAGACCATCAGGGAAATTTATATATGGACTGGATCTTGTGATACCAATGAATTTTTATTAATTTTGTTTGGTGAAATAATGACATTGTGGTTATGTCCATATGCGTCTAGAAAGATATACTTAATGTGTAGGTGTTGAGGAGCATGTGGTTTGGGATTTGTTTTAAATCACTTAAGGAATAATAACAAAATTTGAAGACTAAAATAGGGATAGACGAAGCAAGTGCAGGAAAATCTTGGCAATTATCCAATCTGAGTGATGGGTATCTTCAAGTATCTTTGAAAATATTCATAAATCAATTTTTGTATATCTTTGAAAATGTTCACAGTAAAATTAATTAAAAAAACAAAAAATCTAATGAATATTATTTATATGTCTTATTTACCTTGTCGCTTAAAGATAGACTGCTCTTCATACCTTCCCCCCAAAAAAGGCTTGGTGGGAGGGACCCTGCACCCATCTCTTCTATTTTTTTGTTGGCAGATTTGTTTTTATTTTTTAATTTATTCCCCGCCCCCGCCCCTGTGGCAGCTTGCTCGGTCAGTAGAGGTGGGGTCTGGCTGCGGACGAGGGATCGGTCCAGCTTTGGACGAGGGGTCGGTCCCGCTTGGGACGAGGGGTCGGTCCGGCAGCAGACGAGGGGTCGGTCTCACAGGGGTTGCGCGGTTCGGCTGACGGGGTCGCCCGGCAAAGCCGGCGACGAAGGGGTCACCCGGAGAAGCAGGCGACGAACTGGGGACAAGGGAGGCCAGGCCCTTGTCGGGGGCTCTCAGGACTGGAGGGCGCACGGCAGAAAAACTACCACGGAGACAAGGTAAACACGCAGGTCCACTTTATTGAGGGAGAGGCAACAGTTTTATAGGGGCTGGGGAAGGCTGATTGGTCGAAGCCACGCCCTGTTCTGATTGGTTGCCGGCGAAAGGTCAGTGGGCGGTACTGGACGGGGGAGGGGTGGTGATTAGGGATTGGCTGTTGCTGTTGCTGGGGGAAGTGGCAGGGTTTAGTGATTGGTGGCTGCTGTTGCTGAGGTAGAGGGCAGACTTGAGTTTCCCACCCACGCCTGGCTGTTGCTGCTGTCGGGGGGAGGGAAAAGGGCAGACTGGATTTTTCTGCCCATGCCTGGCTGTTGCTGCTGTCGGGGGAGGGGAAAAGGGCAGACTGGAATTTTCCGCCCTGCGCCTGCGCAGGGAGAAAGAAGAAGAAGGGTGCCGCCCCACAGGCATCGTGTGGTGCCATCCGGGAGGAGGGGCGGCCGCGGAAGCATGGCTGCCGAGAAGGGGAGACCCGAGGGCACTCTGCGCCCATGCCGAGCTCCCTTCAGGGGTGGCGGTGAGTCTGACCAGCCACCCTATTATGGGGGCAGCGGCTTGGCCTGCCGCGGCTGCTCCCCTGCCAGGCCAGCAAACCACACTTCAGCCCGAGGGGTGACCGCATTTCCCCCTTCTTTTCAAATAAGGGCCAGGATGGCAGCAGCAACAAGTAGCCGAGGCCCAAGAGGCAGTAAGCAATGAGGGAAGCGGGGCTGAAGAGGGAGGTGAGTATGACGGGGATATAAATGTACAATTTGGGTGGCAGTATCTTGCCGTTGCAAGCAAGGGTGGTCAATGTCCAATTCTCGTTGATCTCAGCGGCTATAAGGTCCATCTGCTGTTAAAAGTCCAGAGTGACAGCGCGCTACAGGTAGTTGATCTCTCCTTGGCGGCGAAGAACGGCAGAGGCAGACTGTGTGATGGTCTGGAGGATCACAGTTGTGAGGACAAGTCGCGTCGGCGCACCAGCGACGGTGGTGGCGGCAGCGTCGGGAATGGTGGAGACGTAGGCAAGGACAACAAGAAGGCCAAAGTCTTCACGGGCACGAGAGAGGCCGATGTTAATGGGGCAGGCTGACATGGGGCAGCCCAATCTGCAACGCAGTGGGGGTTCAGGCAAAAAAAGGAGGGGGGCGGGGGACAAGAAAGGATGCTTTGGATGGCTGAGAAGAGGAGTGAGGTCGAGACAGGAGGAAGCTCCGCAGAAGTATGGGGAGGCAAAAGCAGAAGCGTTATTGGATGCTAGAAAGCAGGCCGCGGGCCGGGGAAAGCGGGTTGCGGGCCGTTTAGCAGGGCTGGAGCTGCTTGAGAGCGATGGCGGCATGGGGGGCCGTGGTTACAGAAGACTTGAGGCACCTGCCGGAAGAGTGAGCAGGAAGAGGTCGGGTAGGAGGAGGCCGAGAAGATGAAGTGGGGGCGGTGTCCTTGGCAGTGGCGAGTCGCTGATAGCTGACCTATACGTAAGTGCTAAAGGAGAAGGAGAGAGACTATGTTAATTGGCTTGGCAGCATGGCGAGGGTTGCGGCGTCTGCACTGACGGTAGAGTGCGAGCAGCGAATGGACTTCAGGGTTGGATGGTTGCCTCTCGGGGTGGAGGGTGAGCTGGCTCAGTTGGTGCTGGATCACTCGCATTTGGCGCCGTTCCCTGCGGGACATCCGCTGCTGAGGTGGCGGGAGTTACGTTAAGGGGAAAGCAGGTGGTAGGAGGCGGCAGGGAGGTAGGCAGAGGTGCCCCGGTGGGGGAGGAATACGGGTCCAAAAATAGGCTAGAGGGGGCTGCGCATGCGGCAGCTTGCCACGGATCAGATGGAGGGGGCTGCCAGGGGGAGGCGGAGCTGGGGGGGGCCGCTGGTGCGGAGGGCGCGAGAGGAGCCGTTGCCCATGCGGTGCTACAAAATGGCTGCGGGCCGTCCCCAGCGGTGCTACAAAATGGCGGGGAGGGAGCTTCCGGCCCACCCAGGCAGGAAGTCGTCAGGGGGAGGGAAGGGCAAAGGGACCTCCCCTTTACGAGCGAGGAAGAAGGCGGAAGTCCGCCATCTTGAGAGTGCCTCCCCTTTTCGAGCGAGGAAGAAGGCGGAAGTTCGCCATCTTCACCGGCGCTCAGCACTGCTAGATTACACTGTTTAGGGGGACAATTATCGAGCACGTTATTAAGGCGCTCAACAAGTGACTCAGAGTCGGAATCGGAGTCGGTATCAGAATTCCAATCAGGGTCCCTGTTAAAGTCGCCGTCCTGACAATCACGGCGGCGGCGGTGGCTCGGCCGGGGGGAGTCGATGGTAGGGGCGCCTTGAAGGCAGGAGCGGATGGTAAAAAGCGCCGGTAATAAGCCAGGAGGGAATCTTTTACCTTCCTGCTCCACAGCAGAAGTGACCCTATCTATAAGGCGAGTATAGGTGTCCGGGTCCCAAAGCTGACACGTGGTAAGCCACGGATTAAAGGGGAGAAGAAGGTCCCAATATACTTGGAGCTGTTTCAAAGAGATCTTACACCGGTGAGTGTCTAGGAGACTGGCGAGGGCCCGAACTTGTGGGGCTTGCTTAACAGAAAGGGTGTTACCCATTGCTAATGGCCTTTTGGAGCCGATAAGAAAAGGGGCCCTTACCTTGAGAGCGTGGCGATGGGAGCCGAGGTGCGCGGTGAGACGAGGGGTCGGAGCCGGTGGGGCTCCGACGGTGGTCGCGGGCCAAGAGAAGGCCCCGACGAGGGGAGGGCGGAATGACGAGCAGTGGAGCAAGGCAAAGGGGAGCAAGCGCAGAGGGGAGGAGGCAGAGGTGAAAGCAGGGGTGGAGGTGCTCAGGCACGCGCTCCTGAGAGTTTTATTGGCGCCTCTTAATCATAGCGGGTCGGTATAAGCCCCCGACATGGAAGGAGAAAGCCATCCAGCAATTCTCCCAGACCGCCGTGGATCATATGAGGTCACCAAGGTTCAGGAGCAGCAATGCAGAGCGAAAAGATAGGGGTGAGAAGAGAGGAGGGCGTAGGGCTGTGGTAGGGTTACTTCAGACATGCAAGCGTGCGCTCCCGAGAAATCCAAGGCTCCTCTTAATCAAAGCGGGTCGGTATAAGCCCCCGACATGGAAGGAGAAAGCCATCCAGCGATTCTCCCAGACCGCCGTGGATCATATGAGGTAGCCAAGGCTCAGGTAGCAGCAATGTTGCACGAGAGAAGCCCCACGGTGAGAAGAGAGGAGGGGGGCGCCGCCAGGTTATGGAGTGACGCTGTGGTGGAGTTGCCTTGCCCCACGTTGTGCTGTGGTGGGGTTGCTTTGCCCCATGTTGGGCGCCAACTGCGGCGGCTTGCTCGGTCGGTAGAGGTGGGGTCTGGCTGCGGACGAGGGGTCGGTCCAGCTTTGGACGAGGGGTCGGTCCCACTTGGGACGAGGGGTCGGTCCGGCAGCAGACAAGGGGTCGGTCTCACAGGGGTTGCGCGGTTCGGCTGACGGGGTCGCCTGGCAAAGCCGGCGACGAAGGGGTCGCCCGGAGAAGCAGGCGACGAACTGGGGACAAGGGAGGCCAGGCCCTTGTCGGGGGCTCTCAGGACTGGAGGGCACACGGCAGAAAAACTACCATGGAGACAAGGTAAACATGCAGGTCCACTTTATTGAGGGAGAGGCAACAGTTTTATAGGGGCTGGGGAAGGCTGATTGGTCGAAGCCACGCCCTGTTCTGATTGGTTGCCGGCGAAAGGTCAGTGGGCGGTACTGGACGGGGGAGGGGTGGTGATTAGGGATTGGCTGTTGCTGTTGCTGGGGGAAGTGGCAGGGTTTAGTGATTGGTGGCTGCTGTTGCTGGGGTAGAGGGCAGACTTGAGTTTCCCACCCACGCCTGGCTGTTGCTGCTGTCGGGGGGAGGGAAAAGGGCAGACTGGATTTTTCTGCCCACGCCTGGCTGTTGCTGCTGTCGGGGGAGGGGAAAAGGGCAGACTAGAATTTTCCGCCCTGCACCTGCGCAGGGAGAAAGAAGAAGAAGGGTGCCACCCCACAGGCATCGTGTGGCGCCATCCGGGAGGAGGGGCGGCCGCGGAAGCATGGCTGCCGAGAAGGGGAGACCCGAGGGCACTCTGCGCCCATGCTGAGCTCCCTTCAGGGGTGGCGGTGAGTCCGACCAGCCACCCTATTATGGGGGCAGCGGCTTGGCCTGCCGCGGCTGCTCCCCCGCCAGGCCAGCAAACCACACTTCAGCCCGAGGGGTGACTGCACGCCCCCAATTGTCTCCTCTCTCTGTCTATTAGCTGTGTGTTCTTCTGTGACCGCTTCTGTTCTTATCGGCGGCACTGGGAATCTGTTTCGTTTTGTTGCGTCATCTTGCTGTGTCAGCTCTCTGTGTGTGCGGCACCACTCCTGGGCAGGCTGCACTTTCTTTCGCGCTGCACACCTCTTCTTACGGGGCACACTCCTTGCGCATTGGGCTCCCCTACGTGGGGGACACCCCTTCGTGGCAGGGCACTCCTTGCGCGCATCAGCACTGCCCTTGTGCCAGCTCCACAGGGTCAAGGATGCCTGTTGTTTGAACCGTGGACCTCCCATGTGGTAGACGGACTCCCTAACCACTGGGCCAAGTCTGCTTCCCCCCATCTCTTCTTTACAAGCCCCTTCACAGAGCATGGGCATGGCAGGCACCAGTCCCAGCCTGTCGTAAGGAACTTTTACTGGATTTCATTTAGGTTCTTTGACTACGCTGGAAAAATGACTTTCAAGAGCACGTTGGGTAAATTAGGCCAGTAATGTATTCAGGTAGGGAGAGAAAGAAATGGGAGAAAATAACAGAGCAGGGGTCCCAGGTAGAGAGGAAGGGGGTGAAAAGGGATAAAGAGGGCTGATTTATAGACTACAATTCCCCATTATAGGTTGTAAATCGCCAGGTTTACTTGCGTGGCACATGGCAGAGGAAAAATGGCGAGAGCAGCACGCAGAGGGCATGATGGGTCCAGAGGCAAGAGAGCAGAGCGTGTGTGCGTGCTCAGGCCTCACAGTCTGCTTTATAAACTATTGATTATTCCACCCCTTTGCTGATGACAGTGAGGACCCAATGATCAAGTCCTTGGGGAATATCCGGGGCTTTTTCTTGTTCCCAGAAGAAGTCTTTGTTCTGGGTAGCAGAATCCTGGGGGTGGGGGTCTTCCAGCAGTCATCTTGGGGGTTACTGACGTCCACGTGGACTCTGCCAGGTTCCAGATCCATCTATTGATTCCCTATCTTACTAGCCTTCTTCATAAGTAGTGACTCAAAACGGTGGTTTCATGCCTTCCTTGGGAGGCAGTGATAGATATAACAAGTTTTAGTTCTTGAGTGGAAAGAGCCAAGGTGAATGTTGTTAGTAATAAAAATTGCAGCTTTTGGTTCGTTGGCAATATCAGCTCTTCCTCACCTTTTTTTTTTTTTTCAGAAAACCACTGTTTCATTGGCCCTGAGTCCAGATTTTCCATTTTCTGGGTAATTCTGTGAACTACTCAGAATCCCTTTAATGAATTTCTTTTACTAGCAACTTTATTTCAAATTCACAAAAATCAAAGAACAGATAAAGGTAGTGCAACTTGTTATGAAAACATTACTCCTAAAATGTTCTTTTTCAGGCACTTTTATCTCACCTAATTCCAACAGCTAACCCAGTTGTTCCTCTAGATTTCAGAAAGAAACACAGTTAAAATACATAGTCAATGCCTTCTTATTAAAGAAAAAAATCCTTAATCATATTCATATTTCACAAAACCAAACCCCATATTCTTTTTTTAAACCTTTAGAATTAATTTAGTACCAACTTATATATAATGTATAACATATATATGTATAAAAACACTACAATGTTGTTGTTAAATTACATTAGTTAATTTTCCTTATGTATGACCACATTCTTAATACCTTGTAGTAGAAGAACATTCCTGGATTTATATTATTAACCACAATTCTTGTCCACTTCCAAAATCATTGTTATAAATCCCAATATTATTCTCCAGCTGTCCTCCAACGAATATTAAGCTCCTTAGATGACTTGTTTCAGCCGCAATCACATCTATAAGTCAACAGTGTTTGTTATGTTCATTACAATGTTACCATCAAGTCTGATCATTGCTATACATTTACGTTTGACCTTACTAAGTGTTCTTCATACATCCAGCATCTTCTTCACCTTCTCATCCCACATTCCATCTCCCACCACCTACACTTCATAGCCCAACTCTGTCATTCTACTCGTTTTAGTTCATATCAGTGAGACCATACAATATTAGTCTTTTTGTTTCTGCTTATTTCACTCAAGGTTCCTCCATGTTGTCATGTGCTTCTGCAATTGATTTCTTCTTACAGCTGACTAATATTCCATCTATGAATATACTGTATCTTGTTTTTCCATTCGTTGGTTGACAAGACACTTGGGTTGTTTCCATCTTTTAGCAATGTTAATGCCTCTGTGAACATCAGTGTGCAAATATCTGTTCCCATCCATGCTTTCAGTTCTACTGAATATATTCGTAGTAGTGGGATTTCTGGGACATATCTCAGTTCTAGATTTAGTTTCCCGAGGAAATACCAGATTGTATTCCACAGAGTTTACATCATTTTACACTCCCTTCAACAGTGAAGGAGTGTTCCTATTTCTCCACATCCTCCCCAGAACTTGAAGTTTTCTGTTCTCTTAATGGCCATTCTGTATGGTGTGAGATGATATCTCATTATAGTTTTGATCTGCATTTCCCTAATAGCTAGTGGTATTGGACATCTTTTCATGTGTCTTTTGGCCATTTGTACTTCCACTGTGGAAAAATGTTCAATTCTTTTGCCCATTTTAAAAAATGTCATTTGTTGTTAAGTTGTGTGATCTCTTTATATAACGTAGAGATCAATCCCTTATTGGATGTATGGTTTCCAAAGGTTTTTTCCCATTGAGTAGGCTGCCTTTTTACTTTCTTGATAAAGTCTTTTGAAGAACAAATGTATGAAAATTCGAGGCAGTCCCACTTATCTACTTTTATACTCTTTCATTTTACAGCTTTTTGAAAGTTAATTGACAGTAAAGTAATCCTCATGTTTAGACTGCACAATTTTCTAAATTTTGACATCTGTATACACCTGTGAAACCACCACCACCTCAAGATAATGAACATTTCCATCACCCTCAAAAGTTTTCTCTTGGCCCTTTGTAATCCTTCTCTCCAGTCATCCCTCCCCATCCCCAGACAACCACTGATTTCTTTTTTTGTCAATATAGATTAGTTTGCATTTTATCATTTTATATAAATGGAATCATACAATTAAGTGCTCTTTTCTATCTTCTTTCAATCAGTATAATTATTTTAAGATCATCTATGTTGTGGATATCAGAAATTTGTTCCTTTTGTTCCTTATTGGTATTCTGTGTACTAATATAACAAAATTTCTTTATTCATTCACTCGTTGAAATACAGTTAGGTTGCTTCTAGTTTGTATCTACTAAAATTATTAATAATCAGCTATGACCATTCCTATGAAAGTCTATATGAACATATGCTTTCATTTCCCTTGGGTAAATACCTACAAGTAGAATGGCTGGATCTTGTAGTAGGGGTGTGTTTAACTTTTTAATTAACTGTCAAATTGATTTCAAATATGGTATATATAGACTTCTTAAAAGAAGTAAATGAAATTTTCTATGTGTGTATAAGTAATATATTTATATATTCTGTGCCTCAATCTTATTCGTATTTCCATAAACAACAAAAGTACATTTTCACTCTTGGCAAGAAGCATGATCAGAAGCACTAATTAACAAAGTGCAGCAAAGCATCATAATTCGATCTCCTCAAGGCATAGATGGATCCAAGCATTCCATATAATTTAGTGATTAATATCATGTCTGAGTAATTCAGTATTAACCAGAGTTAAATATAAAATATTAATATGTAAGATTCCTAGTGAAGTATTCAATTTATTCCCCTAAATAATATATACCTCATTATTTGAAAACTGGTATACTCTAGTCTTTGTATAAATTTAAGCATTTTTTAAAAGTGTCATTCTTAATTTTTTTTTTTTTTTTTAAATTTCACAGGCTAGTAGAACTCTTGAGACTTATTTTCAGGCTTTTAATATCATACTGCCTTGAAAAAATGTTGATGTGATAACTTCTTACTATGGTATAGTACCTGTACATTTTGCTTTTGACTGTGATTGAAATGTAATCTCACAGATAAGCACTGTAAATTATAATTTGATCTTGTGTGTGGCTGAGCAAAAGTATTTTCACTAAGAGATGAGAAACAGAAAACTGTTTTCCCCTTTTTTTCTTTGTACTGTCTATGTTAGTATCAGAAAGATGGATCTTTTGGATATTCTCCTCTGTCTCACTTCAACCTGTTAGTGTATTGTTTCATTTTCACAGGGTGGGAAGATTTAGACATATATTTAGATATAAGTACATGTATAAACATGTTTTTATCCATTGTTTTAAAATGGAATGTTTTAGTCTATCCACAGTAACTGCAACTATTGACTTACTTGAATTTGTTTCTACCATTTTATTTTGTTCCTTCTCCTTGGCTTACATTTTTTTTTTTTAAAGTGTAGTCCTTCTACCCTCTCCTTCCCTGAATTCTTAAATGTACAAAGAAACAGGTAGTCATGGCCTAAGCAAAGGAGATTAAAGGGCTAGAAACGATCAACAAGAAAAACCAGCCCTGGGGCATACCAGACTAAGACTTTAAGAAATGGTCCTAAATATGCTCAAGGAACTATAGGAAGATGTAGATGAGGAATTAAAGGAAATCAGGAAGATGATAGATGTACACTAGTGGAATATCAATAAAGGGATGCAAATTTTGGAAAGGAACCAAACAAATCTGCAGATCACAGATACAGAAATGAAAAATACTCTAGTGGGGTTCACAAAAGATTGGTGCTAGTAGAAGAAACAACCAGACAACTTGAAGATAAAACAACTGAAATCATTCAACCTGAGAAGCAGAAAGCATAAAGAATAATGAAAAGTGTACAGATCTTGAGGAACATGGCAGACCCCATCAAGCATTTGAATATGTGCACTGTGGGAGTCCCAGAAGAAGAAGAGAAAAAGTGACAGAACATTCAGATGATTGAAAATTCCCCAAATGTAACAAAAGACATGAATACACACAACTAGGATGCTCAAAATTAACTCCAAAAAGAATAAACCTAAATTTATAGACCCAAGCTGTGGCATATTATAATCAAACTTTCAAATGCTAGAATTATGAAAGTTGCAGGATAGAAGAAACATGTGACATAGAAGAGAAACTCAGTAAAGTGCCAGTTTCTCATTGGAAACCATAGACGTAAGAGAGCAGCAGGAGGATGGTATAGTTAAAGTTCTGAAAACAGAAAAGTGCCAACCAAGAATTCTATATGCAGCAAAAGTGACTTTTAAAAATGAGGGAGAGGGAAGCGGATGTGGCTCAAATGATTGGGCTCCCATCTACTGTTTGGAAGATCCTGGGTTTGCTTCCCAGGACCTCCTTGTGAAGGCAATCTGGCCCACGCCCATAGAGAGTTGATGGCCCATGCCCACAGAGAGCTGGCACAGCAAGATGATGCAACAAAGAGAGTCAAGCTGACAGAGAAGAATTCGCAGCGAATGGACACAGAGAGCAGACAGCAAGCAAGCGGCAGGGGGGAGGGGGTATATAAGTAAAATAAATCTTTTAAAAAAATGAGGGAGAGATGAAGACATCCTCAGACAAACAAAAGTTCATCTTCACTAGACCAGCCCCTACAAGAGATGTTGAAGAGAGTTCCACAGGTTGAAAGGAAAGGACAATATATCCAAGCCATGGGAAGAAATGAAAATCTCCAGCGAGGGTATCATGTATAAATTTAAATACCAATACTATTATATTTTTGGAGTTACAAACCAGGGTCTAAAAGGTGAATGCATAAAAAGTAAGGATAAGGGAAGCAGCTGTGGCTCCATCAATTGGGCTCCTGTCTACCATATGAGAAGCCCTGGGTTCACATCCCGGGGCCTCCTTGAGAAGGCAGGCTCACCCATGCACCATGGAGAGCTGACGGCCCATGTGCTGTGGAGAGCCGCCGGCCCACAGGCGCTGTGGAGCGCTGCCTGGCCTGTGGGCGCCACAGAGTGCCAACTCAGCAAGGTGACACAACAAAAAGGGACACAAGTAAAAACACAGAAGAGCTCACAGTGACTGGACACAGAGCAAAACAACAAGCAAATTGCAAAGGGGGGGGATAAATAAAAATAATAAATACAGACACACAGAAGAACACACAGTGAATGGACACAGAGAACAGACAGCAAGCAAGCCACAAGGGGGGGAGGAAATAAATAATTTAAAAATAATGATAAATTAGTGGTTTTGGACTTATAATGTATAAACATGTATTTTGTGACAAGAACTACATGAAGTTGGGGAGATGGAGTTTATGTAGCTTTTGAAGTTGTTAAGTTGGTATCAAAGCAAATGAGATTGTTATAGATTCAGGATGTAAAATTTAAGCCCATGGTTACTATAAAGAAAATCCAGAATATGCAAGCTCATAGAGATAGAAATTAAAGTACAGGGGGGGAGTTGGGAATTAGTGCATAATGGGGTTAGGGTTTGTGTTTGGGCAGTGAGAAAGTTTTCATGGAAGGTGGTGAGGGTATGGCAATATTGTGAAAGTGATTAATCCCAGTGAGTGATATGCTTTGGAGAAGTTGAGATGGGAGAGTTTATGTTATATATATACATACATACACACACATATATATATATATGGTCCCACAATTTAAAAATAGAAAGCAACCAAAGAAACAATGACATTTAAATGCAATACATGATCCTGAATGGGATCTAGCAAGGGAGGAGAAATTGCTCTAAGGGTCATTATTGGGACATATGGAAAAATTGGGATATAGACTGTGAACTTTATATCAATGCTAAATTTCTAGAACTTGATAACTGTACTAAGGTGTTTATATAAGTGAACATCCTCATTCTTAGGAAATGTTCCTGGCAGTATTAAGTGTTCAAGGAGTATGATGTATATAAACTATACTCAAGTGCTCAGAAAATGAATTGATAAAAAGATCTACAGACAGAATGATAAAGCAAATGTGGAAGAATGTCAGAATTAGTGGATCTTGGAACCTTGGGGTTTGGGGTTAGAGGTATGTTGAAGTTCTCCATATTATTTTTGTATTGTCCTTTAAGTTCAAAAGTATTTCAAATAAGTTAAAATGTTTTGCTAAAATTTATAACAATTCTCAGTTGGCAGTCTTATCCCTCAATACATTTTGTCTTCCAATGTTGCAGGGTTTTTGTTGTTGTTATTTTGTTGTTTATTTGTAATAGCTGTTGTTTCTTTCTTGCTTCTTCTAAGATCTCTTTTTTTTTAGTTTTCTGCAACTTCACTTTGTTGCACTTTAAGTGTAGATTTATTTATTCTGGTTAGGATTCTCTGAACTTTCTGAATCTGGAGAATGTTCTTTCACCAGTTCTGGAAAATTCTTAGAAGTGTTTTTTTTTAAATATTACCTCTGCCTTATTTTATTAACTCTTATAAAAGTTAGGCTTATGTTAGACTTTCATTTCTTCTCCATGTTTTAAAAATCTGATGTATTATTTTATATCTGTCTTTTTTCTGCTTTATTTTTGATACCCCCCCCCCACAGCTTTCTTGCTGTCTGCTCTCTGTGTCCATTTGCTGTGCATTCTTCTGTGTGTGTTTTTATTTATTTATTTCCCCCCCTCCCTTGCAACTTGCTTGTTGTCTGCTCTCTGTGTCCATTCGCTGTGCACTCTTCTGTGTTTTTTACTTGTCTCCCCTCTTTTGTTGAGTCACCTTGATGAGTCAGGTCCCCGTTGCGCTTGTGGGCCCGGCGGCACCCCATAGCACCTGAGCCGGTGGCTCTCCACAGCATGTGGGCGAGCCTGCCTTCACAAGGAGGCCCCGGGATGCAAACCCACGGCCTCCCGTGTGTTAGATGGGAGCCCAACTGATTCAGCCACAGCTGCTTCCCTTTTCTGTTTTATTTTGCATAGCTTCTTTAAGGGTCTTCAGTGATCTATTCTCAATTCAATTCTCTATTATCTGTTTTTTAACCTATCCATTGCATTTCTTTTTTTAAATATACTTTTAATTTATTTTTAAAAGATACATAGATCACACAAAATGTTACATTAAAAAATCCATTGCATTTCTAAGTAGAGTTTCTGCTTGGTTATATTGCAAATCTATTTGATCATCTTTATGTTTTCTACCTTTGACATACTTTTTTACTCTCACGTATTTTTAAACATATGACACATTTATTTTATATCTATATCTGAAAATTCTCATGGCTGTAGTATTTTCTGCTGTCTCTTGATCATTTTGATTATTTCCTCATGTGTTTTGTTACTTTTTTTTGTTTGTGTGAGCTCATTTTCCCTGAAAGTTTTTCTGGGGAGCTTCATTGAGGCTCAAGTTTAAAATATACCATTTTCCTCTAGAGGAATTGGGGCTGCTTTATCCAGTCCAGTTGTAGGCCCCTTGGGATAGGGAAATGGTCCACTGTGAATGTTGATTTTAGACTCACTGGCTTCTCTGCACTAGCTTCTCCTCTTTGACTCTCACCTTTAAATATTTCCCTTAATTTACTGGAGGTGACTTCCAACATTATAAATAATCCATTAGAGTAAATTAATAGTTAAAAAAATCAGTCAGAGAGAAAAATTAAGATAGGAAATGAAAATAAAATTAAGAAAACAGTTTGTGCCAAAAACAGACAAAACAACCAACAAAAGGCCTATGCTCTCACACCAATTAAGTTGGTAATTAGGATAAAAAATTCTTCTTTGAGCTTGATAACATCCAAAGGTAAAGCAAATTACAATTGTGTATAAATTTTAATGTCTTAAAAACAAACCAATTATTGAAAAGTGCAGTTATTCCTGAATTTCCTCAGGTGGAATAAAGATGATGACATCTTCAGGAGTTTCCCTATAATTTTTGTAGATTCCCCAAAGTAAGCCAGTGGAATCATGCAAGTTGTTAAGTATGGGTAGTGCATGGAATAATTCATTCAGGTGTGTTGTTAATGGGATAAAATTTCATCCCCTTTTTCACCATATTATAGCTGTGTTGTTGAAAAATAGTTTTAATTGGCTTAAAACATGTACAATGTAAAGTCATTTTATTAGCTGTTATTTATAAAAGATACATATGTATGTTAGATTTAGTAAAAAAATGATTCATGTTATACCTCTAGCCTCTTCAATAAAAGTATTTTATTATATATTTGAATTCCCCCATTCTTATGTTTATTAAAAATATAATACATTAGAATAGTGTTATTAAGAAAAGCAAGCCATACATGTTATTTTTGAAGATAGAAAACCAGAACTTTTAGGAATAGTAAACATTGTGTTCTTAAAATTCAGTTTTTGAAGTCATGTATGAAAAATAATTGCATCCTTTTTCCTGTAGATATCTCTTTGCATTCTTATTTGTTTTCTGTCATGTTTGACAAATTTAAAACACAAATAAGTGATAGCAAAATGTTAGCAAAGTTAAAATAGTACTTCTTCTGACTACCAACTAGTGATATTTTGTGGTCTAGCAGAGCTGATAAATTAGATGCTGTTGTAAGTTCAGCTAGAGCAAATGAAAATAATTTATCAGAAAAACAAAGAAAATGAAACACTGCATCATCACAATTTTCTCAAGATTAGGGAATCAATCAAAAGCTCTACAAGTAACTTGAGTTTAACAGCATGATTGTAGATGTTTAACAATTAAGTAGTGCATTCATTCTGAATGATTTATTGCCCTTATTACAAAGTTTATTACGAATACAAGAACCCAACAAAATATGAAATATAGCTTAATGTGTTTAAAAGGGAAAACAACTTCCATTTCAAAATGTAGAAACAGAAAAATAGTCAACATGCTGCAAATGTTAAAATACTGGCTTATGAAAACATGTACCTGATTGTTTTTTTAAATTTATTTTGTTTATCTCAGATAAGCAATAAGATAGCACAATATTAATATTTAGATGAAACACTTTTAAAGAACAGTCCGTTGATTCTTCACAGATTACATGTATGAGCACATGCACACAAACTATATCTGTAATCTAATTTTTAGCATACTGCATATTATTTTGGATCATTTTTAGCTAATGACCAAGAAGGTTTATTAATGCTCTTCAACACTATTTTAGAAATGAAAATGTGAGTGAATTGATGATGAGCATGATGAGAATGAAAATAATAACAGAATTACAGAAATGAAAGTCCTAATAAGGGGATAATTGAGTTCCTTGCCTCTGATCCTTAAAAAAAAATGCATATTTTGGCCCGGGGGGGAGGAGTTTTAACTAATTGACCCATTCTTTTCTCACTTGAGCCTTGATTGTAAAGGAAACATTGAAATGATACCTTAAAATTAATATAAAACATTAAAACTTCTGAATATTTTTTACCAACCAACAATTAATTAAAATTGTTTTACAGTTTTATACCATGCTTCCTATACATTGTAATACATTCCTGTCATTTTTCAGCTTTTAAAAGCAACTGTCTTTAATTTGTCAGCATTTTGAAATTAAGAAATTTAACTCAACAGTCTGAAAAAATTCTGAATTTCAGAAATGAGCGAATAGAGACACCAAAATGTCACAAATAATGAATAATTAGAGCTGTCTGGGTAAGGAACAGCTTTTAAGATAAGAACTATATAATATACTGTTTTTATAACTTTTTCCCTCATTTTTAAATTTTGTTTTTTTTAACTGCTTAAGGAAATCAGTCAGCTATAGGGCCAACTAACAGAGATAATAGTATTAAAACCTTTTTACAATATATTTGCTTTTATTTTTGTATAAGTAACATGGCTGTTTTGTACCAATATTATTTCTCCCTGTTTGACTGAAATTATTTTCATTTATTGCTTTTATAATTTTCTTCATTCAGGTTATTTCACAGTTGAGAATCTTGGGGAGATCAGTAACAGCTGGCTGCAAATTTGATAGAGAAATTTGGTCCAATGAACTTTCTCCTGTTCTCAATCTCTGGAAGAAACTAAATCAGGTTAGTTGTGGAATATTCTTCTATTTTTTTGTGTGTCTGTGTTCCTAATTTTTTTCCAGTTTTATTCACAGATGCCCATGGTACTCAGAATTTGCATTGATTGATCTTCCCTTAACACGTATAACATCGCTGAGAGATGGAGGCGATAGTAGCTACAGGAGCGCCTGTACAACGGCAGGGTCACGAGCAGTAGTGTGCTGTGTCTTCTTCTAGAGTGGCCATTTATTTTGCTCACTCTCTACTTTCTCTCTCCTGTTGCTCTGAAATCAGTGAATGCTGTTAAAGGGGAAAGTCTTAGAGGGAATCCATGTGCTAAGGAAATAGAGTTAACCACATGGAATCAGCTTGTTTTTGTGATTATAGAATCATTGCTTGCTCTCTAGCAAAGCCATTAGAGTATTCATTCCTGTCCTTATTGGGGAGGAATTTATTCCCTAGAACTAAAAGGATATGGCTTTATGATTTGTATTTCATAAAACATGCCTATGTATCAGACTTTGCCTTCTTCAGGAAAGGGAGTTGAATTAGGTGTATCTCAGAACTCATTAAACTTTCTAAAAATTCTAAATTCTCCAATCTTGCAATATTTATTGTAATTTTTATTTGCATTGTTATGACTTAGTCTCAACAATTGATAATCGAGCAAGGCTCTCAATAGACAATGAACCAACTCTCTGGAATGTTCTTTTATTCAGATCACCACGGTGATAAAGCCTCTTGTGCCTAGCTTAAGGAAAAATAACAGGATGGAAAAAATACCTTATCCTTAGGCATCTTAACCCACCCTCCGCACTGCTGCCTAAACTGTCATCACGTTGCCCATTCCCGATTGAGAAGTCAGGCTTCATGCTGGTCTCCTTGCTTCATACGAACTCATTTTGAGGTTACTACTCTCGAACCCTCCTCGTAACCAACCTTTGCTCATCTTAAAATGGCCAACCAAAACTGTGTCCCAGATTTTCAGTTTTCTCCTATAGCAGTTCATTCCCTCTCCTGTTGATTGGAATGTTCCCCTCCTCAAGGCTCAGCTTCTTATAACAGTTTCTGAGCTCAGTTCCCAACTGATTTATCTTTTTTTATGACATTGGTTCTTTTCAATTTTCTGGTAATTTTTCATGTGCATGCAGATCTTAAAATATATGCACATATAAAACCACTTACGTGTGCATATGTAACATAACTATTCTGACAATAGTAATGTAAAATTATTTTCCAAGTCTACATTTAAAGAATAAGATAGAGAATCAAATGATTTGAATAATTGACTAAGTTTACCCTTTATTAAATATCAGAACCTATGGTGCAAGAAATCCTAATTACTGCAAAAGAATCATCTTGTGTTTAAGAGATACAGACTAGGTATTGTTGAAGATTTCCCCTCCCTCTAAAATATATAGGTAAACTTATTAGCCCAATTTCCAAACTTTGGGTGAGATTAAAGTCGATACCCTGTTTTTGTTTCCTTCCTTCCTTGTAATTTTCTTTGTCTCTGCTTCTTGTTTTTATCCCTCATTAAAACTGAACTTTAAGTCCAAACTCCATCACTGTCTTTCACAATATATCCAGTCATGTGATTTTATTGTTATAATGAAGGTTTGAGAAGTTGCAAGGGACAGCTCACTTTGCTGAGTACATGTTTTTCCACTAACTTTCTTCTGGATTGTATTCTTTTAATTTTTACCTTTTCTGAAGTCCCCAAAGTTGACTTTGCCTGCCATGTGAAGTTTCCTGCACATGCAGTTTAGACTTCCTTGCCCTGCCTGCTTCTCTCCATCAGGCCCATCTGTTCATATCGCTCCCCCACTCCCACCTTCCTAGTAGTTCTGGGGAATGTTTTTCTCTTTATTACTTAAAGAGGATTACAGAAAAGACTTCAAAGGCTTATATATAAACTATCTATCTGCCTCCTAAGGCTCTAGGTTAGAAACTCAAATTAATTCTCTGCCTTTGCCCAAACCCCTGTGTTTCTTATTTGGAATGTAGTTATAGCTTGTTACTAGTTCTCTGATGTAAGATTTATTCCACAACTCAGCTTCCAGGGTGGGGCATGGGTAGAGTACAATATCATGGGAACTTTAAGGAAACTGTGTATAGGGACACAGATTATAGTACACAAGTGGGAAGATTTTACTTTAGGGAAAACCGCTTGAGCAGTTACATTGATACACTCAGTAGACTCTACAAGTGAATTGCCATTCTCAAGGGACTGGGCAGAGGAGAAGGAAACAAGGGATGCCAGCAAAAACAAAGAATTGAAGGGGAAGCAAAAAGGTAGATGCTGGAATAATTTTCTGGACATTGGCATGTGGCTGCTTTGCCTTTTGACTAGTGTCATTTTTAAACTGATTTAGTGAACAAAGGGATTAGAACATATAAATTAGGTGTACACTGCTACAATTTAAGGCATCTGAAATGCTGTTTTATATTTGGAAAAATCCCTACCACGTGAAAATAAAGACCAGTTACATTTATTGTGACAGTGAATATTGTTTTATTTTCCTGAATCCAAAGACTTCCCAAAACTCATGGGAGATAGTAGTATGACTACCCAACTTAATATCAGTATTGTTTCCATAAGAGAACTATAAAGCTCTTTAAGGCAAGCAAGAAAGTCATTAGTAGAAAATTGCAAATCCATGGCCATTCTAGATACTTGTCACAGTGAGAAAAAGGAAATAGTTAAAGAAAATGAACACATAGAGTTCAGTTTTCCTTGACTGTTCAACTTCCATAATTCTGCTGCTTAATCACAGTTTCTGTAAAGAATCTAGTCCAGTTTGTATACTTGACTTTTAAATGAATTTCACAGTTTTAACAGCTTGGCTATATTGGAAGGGCTTAAGAAGCTTCATAAATTCTGAACAAAAGGCTAAATAAAACAGAAAGGATTCACTGACAAAATAAGGGGGAAATAGAGATGTAGCAGGAGAAGCAATTTCATTTTGATAATTTTTATTAAAGCCCAGGGAAAATATTCAATTCATGACTTTTATTTGTTACAATAGTTTTGTAATTGTTTGTTGGAGTATTTTTATGTTAGTAGCTTTACCATCCTTGTTCATTAATTCCAACTCAGTGTTTGCATCTGTTGATTGTCTTTTCTTATTCAAGTTGAGATTTTACTGGTTCATAGTAGGTTGAGTAATTTTGGACTGTATCTTGGACATTGTGAGTGTTAGAAGCCTCAGGCTCCTATTTAAATCCTTTTTAGCAGATAGTCAACCTCTGTGACAATGATTGTCCTGATACGTTTCTGTGTGTTTTACAAATGTCAGTTTAGTTTCTAAAGCTCTGCAGTGCTATTCTGGCCTGCCCCACTTGTGTGTTACTCATAGGCCAGGTTTCTACCCCAGAGTCTTCACAGGGTCCACTGATGAGTGAGAAGGATACCCGCTCTTCACCCTAGTACTGGGGTGGTCAGATTCCACCCACAGGCCTTGCTGAGGAGGGAGTGGGAGGAGTGGAACTCGGAGTTTTGCCATAATGTCTTGTGGGAATCCTTCCCAGTGCTGCAGGGCAGGAAGGACTGGTGACATTTAACAAAGTAATTATTGAACTTTAAAAAAAACTAGTAGAATCTTTTAGATTGGTAAATTAAAAATATGTATTGACCTTCTGCAATTTAATTAAATTAGCAATAAGAATTTTCTGGAGATCCCTAAAAACTTGTTATGTGAAACACAGAAATTTTAACTCTCAAAATTTTATGCTGAACAAATTAAGAATCCATAAGAATATAGTAAATACTTAAATTCAAGTAAGGTCCAAAAATAGATTTGCTGATCAAATTAAAACTGAGAAAAATTGTCAGTAAATTTAACTCATTATTTAAATCTGGGCTGTTGGTTTTCAACCTTCAACCGTGTTAAGATAGCCAAAAGGGGAATTGAATGGCAGAGCTAAATAGGTCTAGTACCACAATCCTTTATTTTGAAACCTGTATATTTTGTATTTGGTTTTATGTATTTAATCCATTTTCAGATTGGTTGAAATTAAAGAAAGAAGTGGAGCTCATTTATTTTGTGTTAAAATGCAGCTTTTATGAATCATAAACTAGTTTGATCATAATCTTTAACAGAAGCATAAGGAAACAAACTGCTGCAATTTTTATGAAGCCATCTTGAATGCAGGAAAATCAAACTGAGGACAGTAGGCCAGGACTTATGTCTGAAGGGAGGGAAAATATTTATAATTTTGTAGGCACTGAACATATTTGAACTTCTCTTTCTGTAAAATGTAGTCATGGACCTGAGAGCAACTGACACTATCGTCCCCACTGGTGTCCCAACATAGACAGTTGGAGGAAGTGATCCAACTCTGAATTTCACCTTTTGTTTGATGCATTTCCTCAATACTCTTTTGGACTTTGAAATTACTCAAGAAATTTCTATAAAGATACTATGTTCTAGAAATTTGGTATCCTGTTGATAACCTACAAGAGTAGCATAATTTTTCTAGTATTTATCTTAAAGGTGAAATTAACAAACAAGCTTACCCTAATTAGGCATAGGAACATAGACCCATGGAAAAATGTAGCCTAGTTTAATATAATGTGTTACTTTAGAATATTAATTAAATTGTACATTAAGGGAGTTTCAATTAAATACACCAATATATTTTTTATTTAAATGAAGTACTTCTCTAACCAGAAAGATGATCATTAATTTTAATGAATGACTAATATGTGAGTTCTGTAGATATGTTATCTACTTTAAATATTGTTCTATTGTGTTTCAAAAGTAAAATATTTCATTTTATCTGTTTGTATGTATATGAGTGTCTATGTGTATATTAGTCAGCCAAGGTGGTGCTGATGCAAAATACTAAAAATCTGTTGGCTTTTATAAAGGCTATTTATTTAGGGTAGACGCTTACAATTACCAGGACATGTAGCATAAGTCTGTCACCAAAGTCTGTTGCCACATGTTGGAGCAAGATGGCTGCTGAAGTCTGCAAGGGTTCAGGCTTCCTCTTCTTAAGGCTCCATGGTCCCAGCTTCTTCCAATATCAGCTGTAGGCTGGAATAAGTCTTGTCTCTCTCCCAGGGCTCATTTCTCTCCACAAGGTCAGCTGTAGACTATCAGGTGAATGGCTCATCTCTCTTCCTGGGGCCTCTGTTGTGCTAATGGAGTCTCCTCTTTTTCCTCATGTATCTGTTTCTCTGTGTGTTTACTTCCTGGGGTTCCAGTATCAAAACTCCACTATTCTGCCTTGTTTTCTCTGTGAGTCTCCCTCCACCAAGGGGATGGGGACTCAACATCCTACTGATGCAACCCAATCAAAGCCTTAATCATTATTTAATCAAGTAAAAGTGAAACCTTGAATCCAATCCAATCTAATATGCCCTGAGGGACAGACCAGTTCACAAGCATAATCTAATATCTACTTTTGGAATTCATAAACAATATCAAGCTGCTACAATGTCTATTCTGCTTTATCAAATTTAAGAGTTCTTTTGGGATATTTTTCATGATTCCAGTAACTATTATTGTTAGAATACTTCTTAGTCTCATCATTTTTCCACTAATCAGTAGATTCTGAAAGGAAACCTTAAACACTTTTTTACTATATTATTATATTAAATTATAGATGAGTTTTCTAAGACAGAAGACTAGGAGACTTACTTAAATTTTTGGCAGATCACTTAATATCTTAATTATAAGATGGAGACCTAGTTTTTTCTTTTACTTAATTTTTTTGTTTGTTTTTGTTGTTGCCTTTATCAAATGAAAAAAGTGAATATAAAAATGTAATTTGACTATTAGATTAATTATGGTTGTAATTATAGATGGACTATCTGGCAATATTTTGACAAACAAGGTTGTTGTTATCAACAATTTGTTCTATTTTGCTATTCTTACAACAGTAAAAGCTATAAAAGGTAATAGTGAAATTTGTGGTGTAGAAATGCAAATACTTCTTAACATTGTCATGAGTATTAAATAAATAAATTGGTTATGATAATGCCTGGCACATAACAGGCATTCATTAAATATTAGCTATTCTGTTGTTATTATTATACTGTTTTTATGGTTACTAGAAAATAAAGTATGATTAATTTATTTTTAATAAGTAGCTAACTCAAGATCTAAAGGTCTCTTTTTGTCTCCAACATTTTTAAATCCAGAGATTTGCTATACTGCCTTCCGTACAATGACGTTGTGTAACAAATTAGACTAATATAGAATATTAGCTAAAATTTAAGTAATATTCTTATAGAAAAAGTTCTTTCAAAATTCTTTTTATTAATTTATAGGTATTAGAGAAAAACCAGTCTTTTGGCTATGTAATTCCATCTACCAAATCTAAAAATAAAAATAGAATAATGTCTTACATTCTTGCACACAAGTTAACCCAAGTACGAATATATGAAACACACATAACTAACTTTTTCTCCTCTCCAACTTGGGGGAAGAGTTACTTTAATGCATGTAGTTACTTTTTACATTTTTATAGTTTGGGTAATTATCCCCCTGTAGCAGTTTGATATAGTTCATGAATTCTAAAAATAGATACTGGATTATGTTTGTAAAGTAGTCTGTACCTGTCGGTGATTAAATTATGATTAGGGCTTTGATTGGGCCAGGTCAGTAGGATGTTGAGTCCCCTGCCCTTGGTGGGTGGGAACTCACTGGTAAAAGACATGGCAAAGGACAGAGTTGGAGTTTTGTTGCTGGAGTTTTGTGCTGGAGCCCGGGAAGTAGACACACAGGAGAAGAACACAGAGGAATAGAGAAGGCTCCCTAGGCACGACAGAAGCCCTGGGGAGAGAGACAGAACTGGTCTGCTGATAGTCTGCAGCTGGACTTATGGAAAAACAGAGGAGCTGAGCCTGGAGAGAAATGAACCCTGGGAAAAGAGGAACCCAAGAAGCCTGAACCTTGGCAGACGTCAGCAGCCATCTTGCTCCAACACGTGGCAAAAGACTTTGGTGAGGGAAGTAACTTAGGTTTTATGGCCTGATAACTGTAAGCTTCTACCCCAAATAAACACCCTTTATAAAAACCAACCGATTTCTGGTATTTTACATCAGCACCCCTTATACTGTCTAATACACTTGCCTTCTTTTCTTGCAAAGATGGGCACAGCAATTCAGAACATTCTTCTAACTTCACTGAAACTTAACACAAACTTGTAAAAAGATTTTTTTCTCATACAAACATTTATATTAGTCTATTTCAGTAATCCTAAACATTTTTGCGTGCATCTCCAGATCCACCCCACCCTACTCCTACTTACTTTACTTCCACTCCCAAATCCCTTCACTTCATGCAAACAATGGAGTATGTTGATAAATTTATGGGTATTGTTCTTAGCAAGATATGCTTGAGGCCACTTAGCTTGTTTTATTTTCCTTCTGAGAATCAGTAATATGTGTAAAGTCCCCTGCTCTAAGTTCTTTCATTGTGAGACTGGCTGCTTTACTTCTCTAATTAAGGAAAGGGCTTTCTCATTTATTTAAAGAGAAATCAATTCACTTACTTAAAATGGGTTAAACAGGTTAAGCCCCTGGGAGACTCTAAGTAGAGTGTAAGTGGTTAAGCCACTGTGATGGTGAGGACTGCTTAGAGGCTTCAGGTTTTTACTTTCAAGCAGACGACTAAAGCTAAATATAGTTTGGGCATTGCTTTAATGGAGAATTAAATGGCATGTGAGTCCGTTAACTGTTTCCTTAGTGTTTTGAAATTTGTGTCTCATTGAAATGAAAAGAATTAGTGGACTCTGGTTCAGAGGGAGTAACCCCTACTTTTCAAAATACACTTCATTTTTAAGGAAGTTTTAGATTATGGAAAAGTTGCATCAAAAGTATAAGGGATTCCCATATAACCCATCCCCTCCCCCTCCTACAATTTTTATTAATAACATCTTTCATTAGTGTGATACAGTTGTTACAGTTGATGAACCGATATTGAAGCATTGCTACTAGCCAAGGTCTGTAGTTTACATTATGGTTTACACTTTGCACTATACGGTTTTATATGTTTTGACAAAATGTATAATAGCCTGTTTCCGCTATTGCAATATCATGCAAAACAATTCCAGTGCCCTACAAATGCCCGATGTTCCACTTATTTTTCTCTCCTCCTCCCCTCAGAACCTCTGGTAACCACTATCTTTATATCAGTGTTACAAGTTCTTCCATTACTACAATACTAATAAGTCCCTTTGGTCCATGTTTACACTCCCCCTTATATTTGTTCATTCCTCAATTTTGAGGCATTGGGGATGATATTGTCCTCTCTGCTTTAGATTAAGAAGGGGCTTGGATCGTAGGGACCGGTGGAAGGAACTGTTTTGCTTGCAGATGTAGATACTTGTCCATCATCATCATTTTGTTGGTTGTCCCAGGCAGGTCCAATGAACTAGAGAGTAGGTGTTGGCTGCAACTCTGCTGAGACTCAGGCTCAACCAGCAAATGAACAGGCTGAAGATTTAAATCTCTGGTACATAGGTTTAATGGGTATGCTAATTACAGGTTGAAATAAAATGGGCAGAAGAAATAAATTAACCTGAATTTTGTCTTCTTGTACTGCAGAATTGAACACCTCCCAGCAAATAATTATAATTCTAAACTTCTAAAACATACCACTGATTTAGATTTTGTAAATTTTATTTGGTAAACTTTAAAAAAAAATAGAAGTTTATCATTCATACATGAACATATGTAAACAATAAGTGTATAGTAAAAGTTGTGAACTTACAAAACAAACATGCATATCATCATACAGGGCTCTCGTACATTACTCCACTACATTACCTTGTATTGTTAAGAAGCAATTGTTGCAAACTATGAAAGAGCATCATCAAAATATTACTACTAACTATAGCCCATATCTTACTTTTGGTGAATTTTCCCCCCAACCTACCTACTTATTAACAGACATCATGTATTAGTATTATATACTGCTTATAGATCATTAGAGAGTGCTCTCATATTTCGATTTCATTCATAAAGCTTCTGACTCAATATATTATGAAAATAAAATGACAATTCCATATTTAAATGGAGTTTCATGTAGGTTTCTCACATATGAGAACCCATAATCCCTATGTGTAATTCCTTGATGCAAGCACGGTAATCTCTAATATAGGGGAAAATAGTTTACCATGTTTGTTAAAATACTTCCAAAACGTATGCATTCTTGCATATTACAGTATTCAGTAGCTTGCTCTGTAAATTGGGAATGCTATTGTAACTAATGGAAAGTAGCACTGCCACTTCTGCTACTTCCAAGGTTGTTAGTATCACAGGATGCCTATCACCCCATTATCTGATGAAATAAAAAACTTCGCAAACTAAAAGCAAAGGAGGGGCACAGAAGAATCATGAGTATGGATCTTACGAGGGCGTGGAAAAAGGACAAGCTCTTCATCGTAGGTCAGGTTTAGACGAAGGGTCCTCCTGTTGTTTCTCCAAACAGGTGAACAGTCTCAAACTGTCTTGGTCCTTGTCATTCTTCATAACCTGCCCCTCCCTCTCAGTTTTTAAGAGTGCTGATGCTGCTCAGTTGTATCAAAATAAGTTACTTTGGAAATGCATTTGTGCCTGGCACATGGTCAGTCCTCTGTGACTCTTCCCCTTCAATACCATCCTCTGTAAAATTGCATTGTTACTCTTATTCTGCTAGATTCACTCTTTTCTTGTTAGCTTCATTGAGCAGAATCATTCCCCTGGCTGAGTTTTGGAGCAGATAGTCTATTAAAGATGGTTTCATCGAAATAAAATGTTTTATTAATATACCACATTATTTATAGCCTAGTTTGTTTGCCATTTTGTTCTATCTACCCAGGTTATACATGACTATTGTGTTTCTATAAAAGAGCCAAAGTGTATAGACCACACTCCAGTTCTCCTTGACATTGACATCTGTCAATCCTGTACCTCTCCTTAATGGTAACTAGTGTGGTGTGTATTAATAGTATAGTATTATAGATATAAATTATGAAATTCATAAGGCATATAAAATAACAAATAATTCATATTTCAAATTAAAGCTCCTTTGTTTTCATACTCTCTGGCCTCCTCTCAATTTCTTTTTTTTTTTTTTAAGGTTTGTTTATTCCCCCTCCCTCCCACCATTGTCTGCTCTCTGTGCCCATTCCCTGTGTGTTCTTCTGTGTCTGCTTGCATTCTTGTCAGGCGGCACCGGGAATCTGTCTCTTTTGTTGAGTCATCTTGTTACGTCAGCTCTCCATGTGCAGCACCACTCCTGGGCAGGCTGTGCTTTTGCGTGGGGCAGCTCTCCTTGCACAGGGGGCACACCTTGCGCATGGGGCACCCCTGCACAGGGGACACCCCTGGGCCGGCACTCCTTGTTCATGGCAGCACTGCACATGAACCAGCTCACCACACGGGCCAAGGAGGCCCTGGGTATCAAACCATGGACCTCCTATATGGTAG
The DNA here is from genome assembly GCF_030445035.2 of Dasypus novemcinctus. Classification (NCBI taxonomy): domain Eukaryota; kingdom Metazoa; phylum Chordata; class Mammalia; order Cingulata; family Dasypodidae; genus Dasypus; species Dasypus novemcinctus. The sequence goes on from NC_080699.1 coordinate 9,351,995, forward strand.
CTGGAAGCTCTATCAGTTGAGCCACATCTTCTTCCCTCAAATTCTCTTTTAGAAAAATGTGAATGGCTTCAGGCATCAGCTTTAGTGTATGAGATCTTTCAGAATACTCCCCTCCTCTATTTTCAGGCATGGCCTTATTTACTCTACTAGTCCCCAGCAGTTTTGTCTTCTATCTTAGCTCTTCAACACTACACTTCAGATTTAAGTCAGTTTATTAGGTAATTGTCATACATTTGTCCTGGTTGGTCTCTGCCTGCTCAGTTAAGTAAAATACCTCTTTTTAAAAAAATCTTTAGTTTTAAAGAAGCTTTAATTATATAAATGGTACAACAAGAAATATAGGGGATTCCTATATACCCCATTCTCACCCCCCACTTTATCCCATTAACAACATCTTTCATTAGTGTGGTCCACTTGTTACAACTGAACACATATTGAAGCATTGCTACTCACCATGGTCTATAGTTTACATTAACCTTTAATCACAACTGAACTAAACTCAATGAACACTAAAACATGGCTACTTTCCTTTGAGCCACCTGATAATTTGACATGAAAAGGAATAGTTGTTATCAGGATTAGAAATAACATTTCCCTCCCCTCCTCCCCCTCCCAGCAGCTCTACGATCAGGCTATGATCAGATAATGATTTTCTCTTAATACACTTAGCTTTTTAATGACCAGATGAACTTTAAAATATCAAGGCCATCCATCAGAAGTACACATAGCTCAGTCAATTTTATGTACTTATGAAAATGCTTCTCTTTTAATAAGCAATGGACTAAGATAGGACTGTCATCCCTTGATAGTGTCACCAAAAATCATACTATACATGTTGTAATTTGATCACATGATTATGGCTGTATTTTAATAAACATTACTACTTTGAGTATTGTTTTGGGCCTTAAGATTATGTGACATAATGTAACATGTTGCTACTGTGGTAAAACTTCTCTATTCTTATTCCTTTTAGAATGTCTAAAATATCCATTTCTAGAATTAGTTAATTTTTTATTAATATTTTGTGAAGGCCTATGAGAAATGAACTATGTTATAGCATATATTTCAATATACTTTGCCCTATTCTGCTCATTTTTCCCACTCATTACTTTATTCATAGCTTATGTAGTACACAGTCTGCCTTACTACACTCCTTCATTTTTTACTCCCTATTGTTTTTTAATCAAACTCTTATCAAGACCTTTCTATAGGCCAATTTTTCATTTTATTTTACAGCTAAACTTAACAGTATTTTATTTGATGCCTCTTAGACCAGCATTGTCCAAAGAGATATGTGGGGCACAAATGAGAGACATGTATGTAATTTTAAATTTCTTAGCAGCCATATTTAAATGAGCACAGAGAAACAGGTGAAATTAAGTTTAATAACATGTTACTTAACTCACCCTATCCAAAATATTAGCATTTCATCATGTAATCAATATAAAATTAATGTGATATTTCATATCCTTTTTCATATTGTCTTCAAAAGCCAGTGTGCATTTTATACTTACTGCACATCTCTAGTCCATGGTGCCTACTTGAACTCCTTTTGAATTTTAGGTGCTCTTGATAGTTTCTCTCCTCTAAATCAGCCTGTTAAAAAGTTCAGTACATTAAGCTTTCTGTTCGCTTGCCTTTAGATAAATGGATGTTCTCTTGAATGAAGTATGTTTGTGTGTCCTTGTTCTTAAAAATGACAGTGTAAATTTGTCACATCATGTAATAAAATGGATTGAAATCCACAAAATCCACTTTTAACTTTAAAAAATTATTGTTTGCTCATCTCACTTAGTGTAAGATTGAGTAATGTTTAAATACCACAAATTATTTACTTTCAGGACAGTTGTTTCAATATAAAGAATCATGGATGGTCTAAAACCAGAAATTTGTTTCAGGGTTATATTACTTACAGGATTCAGATTAGAGATGTTTCTTTAAGTGCTATTTATTCATGCTTTCATGCTCTGGTTCAAGTAGTTAATTGTATCTCCATGTGGAGAGTAATAGTTCTAATTAATTTTTATTGATAGACTTTTTTCTTCTCTATATTCAGTTTTGAATTTATCATTAACTATTTAAGTGTGTTCACTTATGTGTATACCTCAAAAATAATTGTGGCAAATTTATCATTTTAAATACAGTAGTAGTAGGAATAAAAATAACTAAATTTGAGCTCATAGCTTAAACCCACCTTCAGGAATACAGAAATTTTATGCCAATAAAATTAATTTAATGGTGATTTTCTGATATAAGTAAACGTATTTCCTTAATGGCAATAGCCTTGCTAGATCATCATATTATTACATTCTGTATTATGCTAAATAGATGGGAAAAAAAGACAACACTCTGATAGACTATATGAATGTGCCAAGTAGTAGAACAAAGAGATTAGCACAGATTGTTTAGCAGAATAGGTACCTATTCTGAGAAATTTACCTACACTGAGAAAATTAGGATAGTAGGTCAGAGAACAAGCGTCCCAAAATTTATCTTTGAACAGTTCTTTGACGCATTTAGAATACTATTGAAAGTGAAATCTTGCCCCCAACCTTATAAGCTGTTTAAAAACAAGATTCCTTGAGTTTTTCTTAATAATTTGAGAAGCCCCAGAAATTCTATATCACAGCCTCTGTAAAGTACAGATGTAGAAATAAATACTAAGGTGTGTAATATTCACTGGTTTTGATCACAAGATCTCTAGTGTGGTATTCTACTTTATATAGAGGTAACTTTCAAATCGAACTGCATGCCCCTCACGTTCTGTCTCAGAGCAGTGATCCACTCTTCTCTCTTCGTCCTGCCTGAATGCGAGTGTATCTGTTCTGATCTCTTCGTATCGGCTAGGGGGTGCCATTTGTCCATTCTTTTTTTCTCCACCCCCCCCTTCCTTTGGTCTTTTCTGACTTCTCAACATGGGTTCCCTTTTTATTCTTTATTCCCACACCCACACCGTGTTAAATATTGGTGAACGCTAGAACTCCCTTCCTGTGTATTTACAGACTAAGTAAATTTGGCCATTCATAAAGCAAGTATTTGTGCTATACCAAAATAGTTTTAAAGCAGGATAGAGGAACAAAAGAATTGAATAATATTTGAAATATTTTGATATATCAATGATTTGTGTTATTTTTCACAAAATGTGACATATTCTTCCAATAGAATTCAAACCTGATTCATCAGAAGGTGTCTCCTCCTAATGATCGACAAGGATCTCCAATCTTATCATTCATCATTCTTGAACAATTCAATGCCATTCGCTTAGTTCAAAGTGTTCATCAGTCACTTGCAGCTCTCAGCAAAGTCATCAGAGGAACTACTCTATTGAGTTTAGAAGTACAGAAATTGGCAAGTGCTTTATTAAACCAAAAGGTAAGCCAATTCTAACTGCATACGTTTATATTTTGTTTTTATTAGTTGCTCTTCCTTCATGTATATATTTGTCAGGAATCTTATAGTTAATGATATCAGAAAACCCAAGTCAAACTGGCTTAAGCTACATGGAGTTAATTTTCTGATATAACTGAAGAGCCTGGAAGAAGCTGGCATTAAGTCAGCTTGAAGCAGGAGCTCAAAATTGTCAGTAGTACATGAGGTTTTGAGTTTATATTATCTATATCATCTATATGTCTATCTGTCCATCTATCATCTATTTATCTAATCAATCTGTAAGATATGACTTCCTTTGTGTTGCTTTCCTGTGTTGGCTTTACGTTTGCACAGGTCCTCTATACACAGTGGTACCCTAGCAGCCCAAGGCTTATATCCTCTATGTTCCAAGTCTAACTGAGAGAAGAACTCCTATTTCCTGGTAATTCAGGAAATTATCTTGGTAAAGATTAGCTTTGATCCATACCTATTGGCTTGTGTCTTGTGCCTATTCCTGTATTGGCTCTGTGGGCAGGGGATGCAAAGCTCTGGTTGGCTGGGCTTCACCCAGGTGCTCATCCCAGGAGCTGGGATGGCTTCAGCTCCATCCACAACACGTGTGCTAAAGAGTAGGGAACATGGTTACCTAGAGGAAAACCAGCATTCATATAGCACAAGAAGGGGAAGTCAGCATTTCTCCTGATGAATAATTGGAACACTTTAAATAACCGTAAAACCCACAATTTATTGGATAGAAACAAAAGCTGTGAAGTATTTGGAGACTATTAACCTTACAGGACTTGATATCTGGAAAGGATTTCACCAAAGCTCCGTGGGAATTAAAGTTTGTATTTTTTTTTCCCTGCTGTTTACCCTCAGCATAGGGAAACCTCTGATAAGTCAACCTAAGAGTTGGCTAAGAATGTGGCTTCTGAAATAGGACCACCTTTCTGTGAATCCTAATTCTGTTACTTAATAGCTGGTTGACCTTGGGCAGCATTTAAATGGTTCTAAACTTTGATTTCTTCTTACTCATAAGATCAGGGTAATAATGGTACCTTCCTGTAGCAGTTTGATATAGTTATGAATTCCAAAAATAGATACTGGATTATGTTTGTAATCTGATCTATTACTGGGCATGATTGAGTTATGATTAGGGTTTTATTTGGGCCATGTCATTAGGGCCCACAGATAAAAGGCTTGGCAAAGAATAGAGTTGGAGCTTTTGGTTTGAGGGTTTTTCATGTTGGAGTTTTGATGTTGGGGAGTTTGACGCTGATGCCTTAAGCTGGAGCCCCAAGAGGCGAAGAACCATGAGCCCAGGAAAAGCAAGCCCTGAACCCAGAGAGGAATCCTGACCCCTCAAAGACGTTGGCAGCCATCTTGCTCCAATGTGAAAATAGACTTTGGTGAGGGAAGGACCTTACGCTTTATGACCTGGTATCTGTAAGCTCCTACCCCAAATAAATACTCTTTATAATAACCAACCAATTTCTGATATTTTGCATCAGCACCTCTTTGGCTGACTAATACACTACTTCATGGGACTGTTGTGAGAATTAAGTCAGATCGATAAAGTACTTGGCACGTAGCAAGTACTTTATAAATGTTAGTTGTTTTTATTATTGTTGCTTTAGGAGAATTTCATTATGGAAAAGAACAACTTTCGGAGCTTTAGTCAGATAAAATTGCATAAAATGAGTTTATGGAATTAGGGTTATCATGTAGGTTGCCAATTATTTATCAGGGTAAGAGGTGATTACGACCTGGGCTAGGGAGATTCAGGAGGGTTCTGTGTGGCTTTAATGAAAAATACAAAAGGCAATTATTGGCTGACTTGGTTTCTTGTGTTGGTTCTGCTGTTAACCACCTCAGTAACCTTAGGCATACACACTTGAGAAAAGTTAATCATTTAACTTTAAATCATATTCTGTGATGGTAATATAATGTGACTTTCATTTGACCATATTGAAAGATAAAGAACTATAGCATCTTTATTATCTGAAGCAATCTCCTCAATTAAGACCAAAGGGTGATATTTTAGAGTCATAGGTTTTTAATTTTTCATAATGTTTTTTCTTCTTTCCTTGCCCCATTATCTGCTAAGTATTATATTTTATCTTAGCAACAGTACCTGGTAACTTCTTTCTTAATTAAAATATGTTTATGTATGATGTATACAATCTCAATATGTAATTTAAGTATACTATATTACACTTGCAATACAGCCTCTGAAAACATTATCTTTGAAATATTTTTATATTTTTGTGGAAATCTATTTTTCTGTTAAAATCTTCTCAAAAGATGAAACATGTATTGCAAAGCATGTTTAAATTTTCTGACAGGATGTGTCTCTGGAAATAGTTTAGGGTATTTGGTGAAACTCATATGAGACTAGGCTGCCTTTCACTAAGACATGATCAGTAAAATAGTATCTGACATTTACTTTCTAATGAGTTTTAACAAAAGTTGAGAATTCACTACTACATTTATTTCAGAATAAAAATTTAATTTTTTATTACACTTGAATGTGACAGGTTCTGTATTATACAATATGATTTAATGTAATTTAGGAAATAGTTCAGTACTTGACATTTTCTTTACTGTCTCTGACATCATTGGGGTAGGAATTTTCTTAGATAGAATTATGACTCTTAATTCCTTGGCAGTTTCTTGTGATCTGCCGGCACTTCTTTTTGTAAAAAATACTCAATACTTACCTTTTGTTTGATAAAGGAAGCAGTATTATAAAATGTTGTTTAGTCTTCTTTTAAACGTTAGGACATAGGCTTTAAATCATAGCATGTAAGGATACAACACCAAATTGCTTCATCTCCCTTGCCGAATAATCACTAAAGGGAATTTGCCATATTAGTGCAAATTAATAGGTTTTATTACTTTATTAAAAGTATTTTAATGATTCCTTTTGTAAAGCCAGTATATGTGTTCGTATGCATTTCATCTTATCCTAATGTACACCAAATGGCTTTTTTGTGTTTTAAACCAGGGAGACCCCAGCCATTTGGCTGGATTGCTGGTGGATCTTGTGTCCTTCTCCTATAAATTTCTACACAGTTGGGTTTTAACCTCTTTTGGATCACTGACACCTTTGAAAATTGAAGAAAATGATGTCTCAAAAAATGCACAAGCATGTACACACAGAGCTTTAATTTCAGGATGTCTAGAGTTAAGATCTCCTCTGCTAGACTGGTCTCTCCATTCGCTCCATTCTCTGCCAGGGCCTTTCATTTATAGCAGTGGTTCTCAAAGTGTGTTCTCTGAACCAGTAGCATCAGCACCACCTAAGAAATTGGTAGAAGTACAGTTTCTTGGGCCCCTCATCAAACCTTTTAAATTAGAAACTCTAGGTATGTTACTGGCAGTCTAGGTTTTTATTAAGCCCTGAGGTAACTCTAATATAAATTAAATTTTGAAAACCATTGTACTATAGTAAGAATTCCCGTAAAAAGGCAATACCATCTGCCACATCACATTTCTCCTCCATTTTGTCAACATCTGTAACCAACTCAATCATTGATCTTCAAAGATTTTGGGGGGAAAGATACTCTTATAAAATAGTTTGGGATCCCCATCGTTCCATAAAAGCTCCTTTATATTATTTATCTACCTACCTTATAAATACTTAGAAATCAGTTACCAAATGATAATTATGAATGTTGAAAAATTTGCATTTTTAATTAGAATGAATTAATAGCTTGTCTTCTATAACACTCAACCAGTTTAGATCAAGTGTGTAGATCTTATCCAATTTGCTGTTTTCTTCTATACACCTTTTCCTTAGATTAGAAAATTAAGGCTGAAAGGAGTTACTATCCTCATAAAAGGTCCACGTCCAGACTGCCATCCCCTGATGTTTTGCTTTCTGGGTCATCTTACCACTTCATTTCCCACTGAATAGTTTGTTAATGTGATCAAGCTGTTAAATGGTAGTCTTTGTCATAGGAGACAGTTTTCAGCTTTGTATGGATTGCATTCCTCATACTCATCTACAAAGGCCTATCAAGTCCTGGGATGGAATTTTCCTTCCTCTCATCCCTAGCTTCACTTATAATTAAAATTTGATTGTGTACACTTATAAATCTAAGTCAGTTCCTACTGATCTATGTAAGAACAAAGGGGCCTGCATATATCCAAGATATCTAGGAATTCTCCTTTAGTGTCACTAACTTAATAGTATCATGCCAAGATAATAGAATATACTTTCTCTTTTTTCAGAGGTTTCCACTCCAGAGCTTGGTCTCTTTTTGTCTTTTTCCATTCATTTAGTAAATGGCAAATGACTAAACAATTACACTGTTGTTTTTTATACTATATATGAAGTGATATTAGTATTACTTGAAGGTAGAGTATGTTAAGTATGTGTACTATAAAACCCTAAAGCAACCAGTAAAAGTCAAATAAAAACATCAAAAAGGTATCCATAATCAGCCAGTGTAAGACATAAGATGGAAACATAAACTTTGTTCATTTAATCCAAAAGAGTGATAAGAAAATAAAGCAAGATGTAAGAAGAGAAGTAGCATCACTCGAACTCCTACAGACATTGAAAGAAAAATAAAGGATTAGTATTAACAAATGTATGCTCATTAATTCAGCAACTTAAATGAAATGTACGAATTCCTTGAAAGATACGGACTACCAAAGTTCATCAAGCAGAAAGAGATAATCTAAACATCCTTTATCTATTAAAGAAATTGAATTTGTTGTTAAAAACCTTCCCACAAAGAGAGCTCCTAGAATTCACTGGTGAATTATAACAAACTTTTAGGGAAGAAATAATGCCAACTCTGTGCAAACTTTTTGTTTTTTGTTCTAAGGTTATAACAAAAGAAATCTACAGCCTGATTTTCCTCATGTACATCAACACTAAAATTCTTAACAACACATCAAATTGAATCCAACAGATATAAAATAGATAATGCATTATAGCCAGGTGGATTGTATCCCAAGAATATGAATTTGGGTTAATATTTAAAAACCAATTGATGCTAATTACCATTTTAATAGACTAAGAAAAATCATGTGATCATGACAAAATTCAATATCCAGTCATGATAAAAACTTTTAGCAAACTAGATTCAGAGGTAAACCTTTTTCAACCAGGAAAAGGGTATCTATGAAGAAGGTCAAGCTAATGTACTTAATAGTAAAACATCGAATGCTCCCCTAAGATTAGTAATAAAGCATTCATGTCCACTCTCACCATTTCTATTCATCATTGATGGTGTTGAAGGTCCTAGCGAGTGCAGTAAGTCAAGAAAAAGAAACAAAAAGCATGCCAGTTGGAAAGGAAGAAAGAAACCTCTCTTACTTGCAGAGATACGATTATCTATGTGTAAAATATTAAGGAATATACAAAAAAAGTGTAGAATTAATAAAAGATTTTAAGTTAGCAAGGTTTCAGGATGCAAAGTAAATGCATTAAAAAAATCAATTGCATTTCTAATCCTGGAAATAAACTATGGAAAACTGAAATTTAAAGATACCATTTGCAAAAACATCCAAAAGATGAAATAGCGAGGGATCAATGTGACAGAAGATGTATACAACTTTCCTGTATTGAACTGCGAAACATTAATGAGTGAAAAAGGACCCAACTAAGTGGAAAGATGCACTGTTAAAGATCTACTGTGTCCTTGGACTTGGAGACCCAAGGTTTGTAAGACGTCACTTCTTTCCAGATTGATATACAGATTCACCACAATCCTCATCAAGCCCTGGCAAGAATTTTTGTAGTGATTGACAAGTTGATTCTAATGTTTTTATAACAATACAAAGAACTTATTATAGCCTTATCAATTTTAAAAAGAAGCATAAAGTGGGAGGTCTTATTCAGTGCTTTGAAAACTTATTAGAAAGATAATTGTGATCAAAGCAGTGTGTAATTGGCATACAAATAGATATTTAGATCAATGGAACTGAAGAGAGTCCAGAAATATACATATATAATCAATTGATTTTCACCAAAATGTCAAGGCAATTAAATGGAGAAAAGAAAGTCTCTTTTTATCAAACTACACTGTAACAATTATATAGCCAAAAGTAAAAAAAAAAGAACAAATAAATAAATAGAATAGCTTACACTTGCATCTCCAAATATATACAAAAATTATCCCTAAATTGACCCTAAACATAAATAAAATTTCCAGAAAAATTTATGAAAAAATATTAGTGACTTTGAGTTTTGCAATATGGGAGAAAAGATTTGCAAGACAAATATACAACAAAAGTACACGTATCTAAAATATATGGGAAAAAAACTTACAATTCAATAATGGGAAGATAAACATCCTGATTTTAAAACATGGGAAAAGATATATAGACACTTCATCAGGAAAATATATGGCTAGCATATAAAAAAAACTCTCATCATTAGTCACTAGGGAAATTAAAATCAGACTATTAATATTTAAAAGACAGTTGTGTTTTTATATATTAGCGATGAATCCTAGTCCTAAATACATGGAAACACATCCTGTTTTCATATAGGAATAAAGAATGACTGCTGATGAGTTCAGGGATTTTTTCAAGAGGCTAATGAAAGTATTCTAGAATCAGTGGTTGTTTGCTTAACCTTGTGAATATATTACAAATCACAGAATTTTACATTTAAAATGGTGAGTTTTATGTTGTATGTGAATTATATCTCATAAAAAATTATTTTTTAAAGATGTCACGGTACTGCATACTCACTTGAATACTTAAATTATAAAGGCTAATTGTTCCAAATGTTGGCATGGCTGAGGAACAACTGAAAGTCACATACACTGCTGTGAGGATGTAAAAGGATACAGCAGCTTTGAAAAATAGCTTGGCCTTTTCTTAAAATGTTAAACACACACAGTTGACAAATGACCCCGTTATTCCACTCATAGGTGAAATGAAGTGAATGAATGAATGAAATGAAATGAAAGCATATGCCAATACAAATACTTGTTTTTGAATGTTCAGAGAAGCTTTATTTTTAGAAATAAAAAACTGGAAACAACCCAAATGTACAGCAGGTAAAGTGATAAATTGTGGTATATCCATAAAATGGAAAGCAACTTGGTGATAAAAAGAATGACTTTGATTTACGCAGCAATATGGGTGAATCCAGTGTTTAATGTTTAACAACTGGCTTTCTGGAAAACAGAATTCCTCATCTGTTGTATTTGCTGAGTTCCATGGCCGATTTGAATTTACCAACCCAAGGTCACTGAATATGGAGATGGGAAGAGATGTCTGTTAGCACACAATTATATAGTATTTCCACTTTACAGATACTATACAGATAGAATAGACATAAATAATCTCAAGCACATAGATGATAATAATAAAGGCCATAAATAATTAGGAAGTGATGAGTTTTGACTGTTTATTAACTTGGTCTTTAAAAAATTTTTCAATTGTTAAGTTTATGTAATTATTTTTTAATAATGACTGTGCTTAATAGGTGGCTTGCACAATTCACACAATTAAGAATTGACTCAAGCCTTTACGAGCTGTTTCCATAATATCACTGATTGGAAAATAATTATGCATGGCAAAAAAAGGCAGGTTAAAAAAGAGTAATGTGTGATTGGACCAATATATAATTGTAGAAAGTTCAAACTACTGTATTATGACAACAGATCAATGGTGCCTGGAAATTAGGCTGTGGGGACTATAAAAGGGAAACAAGGAAAATTTTGAGGGAAAAAATATTGATAAATTTTGGTTATGTTTTTATTTTACCACATTCAATTTTAAATACTATTTAGAGCCTAAACTGATATGTTATGTTTAATTTAAGAATTGTATACCAAACTTTTAGTGTGGCTCTGAATAACATGTACAAGCTTTTTAAATACACATGCACATAAACAGTCTATGATAAAATTGGCAATTACTGTCTAGTTGTATTTCAAGTGATAGCTGATTAATTTGTTCTTAAAGGTATCACAATAATAGGTTGAACTAAAGTTTTCTTTGTTCCATCTGAAATAATTGATTAGTTGCATCAGTGCCCAGGAATTACTGTTGAAACTGGCTCAGTAATTCTTTTATGATGTTCTAATTTATATTAATTAACCACTTATACCATGATGAGATGAACAATTACTACTGAAATATTGGTACACTGTTTTGTGCTCATAGTCATGTCTTGTTTACATAAAAATTTCTATACAAAACTTCATAAATGTGTTATTTATGTCATATTGTTATGGCTTATTAACCATGTTTTGTGTAGTAAATTAAGGAAATCAAAACAATATTACTTTTAATAATGCTTACAGATTAAATTTTAATGTAAACCCTTAGTGCCCATTTAACTCAGCTCTTGATGTGAACTCAGTTAAAATGTGTGATAAAATAATTGATACAACTTATTTTAACTTTGGCATGCCTACTACATACCTATATACATATACAGCATACATACAAGTGTGCCATTATGATATTGACGTAAATATAATGTATCATAGGAACAATGTAGAAATAATCCACAAACTCTCCAAACTTGAAGGAATGTAAAGCATTGAAATTCTTTGACCATTATCTTGAAATAAATCTCACAGAAATATATATTCATAGTATTTTTATTAGATTTCATTAGATGAAAGAAAATTTTCAGATTAACATTTTATTTTCTGAACATACTTGATGAACTTTATCTTCCCTAAAGCTAAATTTCATTGAAAGTATTTTAATGCAGGTAGGTATACATGTATATTATCTTGGAGAGGATACAAATCTGTAACATGTTTTGAAACACAAATAATAAATGGCTGTTTAAAAATGTACATACTTTGAATAGAATTTATCATTCTCCACCACTAGGCATTTTCAATCCACAGATCCTTTTCTCAAGGTACCTTTATTATTTCAATGCATGATATTACTCATCAAATATTTCTTTTACCTATTATAGTTTGTTCATTCCCTTATTTGATTTTAGTTGTGGGTTTTTTTGGTTGTTGTTAAATTCTGGGTTAATTTAGCTAATATTTGGTGCTAATGAGCTAATGAAGTCAAGAACAGATTCCTAAATTGACCACTTACAATCTGTAAATTGTTCTGATACAGATATATATATACACATATATATTCATACATACATATATCATTATCTAATTTATAGTTTTAGGAGTGAAGGTCTGCTCCCTGGGCAGAACTCTGGGACAGAAGGCACCAGTAGACAAATTCGAATGTATCATCACCCTATTTTTAACTGTTTATAACTCTAGTTATTTTTCCAGGATGCACAGGGAAAGGTTGCAATTGGATGATACGTTGATAACATTCAGCAAATATTTATTGACCACCTACCATGAGCTGTTTACACCATGTCAGGCCCTGGGGATAGGAAAAATGAGTAGAACATGTTCTCTATGTTCTGTGAACTCAATGTGGAAAACAAAAAATTAGCTAGCACATAGTACTGGCCTAGCACAGAAACTCACAGAAGGAAATTAGTTTCCTTTTTTCTTCTCCACCTGTTTATAACTTTGTATAACCTCTTAAGATAAAAATTATTGGTTAATTTTTTTAAAATTAGAAAACTGAAGTTACATGGTCTGAGGAAGCAAAAAAAATATAAGATGCTCTTTGAGGAGAGCAAATATGAAACAAAAAGATTCATAAAATGAGATTTATATTTAAGAAGAGTATCATTTAATTAAATAAATCTCTTGGATCTGAAAGTTTTTTTTAGGTGCCATTTTATAAATCCTTAGTCTGAACTGATAAGAAATCTGAAAGCTGCATAAAATTTATTACCTGTTCGTGGAGCTCACCAAAATCTTAGTAAGATAATAAGATTAGATTGGAATCTCTTGTAACTTTTATCACAAATTACCAATATTCTGTGTTGTACTTCCTCTCAAGTACAGATGAGGGGCTCTGTAATTGCTAAATTATTTCACCTATGAAGTCTGTCTTCATCCTTATGAAATATAACTCATTATGTGTATATTTATGAAATAGGTTTTAGTTAATTGTATGGAGTTGTACATTATGGCTTAGGTTTGGAGTTAGTAAAAATCTTTGAACTATACCTGTTGTTAATTTATGTGGAATTGAAATTACAATGAGTTTCCTTGTTTTTTTCCCCCCCTTTTCATTTCCTTCCTCCTTTTTTAAAATTAGACTGAGTCCTTTCTTTTATTCATACTTTATAAAACCCCAGTGCAACCTCTAATGTTTAAGGAGCAATTATAATGCTCTCTCCTAATTTAAGGAACTACAATACACTTGAATTTATTTGGAAATTTTCAAAACCTAAAATCCAATGTAGAGCTTGGTTTGACTTTAATAATTCTACTCTTACTGGTATCATATACATATTTGAGGAGTATGTTAGTGGCATAGTGGTATTTGTCAGTTGTATAGGTAGTTACATTATTAAACAGAGAAGGGAAAATAATTCCTAAAACTGCCATCTTTTGATAGTTCACATAAAAAACATACTAAGATTGTTGAGTGGAAATTAAAACATCCAAGATTAAACTGGTGTTTTTTTTGCAAGTCATTTAATCTTTCTCTACTGCAGTTTCTAAATATTTAAAATGGGAATAATAATTGTACCTGCCTTAGAGGGTTGTTGTGAGGTATAAAAGTATTAATGTAAGTAAAACGCCTAGAACAGTGCCTGCACATGTAAGTGCTATAGAAGTGTTTGTTATTGTTATTCTTATGCTCATTGTCAGGAAGGTCTCCATCGATTTATGGCTAGAACACTGTGGTAGCTTCCTAACTCACCTCTTTTTTTTTTTTTTTAAAGATTTATTTTTTATTTATTTAATTTCCCTCCTCTCCCCCGGTTTTCTGTTTTCTGTGTCTTTTTGCTGCGTCTTGTTTCTTGTTTCTTTGTCCGCTTCTGTTGTCGTCAGCGGCACGGGAAGTGTGGGCGGCGCCATTCCTGGGCAGGCTGCTCCCTCCTTCGGGCTGGGCGGCTCTCCTTATGGGTGCACTCCTTGCGTGTGGGGCTCCCCTACGGACACCCCTGCGTGGCAGGGCACTCCTTGCGCGCATCAGCACTGCACATGGGCCAGCTCCACACGGGTCAAGGAGGCCCGGGGCTTGAACCGCGGACCTCCCATGTGGTAGACGGACGCCCTAACCACTGGGCCAAAGTCCGTTTCCCCTAACTCACCTCTTAACTGGAGTCTCATTCCCTCAATGGCTGATTCCCTGATACTCCAGTGCTTAAAGTTTATTTAGATCTATTGTTGCTTGCCAGGTAAAATTTAAATTCCTTAGCATAAATACTCCAGAGCATCATGGTTGGGTCCTCATTTAATTTGCTAGCCTAGTTCTCTCATGTCCCCTTTGTTAATCCTCCTTCCTGTTCCTGGGGTCTGTCTTTACCTGATCATATTGTTTACCTTTGGAGACTCATCTTAAGCATTATCTGTACCTCCAGAAAGCTCTTCTGAACCCTACCTTATATCTCATTGGATTTGGTTGACCCCTGCCTCTGTAGGGGTCACAGTGCTTGTCACTCTCAGAAAACTTATATATATTATTGCCTTTATCTCCCAATAAAATGTAAGCTCCATCATAGCAAAGACCTGATAGTGCCTGCACAGTGTAAACACTCAGTAAATAATTGCTGAGTGGGTGAATAATAATAATAACATAAACCTTTATTGAATGAATTATTACATTTGGCACTGGTAACCCTCTTGGTTATCTGTTCCTGCGTAATAGGTTGTCCTAAACCTTAGTGGCGTAAAACAGCAAACATTTCTTTTGTCAGAGTTTCTGTGGGCAGGAACCTGGGGTTCTGGTTCAGGGTCCACAACGCTGCTACAGGGTGCTGGTCTGGGCTGCAGCCATTTCACAGCTCGGATGGGGAAGAGCTGCTTCTGGGGTCACATGTGTGACTGGTCGTTGGCAGGCTGCAGGTCCTCGCTGGCTGTGTGCTGAACTCACTGCTTCCTTGCCCCTGGGCCTCTCTGTAAGGTGGCTCACAGCATGGCAGCTTTTTCACCTAGACTGAGCAGAGGAGAGAGTAAGACAATAAGCCAGACAGAAGTCACCATGCTTTCGTAACTTAATCTCAGAATTGACATCCCATCACTTTAGTCATATTCTCTTCATTAGAAGCAAGTCACTAGGACCAGTCCATACTTATGGTGAGGGAATTAGACAAGGACATTCATCCCAGGTGGCGGGGATTGCTGGGAGCCATCTGAGAGGATGGCCACCCCAGTAACTTAGCATAATTGATGACTTCTGTGTAGTAAGCACTCTGAAGAAGAGCTATTTTTGTACATGAAAGCATGAAAAGGAGTGTGAAAGGTGGCATATAAATTATCTGCTTGTGGGTGAAGCAGAGGTCTTAGTAAGATTGGATTTGAACCTGTTCTAAACATTCCTAAACCATACTGAATTTAGTGGCTTAACACAAGAACAGTGATTTATTTAGTTCAAGAATATGCCATATGGGTAGGAACTGGTAGGGAAGCTCGTCTCAGCTCCACGCGACACCAGGTTCTAAGAGGACTTTTTGTTGGTCTGAGATTTTTCTTCACTTTCCCTTAGGCCCTCAAAGTCCTTCAGGCTTCTAGTATTATTCTCTAAGAAGCCCTTTCCATTGGCACTTACACTCCCCTGTGAAGATCCTTCCAGCTTCAGCTCACCACCCGGTCTCAAGTCCAGTGCCACATGTTTTAGGTTTCTGTTGGAGCAGCTCCCTATTTCTAGGTACACAAATCTAGAATCTCATTAAGTCTTGCTGGAAAACAAATCGCATCAAAACTCACTGGTTTAAAACATTTATTTTTTTCAGATATGAAATTTGGGTAGGGACTTTGTAGAGAAAGCTTGTCACTTCCAAGCAGCTCAGTCATATGACCGGCAAGTCATGCTGGCTGCTGGGGGGCGCCCGGCCTAGGCTGACGGCCGGGGGGCCTCTCCAAGCCGGCATGTGGCTCGGTTCAGAGACAGGAAGTCTAAGGCGCCCGTTTCTTAAAGCCTGGACCCGGACACTGGCCCAGCGTCCCTTCTGCTGCCAAGCAGAAGTCACAGAACTCCCGTTCAAGGAGATAGACCCAGACCCCCCAGCTCAACTGGGGAGCTGTGAAAGGATGGGGAGTTGTGCTTTGAAGTCACCAGGCACACCTGTTGTATTCCAAAGCATGATTTTGACACTTCCCTACCATATTCCTAAGAAAGCTTACTTTATTCCTCAAAAGTAAGTGGGCTAGATGATTTCTAAGATTTTCTTCTACTCCAGATTCGTGTATCTTGTAATTCTTGTTTTCCGTACATTGTTATTTTCCAACCCAGAGTAGTTTCTCAGCTATGTAAGAAGACAATGTAATAGAATATGAAATTGATGTCCTCTCCTTGTTACCACACTTCAGAAAAATAAGATATTAAGAAATTTGAATTATCTTTACATAATATTTGGAAGATCCTGAAAATTCTCATAGGAAAAGGTATATTATTATAATGAATGTGAACTTACAGAATACTTATGAATTAAAGTAGTATGCATTAATGGAGAATGCCAGTTAACAGAAGGTCAGATATTAAAAGAAAGAATTTTTGTAAGGCATTTATTCTTAGAATGGTTTTATTTATTTTTAATTAAGGATACTTAATTCCTCTTTATTTCTTCTCTTTGTACCCTGTATCTCATTATGGTTTTAGTGATAAATTTCCATTATACTAGTCTATTTATATTTTAAAGAAATTATATAGGGAAAAGACTGGTTGTTTTTATCTTTCTACTTATAATGATGACCTTGCCAATTTAGTTTGATTTCATTATGCATTAAATATTGTTCCAAGAAAACACAGATAACTACATTTTATATATCAGTTTATGTTCACTGATGTATTCTTCCAAGAATTTTTATTTTTAAAAGATTTCCTTTTAGAGAAACATATTAATTTCATTCTGTTCCATATTTACCACTCAATTTTAGTGAGGTAAGATCAAAGAAAATTAGATATGTCTTAATGAAATGGATTCATGATTCACATTATGAGAATGATGCCAAAATGTTTTGCATATCACACTAGTGTTAAAAAAGTCATGGATTGTAAAGTTAAATTTGACCCTTTTTAAATTGCAGTGTCCTCTCGCCTGGCAGAGCAAGTGGGATGGCCCAGAAGACCCCTTACAATACCTTAGAGGCCTTGTAACTCGAGCCCTTGCAATACAGGTAAACTGGAATTTTTTGTAATTAAGCACGAATGTGTAATCACATTAACACGGCGTGGCCATGTTAAAAATAAAGAATATTAGAGGCATGCATATTGAGATAACCTTTTTTGGGTAACTAGTGAGAATAATTTTGAAATTGTTCAAAAAGTACCATATATTCATTTCTCATCCTATTGTCTATGATTTTGTATAATACTCTTCAAAAAGTATTTTTCTCTGTTTTCTGTGGCTTTTAATTGTTTTTGAGAATTTAGAGAGAAATGTACAATTTTAGAATATAGGTGGAGCATATAGATGGTAAGTAAACGAATTCATAATTGTGATTGTTTTAGAGAGTGTTCCCCTATGGGGACCTACTTTTATTCAGAGTTGGTTTGTTTTGTTTCAGATTGATCCTTTCTTCAGAGTAACCCAGTCATGTAACTGCAGGAAAATTGAGTAGAATAAGAAATAACACTGAGGTAGAAGACAAAGAGCCTTTCTTTTAGGAAGAGGCAACAGCGCATGTTAGTTGTGCGTGCAGGGTCCTCTGTGGCTTGGCACTCGCCACCGTCCTTCTCTGCTGGAGCACCTCCTTCACAGCAGCCTTCTTTCTTTTTTTAAGATTTATTTATTTATTTATTTATTTAATTCCCCTCCCCTCCCCCGGTTGTCTGTTTTCTGTGTCTTTTTGCTGCGTCTTGTTTCTTTGTCCGCTTCTGTTGTCATCAGCGGCACGGGAAGTGTGGGCGGCGCCATTCCTGGGCAGGCTGCACTTTCTCTCGCGCTGGGCGGCTCTCCTTATGGGTGCACTCCTTGCGCGTGGGGCTCCCCTATGTGGGGGACACCCCTGCGTGGCAGGGCACTCCTTGCAGGGCACTCCTTGCGCGCATCAGCACTGCGCACGGGCCAGCTCCACACGGGTCAAGGAGGCCGGGGGTTTGAACCGCAGACCTCCCATGTGGTAGACGGACGCCCTAACCACTGGGCCAAAGTCCGTTTCCCAACACAGCAGCCTTCTTTGCCCCCCATCTTCTAGTGCCAGGCGAGTAACTTGCTCTGTGTCTTCTCGAACCAGCAGTCTTTGCCCATGTTTGTTTGTTTGTTTAAAAGGGCACACATCTGTCCATATCCTTTACTCAGTCAGCACTCGTAAGATCTCCACCTTTGAACTGCTAAAACAGACGTGTCACTCTTTGACCACAGCTTCTTTTCACTCTCAATCTCACACCATCTCAGACTTCCAGTTTCTTCCTGCTCAGTGCTCTCCCCATGTGTCATTTTCTGTCCTGGCCCTGCCCAGTTCAGCCTGAAATCCACAGTACATCACTTTAACTGTCCTTTCCCCGGCGTCGTCAGCATCCTAACTCACTTTCCTCATGTGTTATTCTCCTTGAAAACCACTGCATTTGGGCCAGTCTCTGTCCACACACAGACGCTGGGCTGTCAGTGACACTTCAGATATTAAGGTACTCAGTATTGAGTGGGCTTGCACAGTGCTCCCCACTCTATTCCACAATGATGGTTTCAAACGCTCACTACTTTCCAGAAGATTCCATCCTACTGCACCTCCACTTTTCCTTAGCAGAATATCTTTTCATTTTTACAGAGACATTTCAAGCTATGAGATACAACTACCCAAAAATTCCTAACCGTCTCTTCCACCCACAGACACGTGTGGGAACGGACCCTCCTGGCCTTTGTTCTACTCTAAAGGCAGTTGCCCTTCAGCCCTGAAGGCCCTAGGCCTGTATACTGGACTCCTCTGCTTTCCCCAGAGGCCTTCTTTCATTTTCCTGACTTTGCATCTTTTCTTCCCTTCTGACTCTATTCTGCCAACCTACAAAGGGAACTTCTTTGAAAAGGACAGGGTCATCAGAATGGTTTGGCTTTTATTATAACCAATCTCTGGGTTGTGGGATTACAGGAGAAAAAAATACTGGATCTGAAAATGAAACTAAAATTAACAGACAGGAAAGAACCAGGCAGGGATTCTGATTTACTCATCTTTGATCTGCTGTGTTTATGCCTGGCATATAAGCTTTTAATATATGGTGAAAGAAAGGAAGGAGGGGGAGAGGAAAGGATGAAGAAAACAGAAGGGAGAACAAATAGTCTATCAGTGATCTTAGAAAAATAAGGTATATTATATTTGCATGGCTGTGATAATTTGCTCCTTTATTTCCTTGTCAGTATTGTTTGCTTAAGATTATTTTTATAAAAGGCAGGTTCTTTATTTTTTTGTATTTGCTACAAATGGTGGCTTATGTTACACTATACATGTCAGCACACTTAATGTTATGCCATATGCTTACAATGCTAATATATTTTTGATACTAAAATTAATATCCTTTAAAACAGTTTTATATGAATTGTTGCAAAGTATTTTTCTGGCATGATTATTCATGCTTAGAATATTGAATTCTGGTTATCAAAACTGAACACTTTTCCATTGTATAATTTTCTTAAAAGCTTTGTAGGTATTTAGTCTTAATGTTCACCACAAAAGACCCCCTTAGCCCTTGAAATAACTTTCAAGCTTGACAATAGTTTACCTTCTCCCCTTCCAACTAGGGACTGTGCAGTATTCCTCATTTCCACTACCACTTGGGTTTATGTAGTTTTGTATTGTTTCATTTTCCTTCCCTGGTTGTTTTAATTTTTTTTTCAGTTATAAATATACAAAATCATCCATCTCTCCAACATAGCCTTGTTGTCTGGGAGGTACTTTCCATCTGTTTATTCAAGTATCTGCTAGGCCTTTTTTTTTCATTCGTACTTCCTTTATTTCACAGATACATATCCACAGAGCAGCTTGTGAAGGTCAGAGAACCATATAGCTGCCTAGCTGGGAAAGAAAGGAATGGTAACCTGAGTGGCAGGGAGAAGTTGACACACTGTTTTCAAGAAACTGTGAAAATGACAGCTTTCAGTATCTTCTGAAAGAGAAATAAGCAGACTGAATAGGTACAGGCAGCTTGAGCTCAGTTCCAACTCAGTTTAAGATCCCAGGCCTTGCATTTTGGGGAAATAGAACAAGCTTCTGAGAGTATCGGATATAGTATAGTGCTAGTTCTTTACAAGGGTTTTGTACAAATAAGGTAAGCCTGGCTAGAGTCAAGGACGACATTATTTATTCATTAAGTCAAAAAATATTAAATAGCCTACTTTATGCTATGCCCTGTGTGACATACTGGGATACAATGGTTGGTAAATAGACATAGTTCCTGCCTTCACAGAGTTTACATTTCTTAAAATCATTCATTTATTCATTCATTCATTTAAGCAATTAAAAGTTCTATAAATGTGGTGAGTACTTTCCTGATGGCGAGCTCTGTGCCAAAGAGGTTGCTGAATGTAGAATGGTAAGTAAAACAGACATGCATCCCGTCCCCAAGGAACTATACTTACAGTTTATTAGAAAAGATAGACAACTAAATAAGCAACAGCACTTGTCAGAAGGCTGATAAAGGAAGTACAGTACTATGGGAGCAAATAGCAGAAGTACCATAGCCTGGACTCCCTTAGCCTCTATTCCTAGCCTCTATTCCTTTACCCCCAAGATGCTTCTCCTACAACAACCTGAATTAGGGTTAAATTAGGCTTAACTTGGGCACCATGTATCAGAGTGCCAAACTACCCCCTCTACCATCAGACACTAATGTCAAGCTGGCTTCCAACCTCTTCATCTTGCAATGCTGGGAAGCAGATTTTCCTCAGGATAAATATCAGCCACTTACCTTCCTCACTCTTATATTTTGCTGAGGTTTATATTCTTAAATGCTGCTTTCTGACTTTTGTTTTAAATTAATATTTTGGGACACATTTCCTAGCATGTCTGGCAACGTGCCTGTTGTCACCTTAGTCACACATGCTGCCTCTTTTGGTTTTTACATAACATTTTACTAATATTGCCCATTTTAAGAAGAATGATTCTTCATTAAAAAGTCTGTGAGCTTCTAGTTTTTACTTTTTCCTCTTAACCAACCCTGGCCTTTTTTTCAGAGTCTGATCAGCATTTCTGAATCTGGGAATGTATCTTGTTACTCTCTCTCTGGGTCTCTCCAAATAGCTCTTCTTACCCCCTTAGTTGTGAAAATATCCTAGTTACCTAAAAGCTTTTCTGTAAAGCTTCAGGTCACCTTCTTTTCTTTCAATATACCACTTTAAACATATATTCAAACTTTTTCAATGACCGACCCAAGGATAGAAAAAGAAAATAAACATTTACAGGTATTGAGCATATGTTGTATTCAGACTATGTGTTTTACATGTAATCTCATAACATTTATAACTTATGAGGTATGTATTATTTCTATATTGAGGATGAGAAAAATAAAACAAAAAAAATCAGAATAGTTTATGAAAGTTATATAGTAAATGGCAGAACGCAACCTCAAGTGCTCTTTCTTTAGTAACATGCCATAGTATTTGTTCATATCTTAGCATAGGAGTAATATTTGAAAAAGTTAGATACTCTCTCTTTCTTGAAATACTTTAATGAATTGAATTCCAAGCCACCACACACCTCTCTTTTCTTCTTTTCAACCCCCGCACTAGCTTTTCCTCCTTGGTCGTCTTAATGGTGAATGCCCCGGAGCATAGTCCTCTAGCCTCTTCTCTCTCTGTTCCTGGGCACTTAGTGATCTCATCTAAACTTTGATTACTCCCCAAATTATAGCTTCAGCTCTGTCCTCCCCTGAGCTCTAGACATCTATTTCCAAGTACATAGTTAGTATTTCCATTTGGATATTTAATAAACACAAACTTGACATAATCAACACTGAACTCCTCTCCTTCACTAAAAAGCTTATTCTGCCCACAGTCCTTCCCATAAGAGTAAATGGCATCTCCATCCTTCCTGTACCTTAGGCCCAAAAGCTTGGAATCATTTTAATTCCTCTCCTCTCATAATCTACATCCATTCTACCAGCAAATCACCTTTGGAATATATCTGGAGATACCTCTCATCACTTTCACTGCTGCCACCATGATTGAAGTCATTACTAATCTAGCAGCCACTTAACCAGTCCTGCTTCCACCCTTGTCCCCTTTCGACTGGGCTCAACCCATCAGCATCAAATGTTGTGGTTAAAGCACAAGTCAAGTTATATCCGTCTTCTTTTGAAATATTCTCAAGACTTCCCATCTCATCCAGTGTGCCGAAGTTCTTACAGCCGTCTCTAAAACTGGCCCCCCATTACCTGATTTCCTTCTGTTTTCTCCCTCATTTACTGTGCCTTATTTTATTTTCTCTTAAAATCCTAAACATTGAAAGTCATTTTATAAAAATGACAGTGTTAATTCACTTTCTGAGTTATTTTATTCTACTTTTGAGGAGTCTACATTACTTTGCATTTCCAGAAAAAAATTATTTCCCTAACTCAGTAATTTCTATAATCCCTAGTACAAGTGTTTTACCCATAGAAGGTACTCAATAAATTTATTCATAGGGAAAACATGTATATATGAAATGGAAAGTATAGTCTGTGTTGTGGTTCTAAAACTTCTAGTACCCCTATTTTTTATAAGAAAAGTTGTGAGTTTACAAAATAATCATACATAACATACATGATTCCCATACATCCCCCACCACCTTGCATTGTCGTGGAGTATTTGTTACAAATGATGAAAGAATATCATTGAAATATTTCTGTGAACTATTGCCTATAGTTTACATTTTGTGTATTTTTCCCATAAACCACCCTATTAACACCACATTTTAGTATTATGCTTGTTATAGTTCATGAGAGAATGTCCTCATATCTGTATATTAACCATAGTCCATCACCCACCACATGGTTCACTGTGTTTACAGTCCCGTTCCTTGAAAAGTCCATCCAAAGTGTACATTCAGTGGCTTTCAATTTTTGAGGTCCTCACCTTAGTCAATTTCAAAACATTTTCATTACTCCAAAAAGAAAAATCCCATATCCATATCCCCTTATATCTCCTTCTTGTTGACCCTTAGCATTTATATAGTACCTTCTTTGTCATTGTTGTAAAAATATTACAATATTACTCTTAACTATATTCCATAGGTTAAATTAGTTGTATTTTCCTATGTATCACCATAATCTTAACACCTTTATAATAGAAGAGCATTCTTATATTTGTACTGTTAACAACAGTCCTCATCCAGTACCGAGTTCCCTTTACAATCCATTATCTCGATTATCCTCTAGCTCTCTCTCTATTGACATTTATATTCTTAGAGTATCCCTGTCAGCCACAATCACATTTATAAATAAGCAGTGTTAGTTATACTTACTTAATGTGTTACTATCAACTGTACCCATTTCCACACATTTACAAGCAACCTTATTAAAAATTTTACCTGTATTACAAAAAAAAAAACACTCATTACAAAGTCACAGTGAACAAAACAGCATGGTATTGGCACAAGGACGGACATACAGACCAATGGAACTGAACTGAGAGATCAGAAATCAAACTTCACATTTATGGCCAACTGATTTTTGACAGGGTGGCAAAAACCACTCAATTGGGAAAAAACAGGCTCCTCAACAAAAGGTGCTAGGAAAACTGGATCTCCATTTGCAGAAAATGAAGGAGGACTCCTGCCTCACTTGTTATGTAAAAATCAACTCAAAATGAATCAAAGACCTAAATATAAGAATCAGAACTGTAAAACTCCTAGAAGAAAGCATAGGGAAATATCTTCAGGACGTTGTGTTAGGAAATGGGGAAAAATTCTTACAAAAATATGATGATAGGGTGGAACACATGAACAATAGTCATGTAGTGAAATTGACATTCTTAGATCACAAAATGAGCTAGTTGATAAGCAATCATTTTAATATGGGCTGTACTGTTGGCATGTTTTTGTAACAACAATGCCACACTGCTACCATGTTTTTGTTATCATGAGAATGGTAGGAAAATCTCACGAGTTCCACTGGCTCCCGCCAAGTTTATGAATATGATTGGAAATTGGTATGAACCTGGCACCTAAAGAAAACCTTGATGAATTCTACCTGTCCTTTTTTCTCCTTTTACCTTCTCACATCTTCTGCTCCCAAACTCCATAGAGTCTCTCAGGTAGCTGGATGTAGGTTCTCCTTGTCCTAACCAATCACTCTCAGTGACATTAATTGTACCTGATAGAAACTCATATCAATGGACACATCCTTGTCTAAATAATCATTATTCAGCTTCTCTGTATTCTGAATTCTCACAGTTAATACAGCATAAGACAGTTGAGTTTGTCATGGTATAAAATTCCCCACTCATTCTTTCTTGCCAATGCATGTCTATCATGAACATTGGACATTGTGGTTTTTCTCTTGATTTTTAGATATCTTAAATTTTTAGGTATCTTAAAATTAATGGCAAGCAAATTTGTTCTGAAGTAAAATTGAAAATATGAAAAAAGTCACAAAATTCTGTAAAGCCAATTACTACATTAAAACGTCTAATGATAATTTGACAGATTTCAGTCACATGTCAGTTGCTTTTAGATAATCTAAAAGAAGCTCAATGACAGGAGAGGTGCTTCAAAGGAAAATTATTGGAATAGCAAAGTATTAAGAAAGGCTTTTAGGAAAACTGATAAAGCCCTCAAATGTTTTCCCCTGAAATAACTCTTTGGAACACAGTGTGAAAAACCAAATGTGAATGAATACATTTATATTCCACTACTGAAGAAATTTTTAGGATGAGTTACACCAACATTGGTGTCTGGTATTTGCTAAATACAAAGTAAACTTATTTTTATTAAATGAAATATCTTCTACCTACATTAAGCATCAGCTTCCCTTTCTTACCCTCATTCTATCTTCTGGAAACCTATACTCTAGATTTTAACTCTAGGAGTTTACTCATTGTATTTAGTTCATATTAGTCAGGCCATACAATGTTTATCCTTTTGTGTCTGGCTTATTTCACTCGACATCACGTCCTCAGGGTTCATCCATGGTGTCATCGGCATCTCCATTTCTTCTTATAGCTGCATAGTGTCATCATATGTATATACTGCATTTTGTTTGTTTATTCATTGGTTGATGGACATTTGGGCTGTTTTCATCTTTTAGCAATTATGAAACAATTGCTGTGAACATCGATGTGCAAATGCCAATTCACATCCCTGGCTTCAGTTCTTAATATATTCCTACTAGGAGGATTGCTGGATCATATGAGAGTTCTATATTTAGCCTCCTGAGGAACCACCAAATTGTCCTCCACAGAGACTGTACCATTCTCCATTCCCACCAGCAGGGAAGGAGTGTTCCTATTTCTCTACATCCTCTCCTGCACCTATAGTTTTCTATTTTTCTCCTCGAATAATGGCAATTCTATAAGGTGTGAAATAATATCTCATACTTTTGATTTGCATTTTCTTAATAGTTGGTGATCTTGAACATCTATTCATGCTAGCACCCCTATTTTTAACATAGTGTATTCAGTTAGAAGAGTTAACTTGATGCTTTTTCATTCACGCATGTATTCATGCAGTCGTTCTTTCATTCATGGGTGGTTACTGAGCCTCTCGTGTGCTAGCCACTGTTCTAAGTGCTTGAGATACGGTAGTGAGGGAAATGCACAATTCTTACAATCAGGAATCTCCACCTTTTAGTGGAGGATATAAATAATAAACTAATATATTAATATTATAGTTGCAACAAGAACACATTTTAGCTAAAATCTTGAGATTTAAGATTAATACACAGCTAAAGGAGATGAATTATCACTATCCTAGAAAAAATTTAGGGTATGTACCTGAAATTTTATTCAGTAAAAGATAGCTCTTTATACAGCGGTCATATGCAAAATTTTAGTAGCCAAATTTTGTGTAGGAGCAGTAATTTCTCTACACCATCAGTTGATAAATTCTTTCTGTGGTCAACTATCT
This sequence comes from Dasypus novemcinctus, assembly GCF_030445035.2. NCBI lineage: Eukaryota > Metazoa > Chordata > Mammalia > Cingulata > Dasypodidae > Dasypus > Dasypus novemcinctus. Next base: position 9,378,379 of record NC_080699.1, read on the forward strand.
CACACATTTGGAATACTAAACTCTAGTCTATGGATTATGTTGGTCTGCAGTGTTATAGAAACAATTCCACAAACTATGCAATTTATACTGCTTGAAGAAGATAAATCTTGGTTCTAGAAATGTGACAATACAGCAACGTAATTGGCTTTGCAGATAACAAAATCTGCTCTGAATTTCTATCTACATCTCCACTTTCATCACATGCATATCAATTGTAGCAGCTTACTGGAGTGGCATAAGAGGATCTTTACAGCAGAAATATGCAGAGAATACTTAAACTCTTTGGCAAGTTTGGTTTCTCAAAGAATCAGCAGACTCTAGCAAACAAACTACTTTTTCTGCAAGTAACCAATGATTGTTAGTAATATCTGCTATGTTGGTTTCTATACTTGCAAAATAGTCTGTCAAAGCTTTCTTTGGTTCACACAGCCTTTTTTAACCTTTAAAGGCTACTAGTCCATCTTGTTCGGACATAGTTTGTAAAGATATAATAAGACAGTTACAAAATGTCTTCTATGTCATGTAGTTTTGTTTTTGGCTAAAGAAGAAGAATAAAAGTGGTTTTTATGCTATAGTCAATAAGTCTGTCCCATCATTTGCTGTATTTTTATTCTTTCTGAACATACAATAGGTTTTGAACAAAATTGTAAGCTTGTAATTACTAAATCAATCATAGCCTTCTTCATGTTTGTTCCAATTGTCAGTAATAATTGCATGACTCTTTACTTACTGATTTCCAATTCTATAATATATCTTCAATCAGATGCACTTTGTTGTTAGCTGTTTACAACAGGAAATCTCTTAGCAAGCAAGGAAAGCAGTGATTGATTTCCTTTTTAATTTACAAAGTTGTCACATGTTAAAAGGACTTTTGGCTGCATATGCATGTCTAATTGATGCGCATGACATTGAAGTAGACTTTTTAATAAATAATGAAATACTAATAATAATACTATTTTGCATACAGAAAAAATAATTTAGGAATATATTTTTCAATATATTTGTCTAGAAAGAACCTTGAACATAAGAGTCATATCTTAGGCAAATCTTTTTTTTTTTTTTTTTTTTGCCATAAAGGAGTTTATTTCCGATATTTACAGACAATTACAGGCATTCTTAAAGAATGAGTAAGGGCTACTATGAGTTATGCCAGTATGACCAGGGGAGTCTGGCAGAAAGTCATCTAAATCCAACTGGTTGGTTAGAGGGCTTCCTGGAGGAGGTACCTCTTAAACCAAGATTTGAAGGATGAAGAGGAGCTGTTGGATAAAAACAGAGGAGGCACTCCAAGAAAGAGAAGAAAAGTATATGCAAAGACAAAGAAACATTATGAGTTATCACAGAATGCCAAAAATAACCACCCCCTACTTACCCCACCTAACATTTACATTATATTTTCTGAAATTGTTCTTTTTTTTTTTTTTTTAATTTTTTAATTTTTTATTGACTTTGTAATAATATTACATTAAAAATATATATGTGAGGTCCCATTCAACCCCACCCCCCACCCCCCCCTCTCCCCCCCCCCAACAACACTCGTTCCCATCATCATGACACATCCATTGGATTTGGTAAGTACATCTTTGGGCACCTCTGCACCTCATATACATTGGTTCACATCATGGCCCATACTCTCCTCTAGTCCATCAAGTGGGCCCTGTGAGGATTTACAATGTCCGGTGATTACCTCTGAAGCACCATCCAGGGCAGCTCCATGTCCCGAAGACGCCTCCACCTCTCATCTCTTCCTGCCTTTCCCCATACCCTTTGTCCATTATGTCCACTTTTCCCAATCCAATGCCACCTCTTCTATGTGGACATTGGATTGGTTGTGTCCATTGCACCTCTATGTCAAGAGGAGGGTCAGATTCCACCTGGATGCTGGATGCAATCCTCCCATTTTCAGTTGTAATCACTCTAGGCTCCATGGTGTGGTGGTTGTCCTTCTTCAACTCCATCTTAGCTGAGTGTGGTAAGTCCAATAAATCAGATTGTAGGTGCTGGAGTCTGTTGAGGCTCAGGATCTGGCTATCACATTGTCAGTCCAGAGATTCAAATCCCCTAAATATATCTTAAACCCCAACATTAACTGCACCTCCAGCACATTAGCATGAAAGTCTTATGAAGGGAGATCCCATCTGAGTCCAGATTCATCACACATAAACACCATTTCCAAAGAGGGGCCATCTGCCCTGGTAGTTAACCCCATCGGCCATGACCATAACTCCCATGGGTCTCTTTAGCCCTCAAAGGAATCTTAGGCAAATCTTAAAACTCCCTTTATTTCATCTCCTGGAAATAATAATCCTTGTCAATTATTTTGTCACGTTTTACTTTATAAACCTCCATAGATTCAAAACCTCAATAAGAAGTAATTCTTAAATAAGTATTCATTTTAAAGTCAATTGTTTTGGAATTTGAATAAAGAAAATAAATATTTGATTTACCTAATTTTTATTGATTTTTTTTCCTTCACCTTTTTATATTTATTCTTGGATTGAAAATGTTTTTATTGTCTATTTTGTAAATGATATTCAAATTTCTTTCACCCTTAAGAAATATTGAGGTGGCAAAGTTGATATCCCATTGTTACTTAATCCTTATAAGATGGGAAGTGAAGGTGGCTGGTCGGCTGCAACTCGTGGACCGGTTCCGCTGGGGGAGAGGGCCTTCCTCACACTGCCGGCGTGAGATACGGGTTGTCGGGGCGACTTCTCTTGCCGGGAACTGCTGCCGGGGCCGCAGACCAGCTGCGGCGGAGAGGACTGTGCTACGAACTCACACGAACAGCGGTCAGAAGAAGCAGGAGACTTCATTAGGATGGCCAGCGTGTGGTGTGGGCTCATGCGCAATCTGCAGACGGTTCGGGGAAGAGGGGGGAAAGGGGGCATATATAGGGATATGGTAATTTAGGGGAGGCACATGCACCTTGGCCCTGCCCCATGACTCAGCATTTCACGACTCACCATGACTCAGCACTCCTGACTCATCATGACTCAGCACTTTCGATGGTACCCAGGCCCGCAATACGGCCTATGCTCCCTACAGGGAAGCATGTACAAATAGGACTTCTCCATGAAGGATATGACATAGAATTAAATACCCAAATTAAATTTCTTTCTTAAATGTTATTTTTTTTAATGGTGCAAATGCTAGTATGCCAAACAGTTCTTTATAATCTAATATCTAATATTATACTTTGTATTATTTAAATTTTTGTGAATATTTCTTGTCTCAAAATCCTTCATTACTTCTTATACTTACTAAGCTCTTACCTTCTCTCTTAATATTCGTGTTAATTATCAGTATTTTCCCTATTTATTGAAAAATAGAGTTCTTAAGTTTTTACATAAAATTAACAATTTTCACTATCATTCTTTTTAATTTTACCTTGCAATAATAAATATACATTTATAGTTCAGCCTGAGAGAAGTTCAGCCTATAGATCTAAATGAGGGGCTATTTTCACTTCAAGTTGTATATAAAATGCCTGAGTATACAGGATAGTGAATAATATCTAAAATATATCTCAATGTTATGTCTTGTTAGTACTGTATTGCTAACATTGTTGCTTCTATTAGATAGGGTCGTAATGTCTGTGCTTATACAGTTACTGATATTATCCATTTTAGGGAGGTGAGAACAATGTTTAAGTAGGCATCTGTTGTTAGATCTAGAGAAGGTGAAGCCAAATAGCAGCTTTTGGCCAAATACTGAAACTAAACTGAACTTTACTTGTCATTAATCTTTTAGGATGCTAGGAAGAAAAAGGATCTATAATAAGGGAATTTAGAATGGCCAGATGGGGGAGACTGGCACTTTAGTCCAAGTAGTCAGGAAAGTCCTCTCCTAGGAGGTGGCATTTAAACAGAGAGGTGAATGACCTAAGAAAGCAAACCATGGTCCTATCTGAGAGAAGGATAAATGGAGGCGGAGAGACCAGTGGGTGTGAAATCTTGAGACGGGAATGTGCTTTGCTTGTTTGAAGAACCTAAAGGAAGCAGGGTGGCTGGGCATGTGTGAAAGGAGCAGTGCTCCTGGAAGTGAGGGGCCAGGGACCAGGGCCCGTGGTTCCATGCAGGCTTTGGTGAGGACTGGGATTTAGTCTGAGTGTGATGAGAAGTCTGTGGATGGGGGGGACATTACATTTTTAAGAGTTTGCTTTTGGCATGAGAAGAATAGACTATAGGAAGGAAGAATGGAAGCAGGTTGACCAGTAAAGAAGTTCTTGCAGTGTTTGAAGTGCTGAGGCTAGCGATAGTATTATGGCAGTTAGGAGGTTAGGATGGCTGTGGAAATGGAGAAGTTGTAAGATTTTGGTATTGGACCTGTGGGTTCGGCTGTGTGGAATGAGAAAGAAGCGTCAGTGGTGGCTTCAAGGGCTTGGCCTGAGCAGTTGGTGAGATGGTTTCCTGAGTTGAAGGGTACTAATGATGAAGCAGTAGCATCGGGAGGGACGTGGTCTTGTGAAGCAAAAGTTCTGGTTTGAACATGTAAAGTTTAGAGGCCTTTTAGACATCCTGACTGAAATGTCAGGGAGAGGTTGAAGCAGGAGCTATAAAATTGCCAGTCATCAACATGTAAAGATGTAAAGATGTTCCTTAAAACCTTGGCATTAGCTAAGGACTGAGCCTGGGTGCACTCCAGTATATATAAGAAGCCCAGAATAGGAGGAGGGCCCAATAACTGAGACCAGAAAGGAGTGGAAGGAAAGGCAGAAGGAAGACTGGAGACGGTGATCCAGAGCCAGGTGAAGCAAGAGTTTTAAGAAGGTGCCCTGTGTTGATAGTTGTTGAAAAGTCAAGTAGGTGAAGATTTGTATCTCTTAAGAAATTCTCATTATTTTTAATAGTTTTTGATTGTCAGTAACAATGTGCTTAAGATTTTATTTCCTCGAGTGTAGCTATTTTATATTGCAAGTTAAATATATGTAATATCTATGTTCCTTAATAGATAATCAAGCCATGACATGCATGTGTATAAAAGACCTCCTGCCTCCTTTCACTTAAAGGCAAAAGAGATGCATGACCAAAACTCTTAAAAAGGTATTTAAAATCTACTCTAGGACAGCTAAGTGGGTGATTGAAATCCCTGAAAAGCTTTATTCAATATAACATGGCCATGCATGCACACACACATACACACACACACTTGTACTATCATTTAGAGTTTGGGGACCTCTACCATATTTGATAATTTTAGTTCTAGTAGAATTAATCTTTAGTCCTTTTCCTGAAACAAAATCAGTTGTTAATTGACTAAATCAGTATTGAACTATATAATCTGTGTATTAAATTTTACTTGTTTTTCTATTTCTATAACAAGGTCCCAAACCTTCCTCTAAATAAAAAATGGGGATGTATGGGAATTCTGCACATTATGCATGATTTTTTATAAGATCACAAATTCCCTAATAAAAATTAAGAAAAAATTAAATAAAAATCAATACAAATAAATAGTATCTAATCATTAAGAAAGGACCTGTAATAGTGCAGACAGAATAAATGCCTCCGGGAAAATGAAGTACCATACCAAAAGGCCATTTCTAATTACCCTGTTTCTCACAGTGACCCAGGTTCTACATGAACTCTGACAACCTTAGTCTATGTTTAGTCCATACAACTTGTTTCGTTCCCAGCTTTGAAAAAGTCAGGAGAATGATCAATAAAAAACAGACAATAAAATTTTATTGCTAAAAATTTTCTGCACAAGGTGGCAAAAACAACCAACCAACCCAGCACAAAGCTGTATTGAATAAGTTACTTACTTATTCAGACAGTGAGCCTAGAAACCCAGATATACAGTGTCGCTTTTTATTAAAATATACTATACATTTGGATGGACTCTCCAGTATTTTAACAAGTGGATATATTAAGGATCAGGGAAGAGTAAAATTTCCCTTTTTAAAGATGACATGAGGTATATTTCATTTCCAACCAGACAATACCATGTCTTTTAAGTTATAAATTTAAACAAGTTAACAAAAATTGGTCTACTTGAGATAGCTCTGTAGGCTAAAGTTTCCCACAGGTCCTTCCTACAGCTTGAATTGTTGTTTTTTTTAAAGTCAGCTTTACAATATGAGGAGAGAGTGGTTAAGATCTAAAAAATTAGAGCAGTTGACTTAAATTTGTGCAATTAGAGGTCATTCGGCCATAACCTTTTATGTTTCAACTCACAGCGAATTACTAGTGCTAGTAATTGTTTTCATATTTTCTCATGATCATATGTAAACCAGTTCACATTTTATTATCATTAATGGAAACTGAAGAAATCTGCTTACCATCACCTCTGAAATGTAATTTTGCTTGCTTAAAAGCTTTTTTAAAAATTGCCTTTCTTCTTTACAATAGTTAGCCTTAACATCTCTAGCCTTTCTCCAGTCTTTCAGAACACATTTCTCTTCCGAATCTAGTCTAAGTTCCACGTATCTTTTTTAAATTTCAAGGTCCAGACCAGAAATAGTGGCTTTCAGAATAAATAAGAATAGAATATAAAATAATTTTTAAAGTAATTGTCAAAGTTATAAAAGTTATATGCCATTTTAAATACAGTCTGTGGGTAAGAAAACTGAGGGTCTTCAATACACAGAATCAGTAAATTGCTTGACATTTTATCTGTTCATTGCTTAAATGGCGCTAAAACCCACTTAAATAACTCATATTTACATTCATAATCCTATCAATGAATAAAAATTTTTATTTGTGGTTGTCTTTAGGTCTTCAAAATGTCTTCTTCCTATTTCCTCACTTTAATGTATGTATCAAGTGTATTTAATTTAACTGTTCATGAAGGCTTAACAATCCTACCTAGTTACCAAAAGAGTACTAGTTCTATCCAGTTTTCCCCCTAAATTGATCCATGGCTTAAAGAATGAGGGTAAGAATTGCCTACAACTACATAATCACTAACCCAGGAGCTTGATTCAAAAACTAAGTCATACACTTAATTTTATATTTATCAGATGTTCCCAATGTATGTGTTAATTATTATAGTTAGAAATTACTCATGGTCATTGCTATTATATATTACTACAAAAATGTTTAATTAAAAGTAGTAATCTTATTAAGGGTGTATGTGATTGGGTAAGAGATCAATTTTTTGTTCTTTTCTGTTCTTTCACTAAAAATGTATTTATTTTAAAATTCCATGTAAAGACAAATTGAAGCTATAATTTTACTCATTTAATTCTATTTTGTCAGCATAAAACCATGAAATTTTTCCTAAGAAGGTAGGGCAATTTATAAGCTCATTTTTCCTAAATAATATTAAAATAAATCATTAGGTAGCATTTTTACAAATTGATGTCTATTTTCAGAGTCACCAGTTAAAAAGCAAGCCAATATTGTCTGATTGGATAAAAAAGCAAGACCCAACGATGGCTATAAGACATGTACTTTGAATGTAAAGACACAAATGGTTAAAAGTATAAGGACAGAAAAAGATGCACTATATTAACAGTAGTCAGAGAAAGCTGACATAGCTATATTAATATTAGACAAAATATGTGTCAGAGCAAAGAATATAACCAGGGATGAAGAAGGTTATTTTATAATAATGAAAGAATCAAGTCATGAAAAAGACATAACACTAATAAATGTTTATGCTTCTAATAACAGGACATCAAAAATGTGAAGCAAAAACTGTGAGAGAACACTAAGGAAAAATAGATAAATCCACAAGTAAAATTGGAGATTTCAGCACAACTTTCAATTATTGACAGAACAAGTAAACAGAAAATTGGTAAAGATATAGAATACTTAATACTGTCCACCAACTTAAATGACATTCATAGAGGATTCCATTCAACAACAGGAGCATACACATTCTTTCAAGGGCACAGAGAACATTTACCAAAGATCTTATTCTGGGCCGTAAAACTATTCTCTACAAATTAAAGAGGATTCATATCACACAAAGTATGATTCAGGAGTAAGTTGAAAATCAGTAACAGAAAAATTTATGGAAAACTTCCAAACATTTGGAAATTAAATACATACTTCTAAATAACCCATGGGTCAAAGAAGATATCAGAAAGTACATTGGAAATTAACTGAATAAATCAAAACACAGCATATTAAAATTTGGAAGATTCTATGAAGAATTAAAGCCAATGTTAATTTTGCAGAAGAAGATTATGAACAGAACCTTAACTACAGTATTTTCAGCACTCATGTCTTTAAGGCAGTTTTCTAAAGCTGATAGTCAAAGTAACCTTATTGATAAGAGTACATGAGGCAATTTTTTTTTAAAGAATCATGTAGGCTAAAAATGATTAGAGCTTCAGGAAGCTATTGCAATTCAGTCTTGTTCTCTGGATATCAGAATTTTATATCTCAAACTCAGAAATTCCTGATTAAATTTGGAAGAGAGCATTTAATTTCCTTTGTTTTCCCCATGACTGATAATGTAGTAGTTAAACCTAATGTACAATATTTGAGTAATGATACTATAAGTCCAGGTTTGGATTCAGGAAAAATTTACATTCAAGGAATGGCAAATATCTTGAAGTACACTCACAATTACTTGAAGTTGGTGTCACAAACTGTAATAAGAAATATTTTATTTAATCTGATGACATTGTAATTGTACTTTAATTTTTGTTAATCTACTGGGCTGATGAACTGCAGTTTATTATCTTTTATTTAGCCAAGGAATGAAGAAACTCATTATATACAAGGCTATTAACATGCTAATAACCTGTAATGTTTTATTTACTTCAGTCAAAACAATGACTGGAGATACTTATTTTTATTCTGGATAAATTAGAGTTTAGTTCTGGATAAATTTATCCACAGATCATAAGCCCCTAAATTTATACTAAATAATTTGGAAGAAAAGAAGAAGGAATATAAAAGATGGCCTGTTGTGAAGAATAATTGCCTAAATTACTTGTTAGTTGCCTTAAACACTTTTTTTCCACAGAATGTAGTACATTAAAATAAAATGGTATCAATTTATTAATACATTGCATTTTATATGGCATAAATGTTATTACTTGTGAATGAAGATAGTCAGTTAATAGGCTATTAGGTGTTGGTGGGGGGTCGTTGTATGGGAATTCCATATGTGTACATGATTGTAAGTTCACAACTTCTATAATAAAAATATATTTAGGGAAGCGGATGTGGCTCAAGTGATTGGGCTCCTGACTACCATGTGGAGGGTCCCAGGTTCGGTTCCCAGTGCCTCCTAGTGAAAGCAGCCTGTCCCATGTGGCATGAAGAGCTGGCCCACGTGGTATGCAGAGCTGGCGCAACAAGATGACGCAACAAAAAAAACACAGAGGAGAGATAGTGAGAGACACAACAAACCAGGGTGCTGAGGTGGCTCAAGCAACTGAGGGCCTCTCTCCTATGTCGGAAGATACTGGAATTGGTTCCTGGTGCCTCCTAAAGAAAAGATGAGAAGAGAAGATAAGCAAACACGAAGAACGTGCAGCAAGTAGACACAGAGAGCAGACAGCGAGCACAAGCGGCAGGGGGTGGGATGGGGAATAAATAAATAAACATATACATATTTTTTAAATAGGCTTTTGGCTAGACCCAGCTGAAATTATGTATGTTGATTTTATAATGTATTTTCTTCCATTGTTTTTCTCTGCTCAATGTTTTTATATAGGTAGGTTCATACTATGTATATGTTTTTTCATTCTGATAAATAGCATTAAGTCATGAACAATTTCATGAGCATTAAATGGTCATGAACAATGTCATTAAATATTCTTCAAATATCTGTTTTTATTGGCTATATAATTTTTCATGGCATTGATGAAAATACATGTGTAATTTAATTTGCTAATTTCTAGTATATATGTTTAATTATTTAATATTATAAATAATTTTAAATGAACATGCCACATATGGTGGTATTTGTTTGAATTTGTTATTATTTCCTCAGTTTGGATGCTGAGAAAAGGAATTACTGAGTAAAATAGTTTCAATACTTCCAAAGTTTGGATATATTCTATTAGTTTGCTCTGGAGCAATATTGTACCAATATATGCTCCTACCAAAATTTTGTCCATTTCATTGCTCCTCTGTCAACATTAGAGCATTATCATTTCTCAGACTGCTATTTTGACGAGCAGCCAACATACCTCAGTTTAAAAATTTACATTCTTAGTAACTCTAGGGGGTGATCATATTTTCACATTTCAATAAACATGTAAACAATTTGACATAAAATTAAAGTTATTCATTTTCATATTTGTGAAAAGTATTTCCCAGTTTGATTTTAGCTCTTTTTATTTTATCTGTTATTTTTTTGTATATGCAAAATTTTTATGTAATGTATCATATATTTCTTTTTGTTTTCAAAGGAAGGCCACAATTCTGTGATCAGATATTCTCCTTTCTTTTTTCCTGCTCTTAAAATGATCTTTTCTGTTTTTCTGTTTTTGTAAGTAATTCAGGGAGTATCATTCTACTCTGAATAGTGTGTAGCCTATTTATTTATTGAATAGTTTTTTTCATTCCACAGTGATCTGATGCCATCTTTATAATATATTAAATTCTTCCAATTTTACTTCATGAGGATCAAAAACTTAAACACAGCTTCTTTATGTCCAAATTCATGATTGTTTTATAAATGTGTGTGAAGCCTTGAGGGAAATTTTGTTCTCTGTGGGGTATAGCCGCTATATTTGGATTTACTCCTGTAGTGTGTTTTAAAGGTTTCTGGGAAACGGACTTTGGCCCAGTGGTTAGGGCATCCGTCTACCATATGGGAGGTCCGCGGTTCAAGCCCCGGGCCTCCTTGACCCGTGTGGAGCTGGCCATGCGCAGCGCTGATGCGCGCAAGGAGTGCCGTGCCACGCAAGGGTGTCCCCCGCGTGGGGGAGCCCCACGCGCAAGGAGTGCGCCCGTGAGGAAAGCCGCCCAGCGTGAAAAGAAAGAGCAGCCTGCCCAGGAATGGCGCCGCCCACACTTCCCGTGCCGCTGACGACAACAGAAGCGGACAAAGAAACAAGACGCAGCAAATAGACACCAAGAACAGACAACCAGGGGAGGGGGGGAAGTTAAATAAATAAATAAATCTTTAAAAAAATAAATAAATAAATAAAAATAAAGGTTTCTATGTTTATGCTTTTTGACTCTTTGGGTCTTTAAAAAAAGTACATTTAATTTTGTTATAGTATTAGATTTAATTCTATGTTTGATTTCATTGTTTATATCCTATAGCTCTTCTGTGTTCTTAAATTGTTAGTCTTGATTAATCTGTAAAAGAACATTTCTGGGTGGTGTTTTCAAAAATAGGTACAGAAGTGGCATATTTATTTTCTTGCCTATTTAAAAATGTTATCTGTTACATTCACGAATGATAGCTTAAGTAGATGCAAATTCTTGAGGAAAAGGCTTTTTTCCTTTGAATATCTGTACGTAATAACCTATCATCTTGTAGCATTTATTCTGAGAGGAGAAATATGACTTCGGGTGGATCCTTTGTGGATAGCCTGATTTCGCTGTCTTGATAATAATAGGATGCTTACCCCCTCTATTTGTAATTTGAAAATATGATTAAAAAGGGAATAGAAATATCCTTAGAAAAAGCATAAGATTAATTTTACCAGAAAGATGGTTAGCTCTTTTAAAGGGCTATAGTAGATGCAGGGTTGTCGAACCCCACCCCACCCTCTTAAAGAAAGAATTATTTGACCCTCTCTCTCATTATTTCTTGTATTCCAGTTTTTCTGATCTCTTTCTTATATTCTTTAGATCATTTAATTCACCATATCTGCCATCTTCATTATCATTATTTCACCTTCCTTTTCTCTTCTGCATTAGGGGAGCTTCTTTGTTTCAACTTTATTTCACTGCTTTGAGTTTTCATGGTACCCGTTGTTTTCTTTACTATTTCCAATGTGAATGCTCATTCTTCTATTGCCATTTTAGTCTCATTGCAATTCCTTCTTTACTAATTCAGCTTCCTTTCATCATAGGTTTTGTTTCTTTAAACTCATCAAATTATCCTTTCACCTACTTAGTCTTCCTTTCCTTCTATGCTTGTTTTTGTCCTTAGATGTTAGTTTAGCTTATCCTTTCCCACCTTGCATCCCAAACAGTTTCAAATTTTCTGAAGTTTAGTTTCTATAGAAAATCACTTTCAGAATTATTTTCTTCGAGGCTTTGATTTTTCATTTAAGAAATCTTCTTTTACCCTGAAGTCAACATATTTTCTTATATTTTCATTTAAAATAATCTTTTATCATTTAGCTCTTTCTGGAATTTGTTGTCTGTGTGGTAGATGGGTTATCTATTTTTTTATCCTTATGGCAATAAGCAGTTATACAGTGTCATATAGTAAAAGTCTGTCCTTTCTCCATAGGTTTTTAGTGACACTTAGGCCATTTACCAAGTATAGGTTTCATTTCCGGGTAAAAAGCTCTGACTAGGGCCTCCTGCCTTCTTAGGCTCACAGCTTCTAACCCATTGCCCCAGGAGGAGTAGGCAGGCTGTTTTCTCAGGCTTGTTTCACAATGAGGGAAAGCCTGTCCTAGCGCCAGCTCCAGGCAGCCCTCCCTCTAGTCCCAACCTGCTGGGAGTCCTCCTAGTCCCAGAGCCTTACAGGAGTGGACTTCACGGGGAGAAATGCTTCCGTTTCCAGGCTGCTAAAATAAATGCCACGCAGTGGATTAGCTAAACCATCTGAATTTATTGACTCACAGTTTTGAGGCTAAGAGAAGTCTAAAGTCTAGGCCCCAGCAAGGCAATGATCCCTCCCTCCACACTGGCGTTCTGGGCTTGGCTTCCGGCGAGCTCTGGTCCCTGGCTCTCCCATCACACGGCCGTGCACACGGTGGCGCCTTCTCCTTTGCCTTTCTGGTCCAGTTGACTCCAGCGCCCGCCTGCCCCGTATCTGCTCCCCTAACTAGATGCGAGCTCTTTACATTCAGTAAGTGCTTCTGAGTGAATGTCATTTGAGTCCATTGATTCTCCTTAACCACCAAAAAATAAAATGGGGCAATATTTTCAAACTTTGACATATTGCCTGGGAAAAAATACTTTATGTTACAATGGGATTATTCTAGATCATCTCTATGGTCCCTTCCAGTTTAGCTGCTTTACCTGACTATGATTCTAAATGTATATCCATATATATGTTGAGGGTCAACAGATTACCCAACCCATTAAATTGTTCAGTTCTACTAGCTATTTGTTTGCTTTTGTCCATAATCACACCTTTTATACAGCATTTGAAGAATAATAGGTAGATAGTCCATAATCAAAGGTGAGACTGAAGGTCTTATGTTCAGTCTTAAAGCTGATCCTGTAAAAGGGAAGGGCACAGCCCATGACCAAGTGCAGGGTAAACAAGAAACATTTACTGAGAAAAACTTCCCAGCCAATATGGCTACCATTTTATTGAAAGCCCATTCATATATGCATGTTCCTGCTTATTAAAGATGAGACTACTTAAGATTTTATTTCCATGTTTATAAATGAATGTAAGTGTAGTTTTAAAATAATAAAATGTGCTTGTTGCTTTTTCACTGTGATATTTGCTGCTCAAAAACATTATACACATGAAAACAATTTATTATTTACACTTTATCAACTAATATCTTTGTTTTAGTCTACCTTTAAACTTAATAGACTAATAAGTCATTTTTTTCTTGTGAACTAATAACACTTTTACGAGAAGAGCCTTTCTTCCTTGATAAATTATATTAATTGAAAGTTTAATGAAGTGAAATTCTGATTAGCAGGCATCCTCTTTTAGTTTGAACACATGTACCTCCATTCCTGGCCACAATTTTTCTTGAGTTACTTGAATTCAAAATTAATTTTAAGGCATTGGTGAAATAACTGCATAATTTGTAATATTTCTGTATGAAATGATTATATTAAAATAGGTGGTATAAAATAACAGAAGGAAACATTACAATAAAATAGGGTCATCATGCAAACACAATTTGTTGACTCCATTTAGCTAATGAAAATAAAAGGCAGATAATTTGATAAAAGTATTTGATTAGGGAGTAGACAAAATGTCCTATGCCTGATTTAGACTTATTTCATTAGAAATAGATGTTTTATGAAGTATTATTATTGTAAAGGATAATATCTAAGAAGGCAATAATTGTACTTTGTTAAAGAGGTCTCTTTTAAGTCTGTTCTCCTTATGAAATCGGCTTATTACCATTGGTAGAAAGGACACAGGAGCATTTTTGCTACAGGATGTAATAGCGAAATGCATTAAAATATGAATGCAAATATAATAACTTTGGAGATTTTAATTTCCCCTATTCTAGACCTGGTTAGCAGATATAAATGCTTGGGTGGATAAAAAGGTGTTAGAGTACATGAAACACATTCTGTTTACAGGCAGTAAATTCAACGATTTTTTCTAAACTTTTATAAACTATATGAAATGAATTACTGGGTAGATGATAATTCTGTAATTTTTACAATGTTCCTGTGGTACTATCTCACTGTGCTGCCATTTCCTCATTTGTAAAATGGTAACACAGACTTGGTTAGTACGTGGAGAGCACTTAGGGCAGTCAGTGCCAGGCATATAGTATGTGCTGCAGTAGACTTTATGTTGCTTTTATTTGTTCCAAATGGCATTTTTAAAAATTATATTCACCACACAGAGTTTCTGTTGATATATCTTTTTCCAAAAAGACTATAGGTTGATTTATAAAATGGCAGGTGAGTAGAAAAGACTTTCAAAATACCCTTGAACAAAGACTTATTATTTCTTCCTGCATATTACCCTCTACTGTAACACTTAATTCAATGAGGTAACAAATTCCCTCCTGAATCTGGATCTGGAACCATAGTTTAATAAGCATTGCCAAAACGTGGGGGCCTGAGGACCCTAGAGCAGACCCGAATGCTCAGGATCCCCTCGCGCACTTTGAGAGGGCGGGCGTCCCTGGGAGAGGACTGAGGTTATATGTTAGATTGATTCTCGTATTTTGGACTTTCTATTTTGAGATTTTTACCAACAATAGATTGTGCAAGGAAGCTTATTTTGGATGTATGGATGTTATACCAAACAACTGACAGATTAACAATATGAAGAAGAAATTTATTTTTTTTCAAGACACTGTTGCAAAGCATGGAAACTACATCATGCTCTCATTGAAAATGACTTATGAGTAATAAGTCTTTGATTTCTTTGTCTTTCAAATTTACAAAGTTTTTAAATGTATATATGTATGTTTTTTTCTTTCTAGAACTGGGTAGATAAAGCCGAAAAACAGACTCTTCTCTCCGATACACTTGACCTATCAGAACTCTTCCATCCAGACACATTTCTCAATGCTCTTCGTCAGGAAACTGCAAGGTAATTAATATGAGGTATTTGTCCTCAATTGTAGTTCTATTTTCCTTCATTTACTTCTGATCACATTCTTTGGATTGTCAAGAAGTAAATGTATTGTTGAAATTTAGATAGTTTTGTTTTTCCTAATACTATACCATTTATAATGCAGTTAACATTTGGTTAAAAAAAAGCTCTGCATTTAATTATGTTGTATTTTATTAGAATAAAAGAAAAATGAAAAATAATTTTTATAATTTTGTTTATCTAGACCTGTGCTATCCCATATGGTAGCTCTAGTAACATATAGCTATTTAGATTTAAATTAATTAAGCTTAAATCAAATTGAATATTCAATTTCCCAGTCACACTAGCCACATTCAGTATACTCAATTGCAGCATGTGGCTAGTGGCTACCACTTCAGACTGCATGGAAAGCATTTTTATTTTCACCGAAAGTTCTCTTGAATGGTGCTGCCTAGGCTTCTTGATGGGGCAACAGGGCCTGATGGTTAAGATGAAGCTCCTTTTTACAGCACAATTGTATTAGCACATCATACATAGACAATACTTTTTGTCAAATTAGAATGTAACGGAAGAGACACAGCCAAAAATATTCTGAACAAAATTTAGTTGTTCTTTAAAGGTGATACAGGGGGCTTTCAATTTGTACTGTTTAGTATTACATGATAAATATTGATTAATATTTCATTTCAGTAAATAACCATTTATTGAGCACCTATCATGTGCCTGCACTTGATTGAGAATGGTGGTCAAATGAAGATGTGAAAATGAAAAAGAAAGACCCTACCCTTAATTAGCTTACAGCCTTGAAGCAGAGGCTGACATATAAACAGTTAACTTTAGAAACTAAGAGAGATGTCTAAGATATTATGTATAGTTTAATAGATCTGATCATTTGCACATTCCAAATAGTCCAATTTTAAATAGTAGATATTCTTCAATTACTCTTCATAATTTAATTCCTGAAATTTAATGTCTTTCTAACATTTGATGTTTTACAGGGCAATGGGTCATTCTGTGGATAGCTTTAAATTTGTAGCATCATGGAAAGGTCGACTGCAAGAAGCAAAGCTGCAAATTAAGGTACTAGACTAATTCTAGGTATTTGCAGTCTAAAAGTTTTATTTTTAAGTGTGATGGAGATTCTAAAACTGTTCTTAGAGTCACCTATTTTTATAGTTTACGATCAGCAGAGATAATTTGTATCACTTGTGTGAAAAATCAAAATAATCTAAGCTCTAGCAGGAAAAAATGTGAAATACAAAATATGAAATCTCATGTAAAAATAAAAATTTTAGGAATTTGAAATTTTATTAAATTTTATTTTATTTGAAAATTTAACTCTTGTTAAAAAATGCTACAAATCATGAAGTTATTTTAAGTTACCTGTTCTAAAATTCAATTCAATAAACATTTACTGTATAATAAACTGCATCTAATATGTGATGTATAAAAAATTAGACCAGATCTTGTCCTCAGGGAGTTTATAATTTGTACATAAATTAAATACCTATTAAAAATCAAGCTATCTACAATTATCTATTTCTTTTATAGTCTAAATTTTCATAGCTAACTTTCCTGTTAAAATCCATTACTTTTACAATAATAGATAATCGTTCAAATGTTGATAACAAATCTAATCACAAGGCTGTCGGAAATCCCTCTTCTAGCAACTCCCACTGTTTTCCACGTAATTAGTACCTCTTTCCTGCCATTCCTTTTCCCCTCTCTGACACCTTGAATTGCTTCTTTGTCATTTGTTTTCACTACATAGCTCCTTGCATGTTGTATTATGTTTTCTCTATATAGCCATATTGGTCTGCCTCATGAGACTGCAGTGCCAATGAGGACAAAGGCTTCGTCTCATCCTTCTTTAGATTCCCGATATCTAGTCCAGTGTCACATATAATTCAGTTGTTTAAATGAATTAAATGCAAGATTAGAGTTCTTTAACTTAGTTAACCTGGAGCAGCCAGCTCTGTGGAAGTTTGATTTGTATAATTCTAGTCTGCAGTTCAACGATGGTTTTATCTATAGCACTTACTACTTTCTAACATATTATATAATTTATGCATTATGTTTCTTATTATTGTCTGTCTTACTCTTCCAGAATGTAAGTCCCACAAAAGTGGTGATTTCTTCCTCTAGTTTTGTTGTATCTTAAATGCCCGAAACAACAGCTGGTACATAATAAGCACTCATGATGAATTGAGGGCCTATATAGGAGCAGCACTATCGCAGGTGTTCTTGGCATCAGCTGTTACAGCATAGTGTGACAGAAATTTGGTTAACAATAAGCTAGATCTTTCTCTTTTGGTTCTGTAAGTTGCTCCAAAATTCTCACTTGAAGATGAAGGAAATAGATTTTATTCTAACCTTGCCCTCTAGCGCACACAGAGAACTACCTATTCCTCGTGGTCATACATTGTTAGTAAAGTGAGGGAGGATATGACATGCATAATCCACATGAAGTACCAAGCACTTGACTTGGTTGTGTGGTCTCTGACACCTGTGAAAAACATACGGACTGTGTAACGTTGTTATTCAGAAATAGGGCTATAAAAACTAAGGCAAATTTAACCTGTCAAGGTGTCTTCATGTTCTAAGAACTATGTACCTAAAATGAAAATTAAGTCATCCAAAACCACAAAATTCCAAGCTTACGTGTTTTTGTGTGTTTTTTTAATCATTTATACGTGAACATACATAAACAATAAGTGTATAGTAAAAGTTGTGAACTTATATCGCAAACATACATAACATAATACAGGGGTCCCATACATCAACCTACCACCAACACCTTGCATTGTTGTGAAACATTTGTTACAAATTATGAAAGAGTATGGTGAAAATCTTACTACTAACTATAGTTCATATCTTACACAACACACCTTAGTGAGACATTTGTTACAGATTATGAGATCATAGTTTATTACTAAATATTTGATTCTTTTAGTTGCTATTGTAAATGGAATTTTTTTCCCTGACTTCCTCTTCATCTTGTGCATGACTAGTGTCTTTTAAAGTCTATTTCATCTGATATAAATATATCTACCCTTGCTTTTTTGTTTGTTTGTTTTTGTTACTGCATGCATGGAATATCTTTTTTCCAGCTTTTCATTTTCAATCTATTAGTATCCTTCAGTCTAAGGTGAGTCTCTTGCAGAGAGCATATAGGTAGCTCATGTTTTCTTATCCGTTCCACCAGTCTGGTTCTTTTGATTGGGGAGTTAAACAATTAGCATCCAGTGTCATTACTGTAAAGGCAGTTCTTATTTCATTCACTTTAACCTTTGGGTTTTATCTTTCATATTTTATTTTCACCCCTCTTTTGACACTTTTAGTTACTTTTACTTACATAAATCTTCATTTCTAGACTCTCTGCCAAGCCTCTCTCTCCTATCTTTTGTTTTCACACTATAGCACACCTTTTAGTATTTCCTGCAAAGCTGGTCTCTTGGTTACAAACTCTCTCCTTTCTGTTTTATCTGAATATTTTAAACTTGCCCTCATTTTTAAAAGACAATCTTGCTGGATGTAAAATTCTTGGCTGGAAGTTTTTCTCTTGCAGTATTTTGAATATATCATACCACTGTCTTTATGCTTCCATGGTTCCTGATGAGAAATCAGCACTTAATTTTATTGGGTATCTCTTATAGGTTATGCATTGTTTTTCTCTTGCTGGTCTCAGAATTCTCTCTTTGTCTTTGGTATTTGACACTGATTAGTTTGTATCTCTGAGTTGGTCTATTTGGATTTATTAGAACAGGATTACATTGTTCTTCTTGGACACAGATACCTATTTACTTCAATAGAGTTGGGAAATTCTCTACCATTATTTCTTCAAATATTCCTGCTGCCCCTTCTCCCTTCTCTTCTTCTGGGACACTGATAACACATATATGTTTACTCATCTCTTGTTATCATTTAGTTCCCTGAGAACTTGTTCAATTTTTTCCATTATTTTCATCTGTTCTTTTGTATGTTACCTATGGAGGCCATTTTTTTTTTTAATCTCCCCTTACCCACCCCCACCCCCACCCCGGTTGTCTGTTCTCTGTGTCTATCGGCACGGGAATCTGTGTTTCTTTTTTTTTGTTGCGTCATCTTGCTGTGTCAGCTCTCCATATGTGCATCGCCATTCCTGGGCAGGCTGCACTTTCTTTCATGCTGGGCGGCTCTCCTTGTGGGATGCACTCCTTGCGGGGCGCACTCCTTGTGCGTGGGGCTCCCCTATGTGAGGGACACCCCTGCGTGGCAGGGCACTCCTTGCGCGCAATAGCACTGCGCATGGGCCAGTTCCACATGGGTCAAGGAGGCCCAGGGTTTGAACCGCGGACCTCCCATGTGGTAGACGGATGCCCTAACCACTGGGCCAAGTCTGCCGCCTTGGAGGCCATTTATTCAAGCTCACCAATCCTTTCTTCTGCCTCCTCAAGTCTACTGTTATGATTCCAGTGCATTTTTAATTTCATTTATTTCCCCTTTCATTCTCGTTGGATCTGCTGTTTTTCTATATATGCTTTCTTTTTATTTTTTAAAGATTTATTTTTTATTTATTTCTCTCCGCCCCCCCCCCCCCCCCGTTGTCTGCTCTCTGTGTCCATTTACTGTGTGTTCTGTGTCCACTTGCATTCTTGTCAGCAGCACTGGGAATCTGTGTCTCTTTTTGTTGTGTCATCTTGCTGCGTCAGCTCTCCATGTGTGCAGCACCACTCCTGGGCAGGCTGCACTTTTTTCACGCTGGGTGGCTCTCCTTATGGGGTGCACTCCTTGCACGTGGGGCTCCCCTTCACACGGGATACCCCTGCGTGGCACAGCAGTCCTTGCGTACATCAGCACCTGTGCCAGCTCATCACACGGGTCAGGAGGTCCTGGGTTTGAACCCTGAACCTCCCAAGTGGTAGACGCATTGAGCCAAATCTACTTCCCTATGTATGCTTTCAAATTTTTCTTTGAGCACATCCAGTGTCTTCCTAATATCCTTAATCTCTTTAGCCATCTCATTGAATTTATTAAGATTTTTTTGAACGTCTATGATTAGTTGTCTCAACTCCTTTATGTCATCTGGAGGCTTATCCTGTTCCTTTAACTGGGCTGTATCTTCCTGTTTCTTGGTGTGGATTATAATTTTTTATTGGTGTCTTGGCATCTGGCTTACTAGACGTTTTATTCTGGATGCAGTTTCTCTCTTTAGTTTAAGGCTTTCTTGCCCTTTCTCCCTTGCTGGTTGTGCAGGAGGAGCCAAGGATGTAGTTGGTGGTGTTAGCTGTGGAAGTTCAAACTGCCCTCATTGCCCCAGGGACGATGAAGCTTCTCCCACCTTTCTCCTTTGCCGGGGGTCTGGACAGAACCACAGCCATGTGTAACATTCCAAGTTGTGCAGGCCTAGACTATAGTTGCCCAGAGACTGATGAAGCTTCACACCCCTTTCTCCCCTGCCTGGGGCGGGGATAGAGCTGCAGGTGTGGGTAGCAGTATATGCCATGTGGGTCCAAAGTGACCCCAGTTTCCCCAGTAGACTTCCATCTATTCAGTTTGTGCCAGCCAAAGGTACTTGCAGTTACCTGGAGAGCCTGGTACAGGTCCTGCCAGCTTCCTCCCTGCTAGGGGTGGGGTTGAAGCCTAGGCTAGACCTGAAGTCTGATCTGGGTGGAAAAATCATTGTGATTTTCAGTCCTGGCTTCCCCTCATGCTGGGGGTGGAGTTAAAATGGCGGCCACCGGCCTCTTTCCAACTTGGGTTGATTCACACCCCAGCTGTTCCCAGGGTTATGTCTTAGCCAGCTGAGTCTACTAATCAGTAGCGGAATTGGCAGCCAACCATCTCCTCCTCCCTTGTTTTTGGGAAATGGAGTTTCCAATTCCAGCCACAGAGCAGCTCTGGGGTGGTTCGTGCTGAGAGCGCAGAACCATCACCAGCCTCTGCGTCTTGACCAGCAATTTCCTGGAGAGGCTGGCACAGGTCCCCACAGCTTCCTCCCTGCTGGAGGTGGCACTGGGGCCGAGGCTAGACCTGCAATATGATCTGGATGAAAAGAAGCTGATCCCCACCAGCACTGGCATTCTCAGTCCACCCCGCTTCCCCTTGTGCCAGGCGTGGAGTTAAGATGGCGGCTCCCGGCCTCTTTCTGACTTAGTCAGGCTCAGACTTTAGCTGTTCTCAGGATTATACTGTAGCCCACTGAGTTTACTCCTGAGTAACTGAAGCTGGTGCCCAACCATCTCTTCCTCCCCCATTTTTGGGAAGTGGAGCATTCAATTCCATCCATGGAACAGCTCCCGAGGCGGCTTGTGCCTCCAGTGGAGGATGGCACTGGCCTTCTAGGCGTGGAGCCTCTACTTACGAGTCTTCTCTGCAGGTGGGCAGCCTCCTCCTTCCATTCCTTCATGGACATTGCAGGATGCTCTTCTGGCCTCCTGTGGTCCCCAAACAGGTGCTTTAGAGAGCTCCGGGTGGTCACTAACTGCCCTGTAGCATGAGCTGACTCCAGGAGCTCCTTACTCTGCCACCTTCTTGCTGGTTCTTCTTATATGGTTTCTTATAGTTGAGTGAAAAGCTGACAGAGAAA
Organism: Dasypus novemcinctus; assembly: GCF_030445035.2. Classification (NCBI taxonomy): domain Eukaryota; kingdom Metazoa; phylum Chordata; class Mammalia; order Cingulata; family Dasypodidae; genus Dasypus; species Dasypus novemcinctus. Next base: position 9,400,247 of record NC_080699.1, read on the forward strand.
AAGTTTCTAAACTTAGTACTCAAGAGAAAGAGCCAAGTGACCTTTTAGAGCAATCAACGGAGCCACCTGAGCCTTGGTTGTCTAATTTGTAAAATGGATGTAAAGAATATTATCTTGACACATTTATTATAAGGATCTCCAAAAACCTGTGTGTAGTGTTTATTATTTGTGTGTGGTGTTTATTATTTCTTTTAATTTGATTTGGGTTGGGTTTTATTTAGGCAGTATTTATATCATAAAACAAAAAATATATTTTAACATAATGTTCTTCATTTGTATCCAGTAAAGCAGAATTCTTTCCTTTTTTTAATCAGGATTCATAAAAAAGTTATTATGAAAAGTAGAAAAGTCACTGGTTATTTAGGAACATAAATAAATATTTAGGAAGATAAATAAATTTAGTACAATGTCCAGAAAACAGGCCATTTCTGTTAGCAATATAATATTACCTCATTTTCTTACAGTTTTAACTCAAAGGGTCATTCCTACACAGGGACTGATTTAAAGTAGTTCAACATAATTTTCCCTTTCTTCAGTCCACTGGTGCAAACAATGAAGGCATATTTCCTAACTTTTTTTTAAACTGCATAATCTCCAGAAATATTTATCAGATAAGAACTCTTTGTAAGCTTCTCATTGTTAGCACATGGCAAAATCAATAAATTAACTGATCCCTTTAGGTTCTTTTAAATCATTTTTCTACAAAAGGGATTGTTTCAATAAAAGGCCTTTGAATTTGAATTACACATGAATTTTACTGTTCCTCCAGATTTTAATTGGTTTTAATATTATTTTCCATCTCTATCAACCTAGACTGAACTAAACCAGTGAAATATTCAAGAAAAGCTACATTTCCCCAAACCAATCGATATTTTAAACCCTCTAGACTTACTTAAAAGAACATGTATGTATATTGATTTCCAGATTATGAACTTGACCCTCTAAAATTTTCTCACTACCATTATTGACTTATTATTTGTTGAACAACGGTTATGAGACATGGTACTAGAAAATGCATAAATCAAGTTACTGTTCAGCTTGCTTGTTAGACCTTCCCCCATGGCTGTGAGAATATTGCCTTGGCATTTCTGAACAATTCCCACTCCACCACCCATCTTACTGCTGATGCCACCATGCACAAAAAGCAAAGCGAAAAACCTAACTGGGCAAATCGGGCGTATTAGATGCACGTTAATAATGTGACTGACCCTTGAGCTGCTGCTCCCTTGACCAGTTTAGATGCTACATATACTCGGTGGTTTTCATAATATTCATATTTCATTTCTCTTCCTTATTCGGCTTATCAGGAAGTAGACAGAAGTCAATAGAGTCAATCAATGAGAAATTAGGCATTTGAGGTTTCACGAGGAGATGAGCACATCAGAATTGGGAGTTATTAGCTTTACACACATCCTCCCCAGAATACGTGTGAGCTGCCAATTGGAGCTTTCCAGCCCAGCAGTGGAAAATCTACAAAAAACAAGCAAGCAAAACTTATAATATTCAGATTATCATATGTTTCTTATGATAGTTTTCATTTTAAAACTGAGTACTAAATGTGATATTTTCAAATAGAGATTGTTTTTTAAAACATGGCAGAATGCTAAGAGCTCTTAGTAATTTAATTTTCTTTAAATGTAGATCTCTAAAATGATTTGATATATGCAAACTAATATAAATAAGTTTTAACAAAAATAGTTTTTCTTAAGAATTTAAGTGACTGCCGCAACTAGAGGCTTTAAATCTTTTTGATATCCTTGTAGTATTAAAAGCTTTGAATGTCTTAGTATATTTCCACCAGCTTAAAGGATTTTTAATTCTTAGTTGACTATACCTATTAGCTTTACCAATTTAATGCTGTCTTCTCATGCTCCCCACATATAACAAGAGGCTTAAAACTTGCTCAAAATTTCCTGTTTTGGAAGTTTCTCAGCTATCAAACTTTCTGACTTCAATCGATCCTGTTTGAAAAAAAGGAAAAAAAAACAGTGTTCTAGCATTACATACTAGACCTCCTTAATTCTTCTCACCCTTTCCCAACTCCCCAAAACTTCTAGCAAGAAGCTCACAATTCTGTCTAGGTTATATTAATAACTTCCCCTAGCATACCTTCCTTTCCTCAATCTATAATATCAAATCACATATGTAATTTTCTGTTTTCTAGGAGTCATATTAAAAAAGTAAAAGAAACAGGTGAAATTTATTTTAATAATATTTTTATTTAAACTGATATGTATAAAATACTTTTGCTTCAACATGTAATCAACGTTTTAAAATTATTGAGATATTTTACTTTCATCATTTTCCTTGTATGAAGTCTTTGAAAGCCAGCCTTTTCAACGTTTTTAAAAATAATTTGCAATATTTTTTATTGAACAAATATAGGAGAGAGAATGGTAAAATGTACCTGCATGTTCAAGAGTTTCAAACATTCCTCCTTTTTCTTTTTGTTTTCTTTGCTGAAGCAAATTTTAGGCATCATTTTACCTCACCATGGTTCTGAATGTACTTCTCAAAAAATATCCATATTTTCTTAAATAAATATCACATATAACAAAATTACCAGTAATTCCTTGGCATAATTTAATGCTAAGTCCATAATAATATTTACCTGTTTATCTGTCTGTTTCAACAGTAACTCTTCCTGGGGTTTATTAGATTCAGGATCAAGACTGTTTCCACAGGTTGAGTTTGGAGGCTCTGTGCCTTTTTATATCTACATGAAATCTGCCTTTTATTTTATTTCATACCACTATTACAGAAACCGGGGCACTTGTCCCATAGAATAATCAACATTCTGTATTCATCTCTTGGTTTCCTTATAGCATTTAACTTTTGTTCCTCTGTCCTTCCCATTTCATATAAGCAGACATTATTCCAGAGGATTGATTAGACTCACTTTTTTTTTTAGACAGAAATATCTCAGATGGCACCACTTCATTTTGCATTACATAACGAGGCACACTATGTAGTTCTCCCGTGTTTAATTATGCTAAGACTGATCACTGTGTAAAGGTGGTGTCAGCCTCATTGAGTCATTCTTGGTAAAGTTTCCCATCAGTCTTTCATCTATTAGTTTTAACCATTGAAGATCATTGCCTGAATAATCAGGGGTGCCAAATTATGATTTTCTAATTCTGTTCATCCTTCTGCATTTATTAGCTGAAATTCTTCTGTGAAGATGCCTCATCAGCTAGGTCTGTGTGCTTATCCGTATAAAATGAAGTACATTTTGTGTAGAAAACAAAGGATAAATGCTTTTTTCCTTTAAACTTGTAATATTCAGAATATGGTATTGATACACTATTTCCAGTAGTGACCAATGACATTACTCTTTGTTTATTTTTAGGTATTGGTGTTAGCTTCTAGGTTCTTATATATTCAATGTGTTTCCATGGATTTTATTGATAATATATTTTTTTTGGCGGGGGGGGGGGGGGGGACGGACCAGGGATTGAACCTAGGACCTCATAGATGGGAAGCTGGCACTCAACCAGTAAACCACACTGACTCCTTTGAGTTGGTTTTTTTGTTTGTTTTGCTTGTTGTTTGTTGGTTTTTTTTTAGGAGACACCTGGAACTGAACCCAGGACCTCTCATGTGGGAAGCAAGTGCTCAACTGGTTTGGCCATATCCACTTCCCTGATAAATCTTTTTGATATGCAGTTATTCATGATCTTTGGCCTATATGTGGAATCTCTTCATATTGACTGCTATATATTATTTTTTGTTGTTTGACAAACCTTTATGTTGAAGTGTACATCATACAATAAAGTACACAAATCTTAAGAGTATATCTTTCTGAAATTTTAAGAAGAAAACAGAACAATGAAACCATCATGCAGATCAATTGTAGTATTTTAGGGCAATTTTTTCTCAAGTTAAATTTCTCAAATTAAAAGGCCCTGATATATTTAGTAGAAACCTTAACTTTCTTTCAATTATCAAATAAATATTTAAGATATCCTCTTAGATATTTGTCTACCCAAATTACGTTACTTAGTATATTTTGTTAGATTGTATAATATACTTTGATTTTTTTTTTTAAAGATTTATTTATTTATTTAATTTCCCCCCCTCCCCTGGTTGTCTGTTCTTGGTGTTTATTTGCTGCGTCTTGTTTCTTTCTCAGCTTCTGTTGTCGTTAGCGGCTCGGGAAGTGTGGGCGGCGCCATTCCTGGGCAGGCTGCTCTCTCTTTTCACGCTGGGCGGCTTTTCTCACGGGCGCACTCCTTGCGCGTGGGGCTCCCCCACGCGGGGGAGACCCTTGCGTGGCACGGCACTCCTTGCGCGCATCAGCGCTGCGCATGGCCAGCTCCACACGGGTCAAGGAGGCCCGGGGTTTGAACCGCGGACCTCCCATGTGGTAGACGGACGCCCTAACCACTGGGCCAAAGTCCGTTTCCCATATATACTTTGATTTTTAACAACTGAAAACTTCTGGTCAAGATGTCACAGGGAGTTCGTGATGCATCCCCTCAGTTATAAATGCATACTAATTACAGATAAAATTTAAAGAGAACAAACCAAAAACAGCCTAGCTTCATAAGTAAGTATTTCACTGTATCAAATACAAAACAGAAATAAAATTGTGAGTAAAGTTGGAGATACAGGTCTGTTGAGCTCCATGTCCAGAAATAGGAAGTGATGAACAGAAGAAGCATGGCTCCTGTAGAGTAAAAGGGAAAATGTGTTTTATCTGACATGGGGACTGAAACCAGGCACATTGCTTGAAGCCAAGACTGGGGCTAGGTTCTCCAATTTCTCCTAAAAAGGAGGCTCGATGAAGCTGTTGCACAGTCACTGGTTGGGGCTGTGGCATTTTAGAAAGCTCTGTATCTATATAGAAAGCTGTAAGCCTAAGGAACTTGGAAGACAAAGACATAACCTCACCATTAGACATTGAATGGCACTACCCATCAGGTCAAGAAAAAAGCTTGCCGTAGCCCCTACATCAGAACAGAAGCTCCTAACCTGCATTACAAATCTTTACATGTGTAGATATGGAGGGGTAATTGCAGTGGTAGTTTGGTGAAAAATAAAATAACACCCAAGATGAACCCAGAAGCCAAAATCCAAGATAAGCGGGGGCAGAATCTAACTCTAGAAAAGAAAACTAGCAAAGTCATCAAGTTAAACATCAGGTCATTTCTTTTGTTATTAATTTATGGAACAATCTGGCAAAAACTATTCCAGTTTCTTTAAACAGATAAAGGATGGAATAACAATAAGATAATTGTTTACCTCAAAATATATTCCCATCTAAAATAGCATTCAACAATGAAATAAGTAGAAAGACATTTCTAGAAACTCTAGACCTCAAATGTTTACTACTCATAGAGCCTCATGAAAAGAAGTATGAAAACATGTACTTCCAGAGAAAAAGGATGGAATTCCATATCAGCAATGAATCCCAAAATTGACAATTGTAATTTAAATTAAGTATTGGTTGTAAAATATAACTTTTTTTAATGCTTCAACTAAAACTCTGAACAGCAATAATTATATTAGAAATAATGGGCCAAATGCCCATTCAGGAGGATAGAAGTACTGAATAACATGAATTTATTAGAATTTATTAGAAAATGTCATTTATTTATGCATTTAAAAACTTAAGGTCAAGCACATAAATTGATACGTAATCCATAGCAGAAAAGTAGAAAAATTAGGCAAAAAGTAAAATTGTGGTAAAGAGAAAACAAAATGCAAAATAGTATAAATGACTCTAAATTTATGAGTAACAATAAATGTAAAAATGTTAAACTCACCAATTAAAACATAAGAGATAATCTGATTGGATAAAAAGTAAAAATCCAGTTATTATATATGCTACTTACAGAGACACAAACTATTACTTACCAGATAATTTAGGAATAAAAAATGGGAAAATTCATGAAAGAAGAATTGAATAATGAAAAGATTAATCATATTCATATACAGGAATAATCAATACTTTAAGGATGCCACACTTCCTAAGTGAATTTTTAAAATTTATTGCAATTTCAACCAAAATTCTAAAATTTGATTTTTTAAAAATTCGTGGTATAAGTCAAGCTGATTCTAGAATTTTTGAGTTTCAGCTAGCATTTGCTCAAACCACCCCAGAGCTTGGTGGTTTGAAATAAGAGCACTTTATTATGTGCTCACAGTTGTGTTGTTTGGCTGAGCAGTTCTACTGCTTTTACCTGGGCCTTGTATCTGCATATCCTGGAAGGTTAAACCGGCCTCGGCACACATCGCTTGGTATAGCAATGGCCTGGGGCGCCTCAGTTCTCCTTGTGGCCTCGCGTGCTCCAGGACAAGCGCTCTTACCTGGTGGTCTCAGGGCAGCATTCTGAGCAGGCAAGTCCTCTTAAGGCCTAGCTTTGGAAGTTGCTTAAAGGTCTTGTACCACATCCTATTGTGTTATAGCACAGTAGGGTGCTATAGCAGTTCAAGGGATGGGAAAGAAACTCCACCTCTCTCGGTAGAAGCAGCAGCAAAGCTTCATTGCAAAGGATTGTACAAAGTAGAATGGGAGGAATTTGGGGCCATCTTTTGCAATTTGGCACAATATGGAAGCATCTTGGGGACAAGAAGAGCCAAAAGAAATTTAAAAATAAAGAGCATACTCTCAAGATTTGCCTCATCAGATACTAAGATTGATTATTAAACTTTGTTTATTAAGATAGTATGGTATTGGTATAGTGAAAGAGAAGCTAATGAAACATAATAGTAAGTCCAGAAACAGACTCATACTGTCTGGAAACGTGTCCCCTAAGAGAAGTGGCAATACAGGTTGGGGTAGGATATGGGGGTAGTGGGTGATGGGACTATTTGAAAAATGATTCTGAGGTAATCAGTCATCCATATAGAATTTTTTCTTTCTTTTTCTTTTCATGTAGAATTTAATCCATACTTTATATCCTAAACACAAATTAATTCTTAATGGCTCAAAAAGTTAAATGACGAAATAGAATTTCTATTGGAAAAAGACTTTAAGAAATAAAAATACAGAGAAATATCTTCATTTAGGATTTCTTAAAATACAAAAAGCAAAAGCCTTAAAGGAAAAAACTGATAAATTTACTTTCCTAAAATTAGGGGGCTGTAAAAGGGCATGGGATTTTTCCTTTTGGAGTAATAAAACCGTTCTAAAATTGGGGCCGAAAAGATACCATTAAAAGTGAAAATACAGGCCACAGGCTCGGAAAAGACATCTGCATCTTATATAACTGGGAAAGGATAAGTGGACAAATATATAAAGGACTTTTACAAATCAATTTAAAAAATAAATAAACAAGCCCCTAGTGATGAATGGGGGGAGGTGGCCAAGGCAACTTGGAGGAAGAGAAACCTGAATTGTTAATAAATACAAGAAAAATACTTGGTCTCACCAGTAATCAGGGAAAGGAAATTAATACCAAAATTTGATTCTGTTATACACTCAGATTGGCAAAATTTTTAAGTCTCAACAATCCAAGTATTGGTAAGATTTTACCATAATATAAATTCTTATAAATGATAAGTAGGAATATAAGTTGGAAGAATCACTTTGGGGAAAAGTTTAACAATATTATGTAAAATTGGGAATGAGCATACCCTTCTTCCTAGCAGTGTCATCTCTGTGCCTGCCCTAGAGAAATTCATACATATAAGGAGACACGTACCATGTTTATTTCCATGTGGTTTATAGTAGTAAACAATTGGAGATGACTTAAATGATCATCATTAGAATGGAGAAAAAATTTATTGTATATTCATACACCAAAATATTGTGCAGCTGTTAAAATGAACCAAATGAATACACCTTAAAATTAATGATGAAGGAAAAGAATGGGTTACAAAATGGTAACTAAAGGTGTTACCCTTTACCTACAGTTTGAAACCATAGAAGCAATGCTATTTGTAATTTATGAATATGTACATATTTAACAATCATATAGAACTATCAAAATTCAAGGTAATGAGTACATCTGGTGAGCAAGGAACAGAAATAGGAAAGGCAAGGTATATGTACAAGCTTCAACTATATCCAATATGGTTTATTTGCTTAAAAATATACAACAAACATGGTTGTATGTTAAAGTATAATAAGCTGAGTGGTAGGAATTTGTGGGTTTAAAAACCATTCTTATACTTTTCTGTGCATATGAAATACTTTATACTTTTTAAAAGGAAAGTTCAGGCAAGTATAGCCATATAATAACTTACCAAATGAAACTCGGCATTTAACGTGAAACTCGCTAGCAAATCCAAGTTTAATTCAAGTAAAAATCAGAAGTGTTAGAGAAAATCAGCATCACATGTAGCATGAATCAATGGCTTTGCTTCTGTATTTAATCAACAAAGTCCTTATTGTTACTGTTGCTTTTTAGGTGAGAAATTAAGAGTTGAATAAACTGTTACGCCTATGAGTAGCCCTTTCAGAATAGACTGAGGTCAGGGAAGTTAGTCATTGGGAATATGCTTATGAGATCGTGGTCACCCTGATCCACACTACCCCTCAATGACTGGGTTTCAGCTATAAACAAAGTCAAGTGTTTACATTCTCATACCTTTACAATCGCCCATCTATTTTCAGATATTTTGATCAAAGGTTCAAGTGTGTGATGACATTATTCAAGTACAGATATATTTTTTGGTTTAATTTTATTCTTTTTCTGTGCTGTTAAATTAAAAGCTATGCATTCACAAGGAAAACAAGATTAATTAGAGGAAATTATGTTATTACAAGAGATGCACATTTAGGTGTCTTTCATTTAATTATTTGCATTCATTTATTATGAGATGCACATTTAGGTGTCTTTCAATTATTTGCATTCAGTTCAAGTAGGACGCGTACACAGATGTACAGGGGCAGCCTAAACAATGTGATTCTTCTAATGTAATCTGAACAAATGAGCTCTAGTCTCACCCAAAGAATGTGTCTTGTGTAAGAAGATACTAGTAGTCTAAATAGATGCCTACCAAACTTTTAGTAGAAACCACGAAATATGCCCTGTAAGTATATATTTAAGTATAAGTAGACATTTTAGTATTGTTTATCATTTAATGGGGGTGAAAAATAAAGTAGAAGTACAGCATTGATAAAATTTAGAAAGCATGCTCTGTCATATCTCTTAACTCTTTGCTGTGGAAATGAAATGATAGGGAAACTCAATTATCTGGAATAAATAGGGAAAATTTGCAAAATTAAATATTATAGAAAAAATATTTTGAAATTTTCCAAATTTCCACTCATTCCTTATTTTGCTTCACTTAGATGGATAGAATCTATATAAAATAATTCTAACCTTGTGGAAATTAGAAGGTAGATTACATCAAATGAATACTAATAGCAATATTTGTAGGGCACTTTCCAAGTACCAGACAATATTCCAAGTGTTTTCAGTGTATTGTCAGAGGGATGTGTGCTTTCCCACTCCTGCTGTTTCGTGTGGAGGGGTTTCCTTAGCCTCTGCTCCTCCCCAGCACGGATGGGGCGTTTAGCGAGCAGCGCAGGCCCCCATCCTGCCCCGCCTGGCTACCTCTCTCCAGGGCCTGCAGGTCTGCGCTGCTCCTCCGGCAGGCTCCACCCCTGGGCCGGCTGTTCCCGCCTCTGCTCTGCTGTCCTAGGAGTTAAGACTTCCTGACTCCTGAGTTCCATAGTAGGAAGGGCACTTGCCTGAAGAACTGTTGCTGCTCCAAATGATCAGTCTCAGTAACAAATATATTTTGGACCTACCTGCTTTAACTCTCCCCATTACAGAGCTCCAGTTGCAAGAGGGGCACCATTTATTGATTCCCCTCCAAGATCCACAACAACCAGTTGTAGAACATACTATCTCCCCCATTTTCTAGACAAGGAAGCGTAAGCAAAATAGGATATATAATTTCCCTAAAGTGCAGAGCTGTGGTATGGCTAAGCCAGGATTCTAATCTGGCCAGTCTGATCCCAGAGCCTACACTTCTAACAATGGGGCTGTACTTGGAATCCTCTGAAGCTAGATGCAAATAAAAGTATTTGTAATTAGAAATACCACCCTGCCTGGCTTAGACTTGCATTTCAGGAGTGAAATGTAACCGAGCCTATCTTTTTCTGTACTTGGCACCCCAGTGGTAGGTTTGATCAGCAGTGGTCTTGAGATAGATGCGGCGTTGAGTAAGAGTGTCAGGGTAGTTGTATTAGCAGAAGACAGGCAGCGTATTTCTTGCCCAAATTACCCCATCTTCTTTTTTCCTCAATTTACGTACTCTTAGTACATATGTGTCTTTGTGTGGGCACAGGAAAGTCTACTGCTATATATGAGAAGATAAACCCTATGGAGTTCAGGAATTTTTGTCCTCTGCTCACACCAGGGAGCCTTGTAGTCTGATTCTGTTTGGTCTCTTTACATCAGAAAAGCAAATGCATGTCAACACCAAGAAACACAATATTGCATCATGTGGGAGACATACATTACCAAATGAAAACAAAAATTGGAAGTATTAGTCTTGCTTTTTACAGGTGCTGGGGATAAGGTCTGAGTATGAACTGTGAATTTGGCTGGGAGCAGGCAAACCTCACTCCTTGTTATATTAGGGGGTGCCCCCATATCCAAGCGCTAAAAAGTTTCTAGGGTAAAGCTGATGCAGTTTTGGCCTTTTCAGATCTTGCCTAAATGTATTCAGTCATTCACTCACCCCCACCTATCCAGTACCTGATGAGGACATACCACGTGCTGGGCCCCACATGAGGCACACTGAGCGTGCACATGTGTGCCAGCTGTGGTGGTGTTACCCTTCCACGTTGCTTAATTTCTCTGCCTTCCTCATACTGACTCTTGCTTTCTGCCCATAGGAGTTTCATTCTTCATTTTTATTTCCCATCATTACTTCTTAGTTATAATTCCTAACAGCATGTGACACTTCTGATTCATACCTCAACAGAAAGGGTAGGTGATTAATAGTCTTAGGAACCTTGTGATTAATAGTCTTAGAAATTCTGTATCAATTAGGACTCTTGGGTTACAGTTAAGAGAAATTGATGCTAGACAATTTAAGGAAAAAAAGAATTTATTGTATTGAAAAGATATGGAGTGATTTGAACTCAAAGGAAAAGCTGAAAGAGTCAGCTTCAAAATGGAGATGAATCTGGGAACCTAAATTCTATCTACTGTCAAGAACTAAAGAGTATTCTTTTCAGAGTACACCATAGGAATGAGTCAGCTCCGTTCCACGCAGGATTCACAGTCCTGGAGAAGTGACGATTGGCCTACCCAATCCATTACTTCAGTCCTTCCCCCCTTTGATGCGGACAGACCACTTTGACTGACAGTCCCCTCAGTACTGCACTAGTGGAGAAGGAATAAATCCCCAAGGGAAATCAGGAAACTGTCACCATAAGGGAGTATGGGTCCAAGCAGACAATTTCCACTCTAATATTATTCTTCAGAAACTTTTCACATCTTGCCCATTTAGTAAATGGGCAAAATGTATGTGGTCGATCGGAACTCTGTTCCCCAGAAAAACATGTTCTGAAACATAATCTATTCCTTGGGATGTGAACCCCTGTAAATAGGACCTTTTGATGAGGTTGCTTCGGCTAAGGTGTGCCCAGCTGAATCAGGTTGGGTCTTTAGCCTCTTCCTGAAGGCCTTAGAGGGAAGAGAGAGGGAGAGCCACGGGGAGGGGTCAGAGGCTGAAAGGCAGTGGAACCCAGAAGAGAAGGGAGAAGCCAAGAGCTGCTGCCATATGCATTGCCATGTGACAGAAAAGCCAGGAACGAGGGCTGCCAGCAGCCAGCTGCAGTCGTCTGGGAGAGAGCATCACCTTGATAACCCCTGAAGTTTGGACTTCTCCTAGCCTCAAAACCAGGAGCCAACTCATTACATGGTATTTACTTTAGCAATTAAGAAACTAAAACAGCCTAAGAAGATATTTCTTCAAAGAAGGCATATAAGTGGTTAATAAGTACATGAATAAATGGTCAGCATCATTAAATCATCAGAGAAATGCAAATCAAAACCACCAAGAGATACCTCTTCACACCCGCTGGGACGGCTATAGTATAAAAGACAGATAATAGCAAGTGTTGATAAGAATGTGAAGAAATTGGAACTCTCCTACACTGTTGGTGGGATTGTAAAATCTGCAGCTACTTTAGAAAATAGTCTGGCTGATCCTCAGAAAGTTAAACATATATATAGGTACCATCTGGCCAGGAATTCTAATCCTAGGTGTATACCCAATAGAAATGGAAGCCAAAACCCATGCAAAAACTTGTACATGAGTGTTCATAGCCGCATTATACATAGCAGCCAAAAACTACAAATAGCTCAAGTGTCCCTCAAGTGATGAGTGGATAAAGAAAATGTGGTCTATACATACCATGGAATATTATTTACCCATAAAAGGTAATGAAGTCCTGATACATGCTACAACATGGCATTATACTAAGTGAAAGAAGCCAGCCACAAAACACTTCAAATGATATGATTCCATGTATATGAAACGTCCAGGAGAAGGCACATCTACAGTTATAGATTAGCAGTCGCCCGGAGCAGGGAGTAGTAGGAGGTTTGGAGGGTAATAACTGTAGGCTACAGGGCTTTGTTGGGGGTGATGAAAATGTTCTAAAATTGCTTATGGTGATGGTTGAATAACTCGTGACTATACTAGAAATCATGGAATTGTATTATTTAAATGAGTGAATTTTGTGGTAAATGAATTATATCTCAGTAAGGTGTTGCAAAAAAAAAGTGTATTTTGAGAAAATTGTTAACAGCTCCCTCTTGACTCAAAGCAGACAGCTTCAATAGTTAAAAGTTAGAGAAACCTAGATTGCTTGTTTAAACTAAGAGATAAATTCTTTTATAAATTTGGTGTGCTTTAATATTAGCAAACCAAATTACCATTTTCCTACTTTCATCTTCCCTGAATATATTTTAAAGGTTGCATCATGTTTTCCTCATTCCAAAATCATATGACCTTTTACCATGTTTTAATAAGTGGTTTCAAATTAGCAGACATTAATGAAAATTACATTTGCTTATTTTTACCATTCATTGGAACATCAATAATATAATCTCTGATGTTAGCTAGCATTAAAATATTTGCCTATGGTTTTTGTTTACTGTTTTAATAACAACTTATGCTTAATCCTTGATAGTCATTATGCATGTACAAATTTAACCCAATGAAGAGATATAAAACATAGATAATATTCTCTCACATAGAATAAACTCTCAAAACTCCAAGAATGACCTGCTATTTGAAATTTGAAATTTGATTTTACTCTAATAAGTTTATTTTCTGTAATAAGTATTGTTTTACTTACTGGCATGTTTTCTGAAGTTTTACAAATATAGGGTATTGCTTTTTGACATTCTTATGTTTTCCTTTCATTTTCAGATTAACAATATCTCTAAATTCTATAAATGCCTAAGATTTTATATATATATAAGACTTTAAGAAGATCTATGATTCTTTTTCAAGTACAATGAAGCTCACATTCCAGGTTCATTCTTTAAATGTGTGTGAGGTCGCATGTTGAAAATGCAGAAGTGTTGAGTTGTTAAGAATGGAGAAAATTTTTTGTTTTATTTAATCACCATTTATTGAGACCTAGTATATTAAAAACTTACTTATGTTTAAAACGTAATTTAAGATATAAAAAGGTGATTGATCTTTCTAAAGATAGAATTATAGACCATCTTATTATGCAAAGTATAAGAAATATTATTTGCAACATTCATTTATTCATTCAACAAATATCTATTTTAAAATATACTATATGCTATGCACTAGTGATACAAATATATTCCTTTAGCTTACTACCTATTGGGGAAGATCTGTATGAAAGACAGTCATTGAAGATTATTATATCAAACAGTTAATTACTAAATAAGTATAATAATGGGGGAAGTAATGGTAATATGGGAACATAGTTTATAGGCGTCAAGAAAGTAATCCTCAAGGATTAAAGGAAGTAAGACTTAAGGTGAGGACTGCAGAATAACCAAGAGTCACCCAAAAAATAAAGGTAAGAAAGGAGTGTTTGAAGCAGAAGGAGTATGTCCAGAGGCCTAGAGGCGAGAGATCGTGTGCATCCAAGCCCCGAGTGAAAGTCTGTATGGTTAGCTCGCATATAGCGCGGGAGAAGAACAGAACACTGTCACTAAAAGGTGGGCAGGAGCAGAGCTCAAAGGACCATTTTAAGCCATGTTTGGACATTATCCTTAGGATAGTGGGAAGCTTTTGAAAAATTTTAAGCAAGAGAATCACATGATCAGATTTCTATTTTTGAAAGATTGATTTGGCCACAATTTAAAGAGTGGGTAGAAGACACACAAAACTAGAGTCAAGGAAATCAATTAGGAAGCTATTTGGTAGTTGGGACCAGAACTGATAGTGTCCCCATGGAGGTGGCAGTAGAGGGTGTGGAGAGAGGAGGACAATTGAGAAGATAAAATTGCTGGTGTGTGGGGAGAAAGGGAGAAGGAAGTCTCCCCAGTGTCTGGTTAGGCAACTGCATGGTCAGTGGTAGCAGGTACAGAAATGAGGTTCTGAAAAGCGTCTCATCCCCAGGTTAGAAGGAGAAGGTGAGCAGTTTTTATCTCAATTTATGCGTAGGACACAGTCAAGTTGCAGTGGGGTCTACCTTTGCAAATTTTGTGCTGCATAGTGAGATTCAAAATTTGATGAAATCTTTATAAGCAGCCTAAGAAGAATTATCTTGCCTTGGAGAGTTTCTAGCCCTGAAATTAGCAGGCACTTTCTAAATTTTATCCTGCCTCCTTTCAAGCCAAAATATTTCAGAAAGTCTTGAAGTGATTTGTATACTACATCAGTGGTGTAAGAGAAAGAATATTGAACTTAAGTAGTCAATAATTCTATTTTTTATCCCAGCTTTTTCACTAATAAAAATGTTGCTTATCTATGCTGTACAACAGCAACTTTATAGAGTAAGAAAATAGCTATTTAAAACACTTGTTAATGCATATTCTCTTAGTAACTATACCATTCCCTGATGGTTATAGATCTAAAAATGATTTTAAGCTTTTCAGCCTAAAGTGTTCCCTTAACTCTAAAATTCTGTAATTCATTTAGTATGTTAAAAGAACTATTATTTTCATTTTCAGAATACTTTAGATTTGCCCAAAGATTATCTTAAGAGAAAATGATTCTTTCTCCTTTCTTATTCTTTCAGTTCTGCATGACTTGTCAAGTAGCTTTTGCCTTCAACTTCTGAACTTTGTTCTGTTCTTTAAAAAATGATATCAGAATTTCAAGCAGGAAAAACATGTCTGTTCTCTAATTATGCTTTTCTTTCCCTCTCCTGGAAAAAAGAATAACTTTTTGGCTCTTGCCATGATATTTCTATTAATCTAATGCCAAGGCACCTGCTGTTATATAACTGATGGCATTTGTAAGTATTTTTTTCTAAATTGCTAAAATTGAAAATTCAGTCTAAAGGAAGCTCACAATAACAGGTTCAGGCCTATCTCCTTATTCTCACACCAAACACCATAATCTTTGTTTTCATACCATTTGAAATACATAGACACAATGAAAAATGTTGCCTTGGTTCTAATGTAGTAACTCCTGACATTTCGGACTTAATACATATTTTAACGATTTATGTCTCTCTGGTAGATCAGTGGCTTGTTATTGGAAGGATGCAGTTTTGATGGAAATCGACTTTCTGAAAATGAGCATGATTCTCCCAGTGTGTCTTCAGTTCTTCCTTGCTTTATGGGCTGGATTCCACAGGTAATACATTTTAACAGGCACAAGATTTTTTTTTTTTTTTAATTTACTTTTTTTTTTTTTATTGACTTTGTAATAATATTACATTAAAACTATATAGATTTAATGTCATCAGTTCACTCTCTTATTTTATCTTTTCAATGGGATATTTTTAGCCTGCATTTTTTTGTTTCCTTTCTACCTGCATTTGAATACTTTTTACAGTCAAATGTTGTATTCTATTTGTTTATTATAATTTTTAAGATATATAGGCTATTTTAAAATCATCATTTTGTTATGGAGAGAATAACACTATAATTTTTAAGTTCACAAGAATTTATAGATTGATAAGAAAAAGGCCTTTAATGATAATAATAGATGATAGCTACCACTCATCAAATACCGAGTATTTCATCAATGTTCTGGGTGCTTTATATACTCTACCTCACTCATTTACTCCTTAGAGTAAATTCTGCAATGTAAGTATTGTTCCTCCCAGTTTCAAATGAGGAGCTGTGTGCTCATACAAATTAGACGGCCTCCGCTCAGTTCCACACGCAGAAAGGGCAGAATCGAGATGTTCCTGCAGCCTGGCTCTGTCTCGGCCTCACCACCTTGCAGGTGATAGGCAGGTGAAGGAGCAGTCCCGACAGAGACGTGTCTGGTTAACTTTTCCCCATTTAGCGCCTTCAAAAGTTGAAAGAGCTTTCCATTTTTAAAATAGAATATAGTTATAGAAAAAACGTAATTTTTCCTAACATTGAATTCAATTATGAACATACATGAATACATTTTAAAGTTTTAAACCTTTATCTAATGACCAACAAAACTATTTCATGTATTGCTTACTAAAAGAAAATGGTATTTTCTCTTTGAGATGTATCAATGCACTGAATTTTCCAGTTACCATAAAAATAAAAAGCATCAAAATACTTATAAAAACAAACCAAAAAAGCTGTAACAGTAATTAACAGTCATCTCTCAGAGAGCTAAAAATGCATCCTTCAGACCTGAAAAGATTGTATATTTCTATGAAATATCTGTATGTTTTCCCTCCAAATCAGCTTCATTTTCTTTAGTATTAGAGTGACATATCCATTAGAGAAGGGAGTAGAGGTAATGTCTGTAATTAATCTCTATTAAAAAGTTGGTAAATTATGACTTACATATATTTTGATTTTAGCTATGTGAACCAAATTGAAAGTAAAAGTTAAGATTGGAATTTACCAAGGGTTATGAAATAACACATAAGTTTATGTAGGATGACAGGGATGAATTAAATGAATCCAAATTATATAAAGTGCTAATTCTTAGGCAAGCAAAATTAAAATCCATAAAATAACCTTAATTAGATGGGGCAGGGGCAGTAAGAAAAGTACGAGCTTAGTTCACGTAAGGAGAAACCCCAGCAGTAAAAATAGAGCATGGAAAATATCCGATGAGGCAAAAATCTAGAGGCGAATGACCTGGCATAGGCCCCCCAGAATGACCACAAACGGACTGCAAATGAGGAATGTAACACTGCTGTGGACAAAGCCAGTCTGCTATGGGGTTGTATGAAATTCTTCATGTACAAGACTAGAAACTGGTGCTTCCATGATACTTTATTTCACTTATTATCATTTCTATCCAATTTTATTTACCATATTTTTTCAAAAATCAGGATCAGAATAGAAAGCTAAAAATAATGTAGTTTGAAAAATAGCTCATGTAAGAAGAATAAAATGAATTGGGTTATTTACCTATAAAATTGATGGCCATAAAGTAATGTGAATTTTCAGTACCTTCACCTAAGGGATTTCTCCTAAGGCTTTTGTAGTTTTTCATGTCTTGTAATAGAAGGACTTATGGGTGCTTCCTCACCTCCTTTTTCCATCCTTCTTTTACGGGGGCTTTCCTCTTTCCATATAATTCTACTGCTGTAAACTATCTTGTCACCCAAGAAGGAATACTCTGAAGCTCATTGCTAAGTGGTTTGGAACACAAAATTGTGGAGTCCTGCAAACCTAAATTCCAGTCCCAAATCCCAGACCTGGGTGATTTGGGGCAAGTTACCTAACCTCACTGAGCCAATTTCCTCATCTGAAAATAGATACAATGTTTTTTATAGGACCATGTTAATGATTAAATAAGTTCCTTTGTGGAAAGTACCTAGCACAGTACCTTACATATGATGTCTATTATAGCTTGTTACCAATATTTTAAAGCGTTTTACCATAGTGCACTAATTACCCTAGTTTATATATTGCTTTGTAGTTTACAAAGTGTTTTCAATCATTATCAAATACTTACTGAGTTCCTAATCACAAGATAATACACTGAGTGCTGGGGTTACAAAGATAAACCAGCTTCTCCCGTCAAAGAGTCTGTTGTTCATTGGGGGAGCAAAGAAGTAAATTAACTATTATTGTTCAGAGTTATAAGTGCAATTATAGAGGTGAGGGAAAGCCAATTTCTCAAACTCTAAGTAAGGAGAATTCAAGGAAATTTTTTTTTAAATGCAGGGAGGAAGACATTCAGATAGAAATTGTAGCATATGTAAATGCATGCACGTATGAAAGGGCTTGGGCTACTCTGGGAACTGCAAGTAGAGTGCATCAGGAGTATATGATTCATATGGAAGCGTGGTAGGGGATGCGGTCAGAAATGAAGGCCAAGACCAAGTCTAACAAGCCGTGTAGCCATGCCAGGGAGCGTAGACTGTCTTACAGGCAGTAGCAAGTCTTACCAACTGAGACATCTGTCGTTTTGGAACATCAGTTTACCTTTGGGAAGGTGGGTGATAGATTGGCACAGGGTGAAATGTAGTTTCACTTGCCTGTCTTTGCAAGCCTGTGAGTTTGGTAGAATAGGCATTCTCCCTGTTTTGCTGCTGAAGACACTGAGAATTAGGTAAGTCAAGGAATGTGTTCTGGGTCCCCCAGTGGTAGCACTAGTGTATGAACAACAATCCACAGTCATTTGCACTGATTTTGTGCCAAGCACTGTGTAAGGTGTTTAAAATACAAGATAGGTAAGCCTTGTACAATTTTTGAAATAGGAATTATCTATTTTAAACTAAGAAAACTGATGCTCAGAGACTGTTTAACTGGCTCAAGATCATATCGTTAGAAAGTAGAGAAACCAAGTTTTAAGCCCAGGTATTTCCTTAAACCTTAGACCTACTATTGAGCCACCTTAACAGTATAAATCAGGGGTCGGCAAACCATGGTCTGTGGGCCACATCCAGTGTATTCCGTGTTTATACAGCTCATGAGCTAGAAGTGACCTTTACAGTCTTAAATTGTTGAAAAAGTCAGAAGAATAATATTTTGTGACATGTGAAAATTATTTGAAATTCAAATTTCTGTGTCCATCAATAACGTTTTGTTGGAACACAGCCGTGTCCGTTTGTGCATGTATGGTCTGCTTGTCGGGCTACCATGGCGGAATTGAGTAGTTGTCCACAAAGCCTAAACATTTATTCCCTGGCCCTTTACAGAAGTTTCCCAAGCCTGTATCAACTGTTAATCTCACCAATACCTGGTTGGATTAAGCATGATTTGGTTGAAAAAGGCATGTTCTAGGACAGCTGTAGTATGTATGTTTTACTAAGTTTACAGAATTTGGTGGGGGTGAAAATGTACTTCAACATTTTAATGCACTTTTACTAAAGGGGGAAGGAACCAGCAGAAAATTGAGGGAAGCATCAACATCAATTCATATATGCCAGTAAATATAATTTTTCACATTTACTCCTACAGCTGCTTTATTGCAAAAAGTTTGGAATCCTTTGGTAAGCGTGGGTGAAATATAATGGTGTAAATAAAAACTTCAGAATATTGGTGACAACTCTTTTAGGTCAGAAGATTACTTCACAAATTATTTCGACAATGCTTCCTGACACCCAACAGCCCCAAATAGCTTCATTCTGCAGGAATATGGCAACCAACCCAGTCATTTACAACATTGCTAGGAGGTAGATGGCACCTGCATTAATAGAAAGTGATACTTGACAAAGTGTATGTGCAGCAAAGCCTAAGGCTTTTATTAGGTGGGCAGGAGGAAGTGCTTATCATTGTTTCATTTTAAATGCTATGTACTTTGCCAATTAACAGAGTTGGAGTTAGGAATGCTCAATAAGAATTGAAAATAAGTCAAATGCTCCTGAAAATAGTTTCCTAGAGTTTCTCTTTACCATTATCTGTCTATGTACCCTAAGATAATATAACATATACCTACACGGTTCATTCATTCATTCATTTTTGATGCAGATCTTAATGTTTTTCCAGTTGTAGCCCAATAATGTCAGTTAAATTAATATAGGTCCAAATTAGAATTTCTCTAGGGGATTTTACCCAAAAAAGGGCTCGCTTTCTCCAAAGCATTTCTCCAAGTGTATTCTATACATTATTCCATATTTGTTCTCTGCAAAAAGTTGTTCAGGAAACAAATTTAATAAACACAGTATTTCCTTCCCTCAAACATTCATGATGTATTTGATAATATTAAAAGCTCTGAGAAGTCCAAAAGATTACCTGACACATAACCTTTCCACCACCTGTGCTCCTCCCTCCTTGAGGGTCTCGTGTTCTATGGAACGTGGCTTGGGAAGCACTGCCCTGTGAGCTTTCCATCTTTTCCATCTTTCCAGGAAAGGATGCTAGTTAGGGCTTATCTGCCACTCAGTGGCATAAGAGGCCCGAATCTGCCTGTGCCATCAGGTACCCCAATTGACAAGTCACCTTCAGAAACAGTTTCAGGGAGACTGTGACTTTAAAATGTTAACACAAGCCACTCACAAAAACAGCCATTTCTGTAAACTCACACCTTTAAAATATGGCCGCCATGTGTATCAGAAGAGCTGTGTTGAGACTCTGCCTGGTATGCACCCTGGTTTTAAAAATAACAAATGTTTATCTAATGTCTTTTCTGTGGCACCGTGCTTTTTTCTCAAGGACTTATTGTGAGAGCAGGACTGTTAGCATAGTATCACTGAAAAATATGAGAGGGAAATATTTCTCTATCAAAATATATTTTAAAGAATAACTAGACATTCTTGGCAGAACAAAGTGTTTCAAAATATTCATTGTTAGCAAGTTGTTTTGTTTCCTGTTTTGAAATATTTGTTCTTTCCAGAGGTGCGTTGCTACATTATGCCACTTACACGTACATTAAAACTGGTTTCCCCGATCTCCTTTTCTAAAAAGTACTATTCTTTGAGCTGATTCATAAACATTCAAGAAGCATGTGTTAGAATAAGCTAGTTACTATATATATTAGCGGGTGAGAAGTTTATTTTGGTTTACTTTCATACATGTTTTCTAAAATGAAATTAAGTTGAAACTGGCCAAAGAGTTAACATAATCAACCTTTAAGTGATTTTGTGTTCTTTGTTTTTGGGTTTTGGATTTTTTGGTTTGCCTTGTTACTGTCTCTGGTTTACTTTCTAAGGGGTACCTGTTGCCTAATGTAATTATCACTTTTTGCCTTTGTAAAATACATTTATTTCTCTAGGAGATTAGCATATTGCTTGTTGTTTCTAGAACATGTGTACTTTTAATTCACTTCCCCAGGGATATGGGGGTGGGTCAGAAAAAGGTATTTTGTTATTAGGCATCCAGACTTTTCTTGGCTACTTTAGGAAAGCAGTACAATTATGCAAGATCCTAGGTCACATAAAATAACTTAATCTGTGAAAAACTAATTAGCCAAAATGAGTATAAAATTTCCAATTTTAGCCTTATTATTAAGCTGCATTAAGTGGACCAGTTTCCATTTTAATTAAGGTGTGGTCTATGAATACATAAACTCGTTTAGCTTATCTGACTATATATTTTTTATTATTAAATTTCAATTACAAATATATTTATTTACATGTATTAAGTGAATTATTTAAAGTCTTTCAAATATATGTCTTTTGCATTATTTGAGCACTCAGTGTATTTGTTAATAGTTATTAATAAAGTTTTAGTTTCATAAAAATATTTCAATCCAATGGAGCCTTATGCTTTGCCTATTAAAATAAGCAAATTAAAGAGCAAAGTTTGTCATAAGAATTCAATTCAGTTAAACAATGTTCATGGAGCTTCCATATGCACAATGTATTTTGCTAATAATGAGAATGCCAGAAGTGCTTAGCTGTACTTCTACCATTATCATTTATTTATTGGTGACCAAAGAGCAAGTCCATTTAACTTTTTACTGAAGGCAATAAACTTTACCCCTGAAGAAATTTTGAGATGTGACAAACAAAATATTAAGAAGCAGCTGTGGTGCTTTGCTTTAAAACAATGCTAGGTTTTGGGAAAAATATTGTACCCTTGCATTTAAACAAACAAAAGTAGAGTTGGAAGTAGAGTTGGAAGGAGTTGGGAATATATATAAAACTAGTAAATTGGTAGCGAATATGCAAAGAACCCACTTTGCATTATTAAGTTCCTAATTTAAAGAAAAAATTGCTTGGCATTAAAATGAAGAGATACAGTGAAATCTCCTGACTAGAAAGGAGGAGTGTTGTAAAGCATTTCAATATGATATTTCTATTTCATTTTTATCCCTAGAAGTTATGCAAAGCAAAGAAAATATCAGGTGGCAGAGGATGATAATTTAAGACCTTTCCTGAGATTAAAAATGACATTAATAGATCCAAATCCCTTCAATACAACATATATATAATGTTTGTCTGCTTTTTGCTAAAGAATTTAGAGGCAACACCAGAAGAAAGAGTGTACTAGGTTATTAACTTTAGGAATGGCTGAGGAGTTATGAAAATTACAGGAATTTCTAAATCCTAAAGCTTTGCCATTTTAGCAGAATTGGAAAAAAGGAAGAGATTAGGCAGTGACTGATAATGGTTGAAAATAGTCTTTATTCCTAATCTTATATTTTATCTGATGCTCAACTCAGGATTCATTCTCTACATGCAACCTTGTTATTTTAATACATCTCATAGGAGTGTCTTTTTTATTTGATTTCCTAAAGCATTCATTTTTCCCAAAAGTTATTTTCTAAATGTCTGATGTGCATGTTTTGTTTCTTAAAATAAATTGTGATCTTCAAAGAAAATGATTGTTTTCTTTATTTAGGTATATACTAAACTGCTTAGTCATTACAGTTCTAGGTATAACAGTATACAAAATGCTGTTAAATGAATAGAATAAATGACAGAATCATTAAAGCAAACAGATAATTAGAAAGATTCAGGGCATGCTGTTTTTAATCTATTTGGGGAACAATTTCTACATGAAGAATTAATTTTGTTATATGTAAATCAGGTTATTATTTCAGATTGGGAGTGAATGAGTTTTCAAAAGACTCTCAGCTGATTAATATCAAGGATCAGAATAGTCAGAATAGCATTTTCACAAGAGAGAGAGAAAGAAAAAGGGAGAGAAGAAGAAAGAGAGAAAGGGAGGGAGGGGGAAGGAGAAGGAGAGAGCGAGGATTTGGAAAGATAATAGAAATTTTATATAATACCCACTTAGACTTAAAAATAGAATATTTTGTTTTAAATTCATACCATGAAGGAAATTATTTTTTTAATTTATCTTTATTCCTAGCACTGTCCAAGACAAGGAGTGGTTACTGAAAAGCTGAGGGAGGAAGGGTATCTAGTTGATTGAGAATTAGTAGGGCGTAAGGAAAAGGTATGTAGGGAACAGATGTAGCTCAAGTGGTTGAGCACCTTCTTCCCATGTAGCAGGTCCTGGGTTCAATCTCTTGGATCTCCTTAAAACAACAACAAAAGAAAAGGAAAGAAAAACAGTTCTCGTTGGGAAGTGTATATAGCTCAGTGGTTGAGCACCTGCTTCCCCTGTATGAGATCCTGGGTTCAATCCCAATACCTCCAAAAAAAAAAAAAATATGTAAAGACAGTACAAAGAATTGGAGATACATGGATACATAGTATTTATTTTGGTTCTATTATTTATATATAGTTCCTAACTAGGTTATCATGTATATGTTGTCTGTCTATGGGCTTCTGATTTGTCACTTGTAAAATTCTGGGATGGGTATAGCTTATCTTTTAACTTCTATTCCAACTCTGGAAAACAAGTAACAATAATTCATTAGTTGAATAAAATTAAATAAATTCAATTAAAACACTGTAATTCTAAATTGGAATTGGAAATGCCATTATGAATTGATGATGTACATTTTTTTTCTTTAAAAAATACATATTTTCAAGCCTTGTCACTAACAAAACACTTGAACCAATGAGGAACAAAGGAGAATTATTGTCTCTAGCACTCAGGTTATGGCCTTTAAAACCACTTCTCATGAGAGGAACCAGAGATCTTAGAGGAATACCTAATTTGACTTTAATGGCAGGAAATATACAAGACAAGTCTGTAATATCTTGATATTCTAGAAAACAAGGAAGCTACTGAAGATGACTTGGAATATAGGAAAACTTAGGAGCCAACCTAGAGACTTCCACATGCCAAAGATTAACAGTTTGAACTTCAGTAAGAATACTAACGGCAATGGGTATAAGCACATCAGATATGTTTAAATCTACCAGTTTATAATGACATTTTTTAAAAAAAGGCTCTTTGGTTACCTTTGGAGTATCCTAGAGAAGCAATTCATTATTCTGAAAATAGGTATTAAGAGAAAGTAGATTGCCCTTCTATAAAAACTGTTATTGTACTTAATGGTAATCAAAGTTGAATAAGTGAACTATCTCTTTGTAGATATATGTTTAGAAATGAAAAGGGAATCATAAAATGTTACAATTTTATAATCTTTAATGAAATAATAATCATCAATGGCTCCAAATTTCCAAAACAAGAGACAACTAGACATTTTGTGCCTCTTGATAGAAGTACACTGTACTACCTACATGGTATTTTTACTAAAAATTGAACCTGAATCTGACCTTACTCCAAGGTCCAATTTATAAGAAATAACAGAAAATAGAGGAAAATTATATTTATCATAGGAATGTAATGAACAAAATTCAGAATGTGGGAAACTCTGATAGTTTCTTCTGGAAAACAAATTTCAAGAAAAAAGGAGGAAATTCCATAGATTTAGGAGACTGAAGAGACATATTTTTTTTTAGTTTTTTTAAAAGATTTATTTTTATTTATTTCTCTCCCACCCCCACCCCCCATACCCCCGTTCCCCCTGTTGTCTGCTCTCTGTGTCCATTCGCTGTGTGTTCTTCTGTGTCTGCTTGTATTCTCATTAGGCAGCTCCAGGAACCAATCCTGGGAACTTCTGGAATTGGAGAGAGGCAGTTATTCTCCCGCCCCACCTCAGCTCCCTGTTTTCCTCTGTCTACTTATTTTCTGTCCTCTGTGTCTCTTGTTCCATCCTCTTGCCGTGCCAGCTCTCCACGTTGGCCGGCACTCCCGCGCAGGGCAGCTTTCCCGCACAGGGCAGCGTTCCCATGCAGGGTGGCACTCCTGAGCGGGGCCTCATTCCTGCGTGGGCCAGCTTGCCCTCACCAGGAGGCCCTGGGCATCGAATCCTGGACCTCCTATATGGTAGACGGGAGCCCAGTGGTTGAGCCACATCCGTTTCCCTCAGTAAATTTTAAATTATGATTCTAATAAGCAAATTTTTAAAACTGTGGGATAATGGGAAAATAGACATGTGATGATATTAAGAAATGACTGTTAATGTTTTCACATGTGATAGTACTGTGGTTATATTTCTTTATAGAGATCTATATGTAAATATTTTTAGTTGAAATTTTATTTGGTATATTGGATTTGCTTCAAATAATCCAATATTGGAGGTCAAACGGGAAGTTTTGGTGAAACACGATGGATAATTGTTGATGAACATGAACTGATAATGTTTGCACCTGGGTGATGGGGCATATTATATGTGTACATGTATATATTTAAAACATTTCTAATAAAATGTTAAATAAAAATTATTATTTAGTAGGATTTGGTGTTTATTTCTTTGGTTATCTAATAAACTGCTTCAAAATAGTGTATTATTGTATTTTAAAACAAAAGTCCTCTTTTAACAGGTTGCATATGGTCCCTATTCCCCTGATGAGTGCATATCGTTGCCCGTCTACACCAGCGCCGAGAGGGACCGGGTGGTAACCAACATCGATGTGCCGTGTGGGGGCAGCCAAGCCCAGTGGATTCAGTGCGGGGCAGCTCTGTTCCTGACAAATCAGTAGACGCCGCTGACAAGAGCGAGATGCGTGTCTCAGCAAAAGAAAGCGTGTCTTGTCTAAGCTTTAAATAAAATAAGTAGTCAGTCCACATTTGAAATGTTAGTTCACAATATCAGCACATAGTTACCCTATGTTTTAATCTCATTGGGTTTTTATTACAATGAAAAATGACAGCACATTGTTTTTAAAGTAATTTAATGGAGTTAATGTTAAAAGGGAATGTTCATTTGGTAACATTGAATATTTCTGTGAGGCGGTTCACCTCTCCAGTGGTTCAAGAATGTTATGTTTTAGGTATACGGTTTAAAATAGTGTATTTAAGGAACAATCACAGATATTTTGGCTATCATTTTTACATAATAATTATTTAATAAAATGTCAGATCATTAATTTTGTCAGACTTCCATGGTTTTAATTCTATATATATATATATCTTCCTTTTAAACATTGAAGAATGCATTATATTTTAGATAAAATTATAATCAATATATAATTATACATTACATTATGCAATTGTTTCATATGCTTATACAATGTATAATTTTAATATTTTAATGTAACAAATTAAGTATTCAGATGTGACAATAATGGAAGCATAAATTCTAGTTATTTTCTTAAATACTTAGCTTTTCTATATGTCTTTATTCTTTATAGGAACTACTGAGTTCTATAAGATTCCTTGAAATCAAAGGAACCAAAACTACTTCTCAGTTAAATGATAGATCTTTCAGTAACCTGCAAAGTTATTTCCAGCTGTTGCCTTCAACAAACAGATTCAAAGAACTCCAACCTGCATGTTTTGATAGGTGTTTATAATAAATGAGTCAATTTTTAGAAAAGTAAAACACTTAGAGAAGAAATATAAAGAATAAAATGAAAGGAAAAAATTTTTAATTGAAACTCTGTAGAATAGTATCTCACAATAATATAAAAGAAATGGGGGTATAAGCACAGAAACCAGGATAAGAATTTGTTTAAAAAACAATAACAAGATGAAAAGTTAAGATTTCCCATGAATATGACTTTTTACCATCTGTTTCTATGAAACAGTAAAATTGAAACAGTAAAATTCTACGATGGCTGGAAGCTTAAATGATACATTTTATATTCTAATTTTAAAGTTTCCAAGAAACTTGAATTGAATTCATAAAACATAACCACTTTTCTATTGGATTCTAATTTGTATTAGTCTGCCCAAACAGGAGACAAAAGAAGCACACTGGCGTTAAAGAGGAAGTTTAATAGATTTATTAAACTGTGATTTAAAAAAATAACTGTAAGATGTAAGAAGAGAACTTCATTTGGTACCCTAGGGCAAAAGAAAACCAAAGCAGGCAACTACAGGGAGGCCTGTCCCAAGTCTGGGCCCTCACTGCGGCAGGTGTATGCAGCCCCCTGGCTGGCAGCGAAGGTCCCACACTCGCCAGGGCCAGAGCTGCTCTGCCCCTGCTGGGCTGCCGGGAAGCAGTGCTCTGGGATGCAGATGCCCCGGCCGAGCCCCAGCCGGCAGGGCCTTGAGCATGTTGAGGGCATGGGAGCCACGGGCAGGCTGGGGGCCCAGGTCCTGCTGGGCCCATGTTTGCGAGGACGGCACGAAGGGGACTGCTAGATTAGGCTGGGCGACAGCCTCGACAAGGGACCATGTTCTGGACGCGTGGCTGGGACAGGACATGCTTGATGTCCTGCCACGCACACCACTGGCCAATGCTGGAGCCGCTGGAGCCAGCAAGAGAAGCCCCTTCCTCCTGCAGTCCTCCACTGAGCTCCCTCCAAAGAAAGCTTAATATCATGCTCATGATTGGAAAGGATAAGACTTATAAAGTTCTGTGCATTAGCACAGAGCTGATGGCAAAGAGTGAATTTTGGAACTGAGAGGCAATACATCGATAATACACACTTTTGTGTTCAGGGAGTATTTGTTTTATTCAGTCAATAAATATTTATTCAGTACGATATTTCAGACACTGCTCTGCAGTGAAGATACAAGGACTTATGAATTACAGCCATTATGGCCTTTTGTTGCTGAATCCTTACTGCCTGTTACAGTGCATAGCACCAAGTGGGTGTCTCAAAATACTTGCTCAATGAATGAATGGTCTGCCTGGAGAGAGATAAATAAAAACAACTGCTTCAGTGTACTAACTAGTAGGTAATAAATAATTTAACAAAGTCCTATGGGAGCACAGGAGTAGAGATGATTCATTTTCTTCCAGGGCAAGGGAAAGAGCGGGAGAAGTGATATTTGAGCTGAGCCTTGAAGAATGAATAAAATTTCAGCAAACAAAGGAGGAAAAGGGCATTTCCAGCAATGGGAGCAGCATCACAACAGGTCCAAAGAGTAGTGAAAATGCATACCATACCTTGGGAATCATAAAATGTCTGACGGAGAAGAAGAGCAGAGAGGCAGAGGCATGAAAATGGTGAGTAGGAGAAAATGAGACTGAAGAGGCAAATTGAATTATTTATCAGGGTTCTGAATATCATTTAAGATACATTTTTTCAAGCAATTGAAAATATCCAAAGATACTAAAAAGAGTGACATAATCCCCAGAGTCATTTTTTAAACTTGTTTTAAATATTTGGAATTAAAGGCTTATTTATTTCAACACACTCCTTTTCAGCTATTCTGACTATACCCTAGAGTTCTACCCTAGAGTTTATCAAATACTTTCATATGGCTTGTCTCTTAATTTTCTGAACTCTAAGTAATTACTCTCACTGCCCAGATAAGGAATTTGAGGCCTAGAAGAGACATGACTTGCCCAAGTCATCTAAGCAATATTTATTCTTTTTACTACTCTTTATTGATGAAAGTAGCATGAAGAATAGAACAAACAGACCCCAGAATTTTAGTAGCTTAACATTCAGAAGGTTATTTCTTGCTCACAGCATGGTCCAGGGCCACAGTTGGGTTTTGTGGGACAGTTCTCCATGTATGTGATCACTGTGGGACCAAGACTGATGGCAGTTCTGACTTCTTAGACACGTTTGTCAGGGCCTGCCATTGTCATCCTAGTCCATACACTGTCTAATAAAGAATTTGAGTCCATTACAGAAATGCATCCAATGCAATGGCATAAAATTACTTAAAAATAGTAGTAAGTAAAGTAGCATAAGATCTTTAATCGATCTTCTGGCTCCAAACCTTATAAATCTACAGAACTAATTCAGCAATATGACACAAGCCAGACATTGACCATATCTCAAGACACCAAAATGAAACATGTAAAAATAGTCTACACTGTAAACTTTTTTTATCTGATATCAATGTTGCTCTACTAGCTTTATATAGGGTTACTATACTTTTTCCTTTGAGAAACAATACAGAAAAATAAAATGAACATATAGAGAAAAAATTATAGTACGGTAAAATCAGTTATATGGCACAGTAGCAAAGGACTCTGAGAATCCAGGGAATGGTGTGACTAATTTTTTTTTTTAAAGGTTTATTTATTTTTATTTAATTCGCCCCCCCCCCCCCCCCCCCGGCCCCGGGAGTCTGTTCTCTGTGTCTATTTGCTGCGTCTTGTTTCTTTGTCCGCTTCTGTTGTTGTCAGCGGCACGGGAAGTGCGTGCGGCGCCATTCCTCGGCAGGCTGCACTGTCCTTCGCGCTGGGCGGCTCTCCTTACGGGCGCACTCCTTGCGCGTGGGGCTCCCATAAGCGGGCGGGGGACACCCCTGCGTGGCAGGGCACTCCTTGCGCGCATCAGCACTGCGCATGGGCCAGCTCCACACGGGTCAAGGAGGCCCGGGGCTTGAACCGCGGACCTCCCACATGGTAGACGGATGCCCTAACCGCTAGGCCAAGTCCGCTTACCAGTGTGACTAATTTCACTTACTGTATGTATAATTTAACCTAAGATAATAAGCTGTAGCCTAAATTTTTAAAAAAATTTACTTTGAATATAAGTTACGAAGTATAACAAATATATTTATTTGCCTCCCACAATTAACAAATATTAGCATGCTGTAGTGTTTGCTCTGGACTTTTTAAAAAAATTTCAAATATTTAAAATCAGTCAAAACTAGCTGGAGTCATTCATGTTCTCTCTGCAGTCGATTTTCATCTCTTCCTGCCTAAGACACTCACTAACATTTTTTTGTTGCATACACAGTTTATGTTTTTAATATTGTTGTAGAACATATGACCAGAAACAAAATAGGGGAGTTTCTGGAAATTTGGATGAATGGTGGCTCCAAGGAGCCTCCCTAAATCCTCGAGGACATCCTATGTGGGACTCTGAGTCAGTAGAAGCAACAAACAACAGTTTTAGATACCCAGGTACCACAGATACTGTGATGGCCCAAAACAAAATATAGAAGAGCTATATATTTGGTAAATCCTACAGTGTGATTTTCAAAATAAAAATCTTAACATATCACGAATAGAAAGGAACTTCTTTCCATGAGTAACAGGTATCTATGAAAAACTTACGGCAAAGATCATTCTAATAGGGAACAGAAGCATTTCCTCTAAAATAAGAAATAAGACAAGCATTATCACTTCTCTTCAGAATTCTTTAGAAGTTATAGCCAAGATGAATGATGAAAAATAAAGGCATTAGAATTGAAAAGGAAAAAAAACATGGGGAAAAAATATCAAAATTCAAAGAAAGGAAGACATTGACACTCATATACTTTCATCAGTTAAGTCCATCTCTCAACTTTTGCTAAATATTAATATTTTATTTCTGTATCATCCATATTTATAGATTTGCAATGTTTTGTAATAAGTCACATAGTTAAAAGCAAATGGCTAAATATGTATATTAAAATTGTAATAAAACCTGGTCTAAAAGTCCTCAATGCCTAATAATATTAGCATTATAAAGGCAATAAACCAAAAAACCAGCATAAAACAAATTCTTCAACAGAAAACCAACAAGGAATAAATGTCAACAACCGGCCAGACAAGGAACAAAGCAGAAAACTTGAAAACAAGAGAGAACTGACTCCAGCCTATAATGAAGAGGAGTGAGAGTCAAGTCATCCATGCCCAACAGAGAGAACAGAATTCCAAGCAAGAGGAAGAGGAAAAATAATGTCATGCCAACTAAGCAAATTCAATAAAGAAGAAAGATATAAGTGTGCAGGAAACAAAGAGCCAATCAAAGGGAAATTTAAGCAAGGAACAAAGGAACAGAAGGAAAGTTCTCATAGTTAAAAATTTCTATCAATGGACTTTGAAAATTTTATATTAAAAGATAAGTTGGGATTGTGGGAAGTGAGCAATGGACTAACAAGCAGAGCCCAATGTGCTCACAAAAACTATGGAGAAAGAGCCAAAAGCTGTCCAAGGGCCCTGCTTTGCAGGTCAGCAGATCAGGACAGTGCTACACAAGTCTCAGGGGGTGAGGGACAGAGAGACGAAGAAGCTGAAACAACAAATGTGAGTTTACTAAGCCCCTGCAGCAGCAAGAAGGATGCCCTCACCCACCCCAAGGTATTAAGCTGGGGTAAAGCCCCTGGCTCACTGCAGCTGGTGGAGAGGGGAGCAGACATCTTCCTGACAGCTTCCCTCTCAGCTGTTTAGCAGGAGCCAGGGGGCTTTTCTTCAATGAATTTGGCCAGCAGAGCCCACTTCGAATCTCCATTCTGGAGATTCAACACAGGAACACAGGAAAGTCGAGACTGATACATCTCCCTGAAAAGGTGTGTTGACGAGTGTCATCTGCTGACCGCCTGGAAATTGCATGGACAAAAACTGTTTTCAATTCTCTCAGTACCCTAACCCCTGGGAGAAGATCTGCACTCCGCTAGTGAGTCCCTGGACCAATTTTGATAACTTAAACTGGGCAATTTTAAAGACTTAGAGTAAGTTGAACCAAATATCAAAGAGCTGTGAGAAAAAAAAAATAGTCAAGAGAGAGAAATTGGCCATCAGGGAAAATTAACCAATATATTCAGGTGTCTACACATAACCAAAATATTACAAGCCATACTAGGAAACAGCAAGAGATGACCCAGCAAAAGGAACTAACCAAATATCCTGAAAAAATACAGAATTCAAGACAATTAGTGATAATCACACAAGTCTCCTAAATCACTTCAAAGAAAATAAATAAAATATGACTAAAGTAATAAAGGCTATTAAGACACTGAGTGGCATAAAGAACAATTTGAAGGCCTGCAAAGAAAAGTAACAGACCTCATGGGAATGAAAGACACAATGGATGAGATTAAAATTACATTAGAGAGGGAAGTGGCTGTGGCTCAATTAGTTGGGCTCCCATCTACCATATGGGAAGTTCTGGGTTTGTGTCTCAGGGCCTCCTTGTGAAGGCAAAGCTGGCCCATGCACCACAGAGAGCTGATGGCCCATGCACCACAGAGAGCTAGTACAGCAAGATGACACAACAAAAGGGAGATAAGCAGATACAGAAAAAATGTGCAGTGAATGGACACAGAGAAGAGACAGCAAAAAGAAAAAGGAACAAGCTGCAAGGGAGGGAATAAATAAATCTTTAATAAAAGATATTTGCATTCTATGGGCATATTAAAAAGCTATATTAGAGACACATGACAGATTTGAACTGCTCAAGACAGTATGAGTGATTTTGAAAACAGAACATTTGAACTGGAATATAGGAGAACAGAAGGAAAAGAGAATGGAAAAAATGGAAGAGTCCCAGGGAATTTGATGAGAGTGCAAAACACAAAAACATTCACATTATCAGTATCCCAGAAGGAGATGAGAATAGAAAAGGGACAGAAAGAATATTTGAGGAAACAATTATTGAAAACTTCCCAACCTTTATGAAAGACAAATATCAATATCCAAAAAGGACAATGCACCCCAAACAGAATATATCTGAATAGACACACCCTGAAAGACAAATGTCAAAAGTAAAGAGAAGATTCTGAGAGCAGCAAGAGAAAAGCAAAGCATCACATACAAGGGAAACTTGATACTATTAAGTGCCGACCTCTCATCAGAAACCATGGAGCAGAGAACAAAGTGGTATGATGTATTAGGTTGATGCAAAAGTAATTGCAGTTTTGCATTGTTGAAATTTTCCATTTGCTATCGGCATACATCTTAAATAAATATTATGTGATACATCAATTTAATGTGTATTTCTCACTGCTTTTTTTTTTGCTAATGACTTATTATTTGCTCTTTATTTTATATTTATTGTAGACTATAAAAATATGCTTTTTGTTAGACAAAAATCAAATACAAGTGATTTTCTTATTTGAGTTCAAAATAGATTGTAAAGTAATGATGACAACTCCCTAAACCAATAACGCAGTTGGTCAGGAACTACTAAAGAATGTAAAGTGCAGTGGTGGTTCAAGAAGTTTTGTAAAGGAGATGAGAGCTTTGAAGATGCAGAGCTCAGTGGCTGGCCATCGGAAGTTGACAACGACCAATTGAGAGCAATCATCGAGGCTGATCCTCTTACAACTACCTGAGAAGTTGCCAAAGAACTAAACGTCAACCATTCTATGGTTGTTCAGAATTTGAAACAAATTGAAAAGGTGAAAAAGTTTGATAAGTGAGTGCCTCATGAGCTGACTGAAAATTTTTTTAAAAAATCATTTTGAAGTGTTGTCTTATTCTATGCAACAATTAACCACTTCTTGATTGGATTGTAACATGCAATGAAAAGTGGTTCTTATGTTACAAGTCGCAATAATGACCAAGAAGAAGCTCCAAAGCTCTTCCCAAAACCATACTTGCACCAAAAAAAGGTCATGGTCACTGTTTGGTGGTCTGCTGCTGGTCTGATACACTGCAGCTTTCTGAATCCCAGTGAAACGATTACATCTGAGAAGTATGCGCAGCAAATCGATGAGATGCATCGAACACTGCAACACCGATAGCTGGCATTGGTCAACAGAAGGGCACAATTCTCCACGACAACACCCAACTGCACATCACACAACCAATACTTGAAAAGTTGAACAAATTGGGCTATGCAACTTTGCCTCATCTACCATATTCACTTGACCTCTTGCCAACCTCTTACTACTTCTTCAAGCATCTCAACAACTTTTTGCAGGGAAAACACTTCCTCGACCAGCAGGATACAGAAAATGCTTTCCAAGTGTTCATTGAATCTCAAAGTATGGGTTTTTATGCTATAGAAATAAACTCATTTCTCATTGGCAAAACGTGTTGATTGTAATGGTTCCTATTTTGATTATTAAAGATGTGTTTGAGCCTGGTTATAATGATTTAAAATTCATGGTCTTTTGCACCAGCCTAATATTTAAGGTACTGAAAAAGAAAAACTGCCAGCCAAGAATTCTGTATCTTGCAAAGGTGTCTTTCAATAATGAGGGTGAGTTCAGAATTTTCACAGACAAACAAAAACTGAAAGAATAGTTACCAAAAGACCAGAATTATAAGAGATACTAAAGAAAGTGCTGCAGCCTGACAGAAAAAAACAAGGGCTAGAGATTTGGAGAAGAGTGTAGAAATGAAATTATTAGGAAGGGTAAATTAAAGGGTAAGAAGACAGACAATAGAATGATATCACAACAGAAAGCCTTAGGACAAAATGTATGAAGTAAGTAATGCCTTAACAGTAATAACATTGAATGTTAATGGCTTGAACTCCCCAATCAAAAGACATAGGCTGATAGAATGGATAAAAAAATATGAGCTGTTTATATGTTGTCTAAAAGAGACCCAACTCAGATATGAGGACACAACTAGGTTAAAAGTGAAAGGATGGAAAAAGATATTCCATGCAAATAGAAGCTGAAGATTTGGAGAATTGATAATAATATTGGACAAAATAGATTTCAAATGCAAAACTGTTATAAGGGATGGAGAAGGGCATTATATATTAATAAAAGGGGCAATTCATCAAGAAGAATTAACTATACTAAATATTTATGCACCTAACCTTCGTGCCCTGAGATACATGAGGTGTTTAGTAGCAAAACTGAAGGGAGAGATAGATGTCTCTACAATAACAGTTGGAGATGTCAGTACACCACTCTGGGTACCTGAGAGAACATCTGGACAGAGGATAAATAAACAGAGAACTTGACTAATATGATAAATGAACTATACCTAACAGAAATCTATAGAGCCCCAAAACAGAGGATATACTTTCTTTTCAAGTGCTCATAGGTCGTTCTCAAAGATAAGACCATTTTGGTCATAAGACAAGTCTCAATAAATTTTAAAAGATTAAAATTATACAAACCACTTTCTCTGATCATAACAGAAGGAAGCTGGAATTTAATGGATAGAAAAAGGGTAAGTTCATAACTATATGGAGACTAAACAACACTCTTAAATAATCAGTGGGTCAAGGACAAAATTGCAAGAGAATTCAGCAAATATCTTGAGACAAGTGAAAATGAGAACACAAATATCAAAGCCCATGGGACACTGCAAAGGCAGTGCTGAGAGGGAAATTTATAGCCTTCAATTCTTATATTAAAAAAGAAGAAAGAGCTAAAATTTAAGATCTGAATTTTCTAACCTTGAGGAACTAGAAAAGAACAACAAACTAATCCCAAAACAAGTGGAAGGAAAGAAATAGTCATGGTCAGAGCAGAAATAAATGATATTGAGAACAGAAAAACAATAGAGGGAATCAACAGTCCAAAAGTTGGTTCTTTGAGAAGATCAACAAAATCGACAAACCCTTAGCTAGATTGACAGAAAAGAGAGAAGACACAAATAAATCAGAAAGGAGAGGTGGGACATTACCACTGGCCCCACAGAAATAAGAGAGATCATAAGAGGATACTATGAACGACTCTATGCCAAAAAGCTGGACATTGTAGAGGAGATGGCAAATTCCTAGAAACACACAAATCACCTACACTGAACCTAGAAGAAATAGAAGAACTCAACAAACCAATCACAAGTGAAGAGATTGAAATAGTGATAAAAAAACCAACGTAGGGAAACGGACTTTGGCCCAGTGGTTAGGGCGTCCGTCTACCATATGGGAGGTCCGCGGTTCAAACCCCAGGCCTCCTTGACCTGTGTGGAGCTGGCCATGCGCAGCGCTGATGCGCGCAAGGACTGCCTTGCCACGCAAGGGTGTCCCCCGCGTGGGGGAGCCCCACGCGCAAGGAGTGTGCCCATGAGGAAAGCCGCGCAGCGTGAAAAGAAAGAGCAGCCTGCCCAGGAATGGCGCCGCCCACACTTCCCGTGCCGCTGACGACAACAGAAGCGGACAAAGAAACAAGACGCAGCAAATAGACACCAAGAACAGACAACCAGGGGAGGGGGGGAAATTAAATAAATAAATCTTTAAAAAAAAAATAAAAAAAAAAAAAACCAACGTAAGATGAAAAGCCCAGGACCAGATGGCTTCACAGGTGAATTTTGCCAATCATTCAAAGATGATCTAATACCAAACTTGCTCAAGCACTTCTGAAAAAACTGAACAGGAAAGAATGCTACCAAACTCATTTTATGAAGCCAACATCATCACCCTAATACCCACACCAGATAAAGATATGACAAAAAAAAAAAAAAAGAGAGAGAGAAGAAAAGAAAATTAATTATAGACCAATATCTCTAATGAATATAGATGTGAAAGTCCTCAACAAAATACTTGCAAACAGAATCCAAAAGCACATTAAAAGAATTCTACACCATGATCACTTGGGTTTTATTTCAGCTATGCAAGAATGGTTCAATGCAAGAAAATCAATTAGTGTCATAAACCACATTCTCTCAATTGATGCAGAAAAGGCACATGACAAAATACAGCACCCTTTCTTGATAAAAACACTCCAAAAGATAGGAATAAAAGGAAGCTTTCTCAATGTGGCAAAGTGCATATATGAAAAACCTACAGATAGAATTGTACTCAATGGTCAAAAACTGAAAGCTTCCCTGCTGAGATCAGGAACAAGACACAGATGCCTACTGTCACCATTATTATTCAATATTGTCCTAGAGCAATTAGGTTAGATAAAGAAAAGTCACCCAAATAGGAAAAAGAGATGTAAAACTTTCACCATCTGCTAGTGATATGCTCCATATCTAGAATCTCCTGAAAAAATCTACAACAAAGCTATTAGAACTAATAGATGAGTTCAGCAAAATGGCAGGATACAAGATTAATATGCAAAAATCAATAGTGGTGGGAAGTGGCTGTGTCTCAATCAGTTGGGCTCCTGTCTACCATCTGGGAGGCCCTGGGTTTGCTTCCCAGGGCCTCCTTATGAAGGCAGGCTCGCCCTAACGCTGAGGAGAGCTGCCGGCCCGCAAGCACCACAGAGTGCCGACTCAGCAAGGTGACACAACAAAAAGGGAGACAAGCATAAACGCAGAAGAATGCACAGTGAATGGACACAGATAGCAGACAGCAAGCAAAAAGCTGCAAAGGGGGGACGGGGGAATAAAACAAAATCAAAAGCAGTTCTATACACTGTGATAATGCAATCTGAGGCAAAAATCAGAAAAAAAATCCATTTATAATAGCAACTAAATCAATCAAATATTTAGGAATAAACTTAACCAAGGACCTAAAGGGCCTTATTCAGAAAAATAAAAAACATTGCTAAAAGAAACTGAAGACTTAAATAAATAGTTGGATATTCCATGTTCATGAATTGGAAGGCTAAATATCATTAAGATGTCAATTCTACCAAAACTGATTTACAGATTCAATGCAATCCCAATAAAAATCCCAACAGCATTTTTTGCAGAAATGGAAAAACCAATTATGAAATTTATTTGAAAGTGTAAGGGACCCCAGATAGCCTAAAAGATCTTAAAAATGAAGAATGAAGTTGGAGGACTCTCACTTCCAGACTGTAAAGCATATTACTAAGCTATAGTGATAAAAACAGCATGTTACTGGCATAAGGACAAACACTTTAACCAATAGAATCAAATTGAGAAATCAGAAATGGACCCTTATATCTACAGTCAAGTGATTTTTGACAAGGCTTTCAAGCCCTCCCAGCTGGGCCAGAATAGTCTATTCAACAAATGATGCTGGGAGAACTGGATATCCATATCCAAAAGAAAGAAAGCGGATCCCTATCTCACCCTTATACAAAAATTAACTCAAAATGGATCAAGGACCTAAATATAAAAGTGACAACCTAAAACTCCTAGAAGAAAATGTAGGAAAACCTCTTCAAGGTCTTGTGGTAGGCAGTAGTTTCTTAAACCTTACACTCAAAGCATGAGCAACAAAAGAGAAAATAGATAAATGGGACCATCTCAAAATTAAATGCTTTTGCACGTCGAAGGACTTTGTCAAAAGGGTGAAAAGGCAGCTGACTCAATGGGAGAAAATATTTGCAATCACATATCCAATAAGAGTTTAATTTCCATGATATACAAAGAGATCATAGAATTCAATGTTAAAAAGACAAACTACCTGATTAAAAATGGGCAAAAGACTTGTAAAGACAATTGTCCAAAGAAGAAATACGAATAGCGAAGAAACACATGAAAAAAACATTCAAAATCACTAGCCATTAGGGAAATGCAAATCAAAACTACAATGGGATATCATTTCACACCTATTAGACTGGCCACTATTAAAACGTCAGAAAACTATAAATGTTGGAGAGGATGTGGAGAGATAGGAGTGCTTATTCACTGTTGGTAGGAATATAGAATGGTATAGCCACCGTGGTAGACTGGCAATTCCTAAGGGAGCTGAATATCAACTTACCATGTGACCCAGCAATACTGTTAAAAAGTATATACACAGAAGAACTGAGAGCAGAGATACGAACAGACATCTGCACACCAATGTTCATAGTGGCATTATTCATGTTTGCCAAATTTGGGAACAACCCAGGTGTCCGTCAACTGAAGAACAGATTGTGGTGTATACACATTGTGGAATATTATGCAGCTGTAAAAGAAATGAAGTCATGAAGCATATGACAACATGAATGATCCGGAAGGACATTATGTAGAATGAAGCAAACTAGAAACAAAAGGACAAATACTGTATGATTGTGCCATTACGAACTAAATATATTGAGTAAACTCATGGAGTTAATAATTAGAATATAGGTCACCAGAAAAAAGAAGGATAGAGAATGAGAAGCGGAGGGTTAATCTGTGCAGAATTGGTAAAAGGTTGTTTGTAAATCTTTGGAAATGAACAGAAATGGTGAAAGCATGTCATAGTGTTTATAACTAGCAGTGCTATTGTATGGGTATGACAGTGGTTGAAAGGGAAAGTCTAAGGTCATGTATATTACTAGAAAGAAAGCTAAAAACCATAACATGGTACTATATAAGATAACAAAACTTAATGTAAAAACAGAAATATGGGGGATATTGCATATATAAGACCATTTTTACAGAATACAAATACAAATATACTAGAGAGAAGGAAAAAAAATAGCAGCCATGTATGCTAGGCAAGGAATAGAGAGAGTGAGAATGATGAGTTTTGTGTTTTTTTGTGCATGTTTGTTCATTGTTATTGGAATAATGAAAATGCTCTAAGAATGACTGAAGTGATGAATGCACAAATACGTGATTAAACCAAATACCATTGATTGTACACTTTGGATAGATTGATGCTTTATTAATATTAATGTTATTAATATGTATGATAATATTATGATATGTTAAAAAAGATAAATTAGTAAAGCAATCATGAATGCCATCATTCATTCAGTTAACATTTAATTAATCATGCCTACTTTTAGGTCAGGAATTCTGCCTTCAGGATACGGTAGTAAAAATGCTATGGACTGTGCCCTCAAAGTACAGAAGGCAGATAGATGAACAGGGTGAGGTGAGTGTGTCAGAGAAGTTGTATGATGTCCAGCAAAATGGAAGACTTACTCTTCCTAGGCTGGTCAGAGAATACTACACAAAGGAGCTGGGTTCGAAGATATTTAATAATTGGTATGGGCTGGTAGGCAAGAGGAAGATTCGAGCAATGAGCAAAGCATCATCTTAAGATGAAGTGATTTTCAAGTTCCTTCCATACCCATGGTTTCACATGCTCGGCAAACCCATGAACTAGACTGGATATGGATTTCTCATTTTTCATGTAAAAAATAAAAAAAGTTAAATAACTTGGAACTAAATATTGTGCTAAAAATACATGTCTTCTAAATCTCAAGGTAAATTATTTTTCTTCTACACTGTTGGAAATTTTACACCAAAGTTTTTTAACTGGGAAAATTTTTCAGGAACCACATGTCTCTCTAACAAATTTAAAGAAGTCAAATTCTCTTCCCGTGTGGATTCATAGAAATTTAGACTGAATGCCAATTACCTTTTAGTATAAAAAAATCAGAGTATTTTAAATTTTCTGTAAGGAAGGTAAGCATGAAAAATGCAAATGGCTTTGTTCCCAGTTTCTACAGTAAAATGAACTGAAGCTGTTCTCAGATTTATAAGGCTGCCCCTTGGCTCATTTGGCATTTCCAGGGCATCCTAAGTACACTCCCAAAATATAAGCTGAATGAGAGAAAGAAATTTAAATTGTTCACAGCTGCATCCCCAGAACAATTCCTTAATGGTAAGCATTCAATGAATATTTGTGTATTAAAGTGTTAATATTTAAAAAGGGAAAACTAAAACTTTCATGCAAGTATACAATGAAGATTTGTTAAAGATTTTATTTAATTCATTAATGAGGAAACAAGTAAGAGGTTGAAACTAGTTCCAAGAGAATCAATTAAATGTAGGTATTTATAAGCACTTCAGTTAAGATTGCTAGTTTAGATACAAAATATGTTAAATGTTCAACAGGGCAATAAATTATAATCTTCAGGGTTAATTATTCCACCAAAAAGAAATTATTTTCATTTCTACCAGACTAGAAACTACAGGTTACTCTCTGCCTGTACAGAAATATAAAAAAGCCCAGGCAATAGAAAATCAATGAAAGTTGCAAGCTTAGCATTGCACTGAAAGGACACCTAGTAATCT
The DNA here is from genome assembly GCF_030445035.2 of Dasypus novemcinctus. Taxonomy (NCBI): domain Eukaryota; kingdom Metazoa; phylum Chordata; class Mammalia; order Cingulata; family Dasypodidae; genus Dasypus; species Dasypus novemcinctus. The sequence goes on from NC_080699.1 coordinate 9,440,921, forward strand.
CTTTTGCTGTTTCCAAGTTGAGGATAATTTTTCTGAAAGTCAAATGAATAAATACTCTAAAATATCCTTCTACAGCAGTGTAGGTTAAAACCGTCTTCTTCAAGACAGCTTCCATAAGGCTGGCACGTTATCTCCTGGCTTTGCTTTGTGCCATGTTGTTTCAGCATTCCAAAGGTCCTGTACATAACCAGGGATGTAACCAAAAATAAAAATGTATTTGTGTAATTGGTCTGAAGAAGTCTTGAATAGCTCTTCGTGTCTTATGTGGGACTGATACAGTTTGAGTGATTGTAATTTTTTCTTAAGTGTAGTTCCAAAGCCTTAATTGGTCTGTTAGTGAAATTGTATGTAAGTTTACAATGTATTAACTTACTTTTTGCTTCTTCTTGGGACAGAATCTTCCATTTTACTTTTATTCACTCACTCCCATTCTGTCAAAATATAGATGATTTCTTATTTCCCACCCATCTCCTCAGGAAAGTGTGAGCACAAAGGAGTCCTGTCAGGAAGACAACTATAGAACGGACTGCATTAGGCCCCTGGGACACGTATCAAAAAGAGAAGACCAAGGCTACAGCGTGAAGTGTACTGAGCTCAAGAAAGCCAGGCATCTCCTACCTTGTTTCTGACCCTTTTACGTTGTACATCTTGAGTGCAGGAATTGCATTTTTCATGCTTTTATTTCTGGCACCTAGCACTATAACTTAAGTGTATTAGAGTTCAATACACATTTGTTGAATCAATGACTAAAATTGCTTCCAGACAACTTAATCAAGTTTGTCTCCAAATGATTTTAGGTTATCCCAAAAGTCAAATCTGTCCTCTTTTTTCTTCGTTGATGAAAGTTGAAGTAGAATTTACCCAAAGGTTCTTAAAGAAATCTGAAAGAGAAATTTAAAAAATATCTGACCAAAATTGCATCATTGGATTTTGTCCCCATGTGGCCACTTTGAAGAAGACAGCTACTTTGGTTCTATAGTCTTTGAATCAAAATCTTTGGGAGCAGAAAAGGACCTTAGAGATTATCTGGTTAGGTTTTTGTTTGGTTTGTTTTATTTTTACCTTACAGTCATGCCCTCTTAAATGTTTTACTGTGCCTTGTTGACTTGAGGTTCTCTTTACATTTCACCCAGCAGGAAATTACCTTATCAGGGAAAGTTTAATGGAAGAGATGGATTTATGGTGGCCAATCATGAAATTTAAGGTATAAAGAGTAGACATATATCCGTCAAAGCCAAAAGCTCAAACCAATCCTCCTCCAAGTACATCTGAAAGTCCTTCCAGATGTTAAGACTATAAATTTCTCTTTGAAAAATGAATGTACTCAAATATCGAAGTTATTGTTGTAAGGAAAGGAAAAACAAACCCCGAGCTGAGGAAAAGAGACTAAGACCCCTGAGAATAAGTCTTCACCTCCACGGATATTTTCCACACATATATAGACATGGCTATCAGCAAATGAGTTTGTTTTAAGGGCAAAACAAATATTGACCAAACTATTATACTGTGATCATTGTAAATTCTGATGATTCTATACCTAAATTTATCCCCCTCACCATTTCCAGTTTCTGGGGACCATTTCAAAATGGACTGAGTTGACAGAAACTTAATGAGGTAAAAGCAATGGAAGGAAGGTGGGGTGGGATAAGATTCAAAAACACATTGGATAGATGGCCTTCGGTTTCTCTTTGTCTCCAGAATTGGATTATTTATTGGTTAGTAAAATAATGGTAAAGAATAAAACAAAGATTGAGCTTTGTATTAGTCAGCCAAAGGGGTGCTGATGCAAAATACCAGAAATCCGTTGTCTTTAATAAAGGGTATTTATTTGGGGGTAGGAACTCACAGTCACAAGGCCATAAAGAATAAGTTATTTCCCTCACCAAATCCTGTTGCCACATGTTAGAGCAAGATGGCAGCCAGTCTCTGCAAGATTTCAGCTTTCCCCTTCCTCCTAAGGCTCTGTGGCCCCAGCTTCTTCTAGTCTCAGCTGTAGGCTGGGATAAGGCTTGTCTCTTTCTCCAGGGTTTATTTCTTTCTGGGCTTTCTCTGCTGTTTGGGGTTCTGGTCTCTTCAGCTTTAATTATCAGGCAAACGACTGGGCTCTCTCCTCCAGGTTTCAGCACCCCAAACTAAAACTCTCTGTGTTCTCCTTCTCCACGTATGTGCTGCCCTCTCTTTGTCTGAGGATCCATTTACATAGCCCACAAAGTAGGGGGGACGACTCAAACCAAGTTGCCCTAATGACATGGTCAAATGTAAGCCCTAATCTTGATTTAATAAAGTAAAAGTGAAACCTCTGAATCGAATACAATCTAATATGCCCAGAGGAACAGACTAGTTTATAACACAATCCAATATCTATTTTTGGAATTCATAAATAATACCAAACTGCCACATTTTAAAGCAAGATATCAATGTAAACCACATGGAAAAGAAAATCTAATTAGATTATAGCTGTTTTCGTTTCCTAGCCACTAAAACAAATACCATACAGTGAGTTGGCTTACACAGTGGGACTTTATTGGCTAATGGTTTTGAGGTTATGAGAAGTCTAAAATAGAGGCATCAGCAAGGCCATGCTTTCTGCCAAAGTCGTGGCATTCTGGGGCTGGCTGCAGACATCCTTGGTCCTCGGCTTTTCCATCTCTTAACAATGGACATGGCGGCATCTTCTCCTTTTGCTTCTGGGTTCTGTTGACTTCCAGCTTCTGGTTGCTCCCATGGCTTCTCTCTCTGGGGCCTTCCCTAAAGGCCTCTGGGAATAGGATTAAGACCCAATGTTATTTAGTTGGGACATATTTTAAATGATTGAACCTTAGCAAAAGGTCCTGTTTACAATGGGTCCATGCCCACAGGAATGGATTAAGAGTAAGATCATTTTTTTCTGGGGTTTATAATGCCAACACAATAGCCTAATATAAAATTTGATTATCTACTAAAGTCAATGACACATATTTGTTTTTTAACTTTTATTTATTTATTATTTATTTTTGAGTTGACTTTCTCTTGAAAATAAATAGTTATTAAGAATTTATTTAAACATAACTGATTCTACTGGCAATGTTAGTACTCTCCATGCTGGGGCTACTAACTGGTTTATGCTTTTAAAGTTGCTTCTCTGCATATGAAGCACAGCTGTTTCTTGAGACTTAAGACTTAAGAAGTCTTAAGACTTCTACTTATCTACGAGGACTCATTCTCCCTTTTTCTCCATGGTCATGGGATGTTACAAGTTAAGCTACAATTCCTTATCTCCTTAAGTCTGGATTTCATTTATTCAAGAGATTAAGCAACCTGAGATATGGTAGATAAGTGCCCCCTGCCAAACAACAGAACTGACTTTACTCCCAACCAGACTCAACGTATATTCAAACTGAACCTGGAAACTGTTAGTTGGAGGCACTTTCATCCTGTGCTCTCTTTTTTCCCCCCTAAATGCATCATCATTTTATTTATTTATTTATTTATTTATTTCTCTCTCTCCCTTCTCTCCCTGCCCCCCAGTTGTTTGCTCTGTGTCCATTTGCTGTGTGGTCTCTGTGACCACTTACATCTTTTTCAGAGGCACTGGCAATCTGTGTTTCTTTTTGTTGCATTATCTTGTTGTGTCAGCTCTCCCTGTGTGCGGTGCCATTCTTTGGCAGGCTGCACTTTCTTTTCCGCTGGGCGGCTCTCCTTACAAGGCACACTCCTTGCGCGTGGGGCTCCCCTACGTGGGGGACACCTCTACGTGGCACGGCACTCCTTGTATACATCAGCCCTGCGCATGGGCCAGCTCCAAATGGGTCAAGGAGGCCCAGGGTTTGAACCGTGGACCTCCCATGTGGTAGGCAGATGCCCTAACCACTGGACCAAGTCCGCTTCCCACCCTGTGCTCTCTGATGGATAGAGGTCCTGCCTGGGAGTGGGAGCAGCAGTTGAAGACAACACTCTTTTCAGGCATACCCCTGGGGGCAGCACTACTTACTTGGAATCTAGGCATTAACTTGCCTCCCCCACAAAAACACAGCGACTTGCACCTTATGTGGATGGTAAGAGGCTTGCAAATGTTTAAGGAAACTCCACCAGTAGATCATTTACCCCTCAGACAATTGTGGAAATTTCTCCAAAATGAGTCTACCTTTGGTAACTTAGTGGAATTTCCTAGAAGGAAAACAGTGTCTTCATGGGCTCCCTGTGGGTAGTTGACCCTATAATGGAGTCATCCAGTCTAATAAGTTGGTGTGAAATTTGTTCTTTTTTTTTTTTTTTAAAGATTTATTTATTTATTTAATTCCCCCCCTCCCCTGGTTGTCTGTTCTTGGTGTCTATTTGCTGCGTCTTGTTTCTTTGTCGCTTCTGTTGTCGTCAGCGGCACGGGAAGTGTGGGCAGCGCCATTCCTGGGCAGGCTGCTCTTTCTTTCACGCTGGGCGGCTCTCCTCACGGGTGCACTCCTTGTGCGTGGGGCTCCCCCACGTGGGGGACACCCTTGCGTGGCACGGCACTCCTTGCGCGCATCAGCACTGCGCATGGCCAGCTGCACACGGGTCAAGGAGGCCCGGGGTATGAACCGCGGACCTCCCACATGGTAGACGGACGCCCTAACCACTGGGCCAAAGTCCGTTTCCCTGAAATTTGTTCTTGAATTCAGCTGACGTCGCCAATGACAACATCTTAGCCCGGGGACATATTTGGGTCAGCCTCCACAAACTGTCCAGAGATATTATGCCATCTTTGCATCTCTGGCATAAATTCTATTTAGTCACAAAATGATCATTGAAAAGGAAAATTCTTATAATACAGTGTTAGTGAAAGATATAAAATAAGTATACACTGTAATTTAAATAATGATATAGGTGTAAATGTATGCATATAACATCTCAAATTAGAAGATACTTTAAAATAGTATTTTTTTATTTCTGGGTAGTAAGATGATATGTAATTTTTGTTTTACTTTGAGTACACTTTTATTTTTTTATAATGTTATACAATAAGAATGTTACTTTCATAATCCAAACAAAACACTAGTTTTCAAAAAATTAAAGAAAACCAGTGAGAGATGAAAATGAAGACTTAAAAAACAAATTGTGTGAAAATTAGCTCTTCACAGTCCAAGGTAATTCCCTGCAGGATTTCTTTATTTGCAAGTTTTCTAATGCATTTCAATATAAGTTATTATAGAAAAATTTAATTTATACTCAACTTTTATAACTGGAAGTGTCCTTTGGAATTTATACATACCAGGTATTTGAAAAAATTATTTTATATCAGAAGCAAAAATGGCATTTCTACATTGGCATTTAGCGCCAATCAGAAATGCACGCAATTTTAAAGTTTAATATCTGTAACAATGAGAGAAGTGGTTAGTCAATGGGAAGTCTAATTGAAGTCAATTTAGAGGCCTACGTTTGATTGCACGGTGGCTGTGGCCTGGACTTGGATTTTTGGACACCATCACTTTGGCAAGATAACTGATCCCTCTGAGCTTCGTTTCCTTCATCTATAAAATGGGGAGGGTAATTCCCACCTCAAAGTGTGATTTTTAAGATCGATTGAAATGCCGTGTGGTAACATTGTATGAACTAGTATAATTTAAGTGTAAAGTATTGTATAATCTTTGTGGGGTGGGGTGTGAATTTAAATGCTGAGATAAATTCAGAAATCACAGTTTTCTTTAAAACATTAATTCACTATTTGGGAAAAAATTTAACTTAAGAATTGAATGAATATAATATTCTCAAGCTTTACCTTATTTGGCTTCTCTGTGATAGTCTTTTTAATGTTAAAGGTCCATTTTGTTTTCACAAGATGAACTATAATGAAATAGCTGCCACCTGCAGAATTTTGTTCAAAACCTAGTAGACTGTACATAACCAGTTGTGGGAAAATAGCTTGAATTTGAATGTGGGAGCCTGGCTTGAAGTTGAAACGTTTCCATAATGCAGATTAGAAGTTGGGTTCTGGAACACTGGCCTTGACTAGACAGAATGCTCTCTGGTCAGCACGAAAATTGTTTGCGTGTGGAGACGTTTGAACTTTGTGATGGGCTGCTCCCCAGCGTTGCAGGTGCTGCAGCTTTAATAACAAGCAGCCTTGAAAGTAAACATAGAGAACTACTGCTTTGTAATGTCTAATAAATACAATGTGGAAACTAGGGTCGAGGCTTTCAGTTCCAGAAGCTGTTGAGTCCCCTGCTTCCATCTTTATTTTCCCTCTTGTGTCTTCCTTTCTGTCCTTTTATTTCTTCAGTTCTGCGTCGCCTTCCCTTCGTGCAAACCTATTGCTGAGCTGGTCTCAGCAACCAGTAAATAATAATAGTAACTAAGACTTATATGGCATTTACTGTATGCTAGGCACTGCTCCAAGGACTATAAAATATATAGATGTATTTATAGATAGGCATCAAAAATGATATAGATGTAGATGTAGATCTAGGTACGTAAGTGAATATATATGTTTTTGTATGTATACGTTTATCTTCACACACTTCACTATTATTTCAATTTTACTGATGAGAAGCCTAGACACAGGTTAAGTAGGTGACTCAGGTGATAAGTTGGTAAAGTAGCAAAAAAGGAAATTCTCAATGTTACAGCACTTTCATACTCCTACTCCTCCACCTCCTGGAAAAACAGTCGGCACAGCTGCACTCTCTAGCATATATCGTCTTGGAAACAAGTATGCTAAGGGGAATGAGCAGGGGTATTTAACCACCATATGTTGAACAATTTTCTTCATCTTAACTTGCCAAATACTTGCTATAGCTGAGTTCCTGACAAGAAGATGAAGTGAATTGACGGTGCAGTCAAAATACTTGTTAGAGTACATATTTTCATCGAAAATTCACCACTTTAAAATCTGAGGAAGAGAATATGGAAAAAAAAACCCTATACTTTGAATTGTGAACTTGGATCTCAGAACTGTCAACCAAAGCTTCCTTTACAACAAACCTGAGCACCTCTGGTCCTTTTCCAGGGCCGGGGAAGACTTCCAGACACTGTCTTGTTCTTTGCTTTATAAAGGGAATAATGAAATCAAGACCATTTTTTCACTTTTTCTATAAAGAATACTGTGAACTATTTCAAACATAAAGATACATGTAGTGTGTATTTTCAGCATAAAGAAAAAGAAAGCGAACACCTGCTCCCAGCAGGCACGTCAGGAAAGCGCATCGCCAAGCTCTCGCAAGCTCCCGGCGGCTTTTCAGTCCACCGTGCCCCGCCCTCACCCAGAAGCAACCATGATCCTGAACTGGGTATTTATCATTCCCTTGGATTTCGTCATAGTTTTTTGGGATGTAAATGAATACTTAAATCATATTCTTCTACTTAACTTGACACATTTGCTTCCCATCTTGGACTGGCCCTGTCACTTTTGCAGGGTTTTTTAACATTTTTATTATTATTTTTTTAATAGGAATGGTGTCTCACTGTATTTTTTTTAGTCTGTAATTTTGTATTTCAGAGATTCATCCATATTGATAGGTTTAAGTCCAGCTCAATCATTTCTACTGCTATGTATTATTCTACTGTATGAATTTACCACAATTTATTTATCCAGTCTCCTCTTGACAGACATGTGAGTTCTTCCAGTTTCTTACTATGACAAACTATGCTGCTGTGAGCACTTTTTCCATGAATTCCTTGACACACTCTTAAGACTTCCTCTGGGGCAGGGGTTCTTAAATGGATTTCAGGGAGTTCATGAGCTTGAACTGAAAATTCAAAAATCATTCTTCTTGTGGGGACTTGGTGCAGGTGTGTTATGTTTATTAAATATTACACAGTATACTGTGGACTTAGGAAGGGGTCTGTGGTTTTCACCTGACTTGCAAAGGGGTCCATGGAACAAAAAGGCTAAGAAGCCCTTCTCTAAGGTATACATCTAGTACGGGAATTGCTAGGTCTTTGGTAAGAAAATCAACAGCTTAATTAGAAAATACCAAATTATTTTCCAATAGATTAAATGAATTGACATATATAAAGCACTTGAAGAGTGCTTACCACTATAAACACTATGTGCTTACTAATAACAGCATAATTAATAACATAGCCAAATTAATTTCCAGTCCCACCAACAATATATTTATGAGTTTTTGTCATTCTGCATCCTCATGGATACTTAGCATTTCTGTAAATCTGGTAGATGTAAAATGGTATAGCTTGGTTTTAATTTGTACTTTCTTAACTACTATAAAATTAAGCATCTTTTCTTAAGTTTATTGTCTATTTGTGACTTCTGCGAAATGCCTATTTTTATCTTCTGTCCTGTTTTTCTATTGAATTATCTTTTAATTTTTAGGGGAATTAAAATTCATGTTCATATATGTGTAAATAGTAATTCATTGTCAGTTATTCACATTTGTAAATATATGCTTCCAGTTTGGTCTTGTCTTTTCCATTTTTAAAAAATGTTATCTTTTGATGAATAAAAGCTTTTAACCCAAAATTAGTAGAATTTCTCAGCCTTGCCTTTATGGTTTGTGATTTCCCAGCACAAGGTCATTAAGATGTACAACATTTTTTCCAAAAAGATTTAAAGTGTTGCTTTTTGTTGAATGACCTCTTAAAGAGTAACCTCAAGTGAGTCAGGGTCATGTGAGAATCCAAAATCGTTGGATGTCATTTCTGTTATCGGTAACTATTGTATGGTCCTAAGGAAATGAAAGAATGTTTAAGAGCCCATTAATTTCTGTTAAAAAAGAAAGAAAAACTCTGAGAGCAGAATTTTAGCTGACAGGCAAAGAAAATTTAGGCAAACACAGAGCGAAGGTCTGTATGCTGATAGAATTTGGAAGAAAGTTGCAGGTGCAGGTTTTTAAAGCTAAAAACTACAAAGGCTGAGATTCAAATTAGGTTTAGAATAAGAGTTTATTCTAGAAGGTACAGTGGTATGGTAGATTAAATTATGTTCCCCAGAAAAAAAAACCCTGTTCTTAATCTATTTCCTGTGGGTTTGAACTCATTATAAATAGGATTTTTGAAGATGTTATTTTTAACATCTTCAGTTGAATCCGTGATAGTCTTATCCCTATTACTGGAGGCCTTGGAAAACTACAGAGCAGAACTGGAAACCGGAAGTCAACAGAACCCGGAAGCGAAAGCCATGCAGTGTGAGGCAGGAATGCGAGCCAAGGAAGGGGAGGGACCGCAGGCAGCTAACGCGGGCACGGCACAGACCTTGGGTTGAAGGCTTCGCCTTGCTGAGGCCTCCGTTTTGGTCATCTCCTGCTCTCAAAACCGTGAGCCAATCATTTCCCCTTGTTCAAGCCAACCCCTTTGTAGTGGTTGTCATAGCAGCCTGGAATGGAGCCTCAGGCTTTGCAGAATTGTAAACCCACCAGTTCACCCACAGTCTGTTTTGCTGCTAATTCTAGTCACTCTTCTGAGAAATGGTTGCTTGATTTCAGGACTTCTGACTAACTTGCCAAATCTCTTGGATGCGCCAGGCTTTGGTGTCTGTAGATCTTTTTACTTTATGTTAAGTCCAGTTGGAAGGTCTTTGTTGTTATAGATAGAACATAAATTTGCATACTTCAGGAGTTTATCACTTGGAGCTGGTTGTCATAACTAGAAAGGCTACGTGTCTTAAGAGATCAAGATGAAATATCTTTAAACAGAAAATCCGTGTAACTATCTATGAGCCAAAGAAATGAAAAATCCAATCAAGTCAGAGTGGGAGGACAGATTTTTGTGAGTAGATAGCAAAGCAGCTGATGTGTACAACTTGGGAGCTCATGACTATCCCATGCTTTTAACTCAGACCTAACTACCCTCAAACTCCAAGTTCTCACTTTTGCAGGATGTGAAGTTACTTGTATCTTTCCGTTCCTAAAGGCCAAAGGGAAATTTTGCCCTCTTATATCTATGTAATCCCACCTTTCCATCCACCCCCTCCACAGCCGTATAAAATTCAAGAGGGTGAGGGTTCAGGGTCTTGGGGTTGGGTCCTTATTTGGCTTTCTCACTTTGAAAAGCCCCTGAACGTTTTTTAATAAGGTATTTTGGAGAGGATGGTTTCCTGGGATGATGGTTTTATGAAAAAGACTTTCTTTAAAGGACATCTGAGCAGGCGCAGATGGAAAGAGTGCAGGATGTGAGTGTATATGCAGAGCCAAGGGAACCCGTCCTCCACAACCCTGCTCGTGCAGGAAGGAATGTTAAAAAGAGATGAATCTGGTAAAGGGCAGAGGGCATTCTTGACCATTTTTTGCAACTTTTCTGTAAGTTTGAAATTATTTCTAAATTAAAAAAAAAACTTGTAAATAGTCCATCAACTTTGTCCCTCTGAGTTTTCACTCCCTTCTAAAGGTTTCTGACTTTGATTCCCACAGATGTCACCACCACACCCATTTCCCAGGCATGTGCCATTCTAACTTTAAAACAGTTATGTTAGGGTTAGACCACCATGGGATTCTCTTATTACAACGGAGGTCCTTAAATTTTCAACAAGGGTAATATAAAATATTGAAAAAGATCCATAAAAATGCACATATTAAACGTATTTACATATTAACATATTTCTAGCTTCTAGGGTTTGGAGCCAAAGCATCAACAAGTAGAGTTTTTGTGAGTCAGAAATATCTGCATTCAAATTCTGGTTTTATCACATGCAAGCCTTGTGATTCAGCACAGCTTATTTGATTTCTGTGCTTTAGGTTCCTTATCTGAGATAAGGAGATAACTCTCTACAAATGTCAGAGTTGTAGTTAGTGAAATATACAATATATATAGCAAATCTCATGTACATAATAAGCACTCAATAAATGGCAGTTATGAATAAGAATATTTCCAGAATCATTGAAGAAAAGCTTTACTAGACACAAAATTTCATTATTTCAGATTTTTAGATAGCTAAACTCCAGTATTTGGTGGACTGATCCAAACTCACCTGGTATCTTTCTACCAGGTGCCCTCTCTTCATGAAGCACACATCATCTTTTGGAGTTACCTAAAATAGCCTGATTTTTCTGGGTGCATCTGGCACAGTTCCAGTCCCAAGAATCCAGAGCCACAGCCCTTAAAAGATGGAATGCTTCCTTATTCTTGCATGGTAATGATATTACAGCGTCATGGAGGCCCCCATTTCAATTGAAAGTCATCGTTCCTACTTTTCCCTTCCATCCTAAAGCAGAAATAGCACCCCACTCCCCCACCCCCATTCTTTACAAGGCTCAGGACCAACGCCAAGCCAGCCCCTGCCCCGCCTCACCTGTGCCAGGACACCTGGCCCTTACCTCCGGTAAAAGCTTCTTCAGCTTGGGCTTCTCTCTTCTCCACCTCTCTTCCCAGTGTTCAGGCAGCAGATGTCATTGAAGCTCTGTGTTTTCCTTCAAAGTGTCTTCTACCTTATGATAAACCTGTCTCCATGTTTGCTGTACCAGAGGCTTTTGGTGTTCTTCCTTCATTTTTATTTCCTCCTTGAAAATCAAGTCAATAGTTGTCATTGTCTATAGAGAGAACACTTGTGTTGTCAGCCTCCTTTGGAATAGGAGCAAACACTCAGGCATCCGTTTACTATTCTGTGCACAGTGCTTCACGTTAAACATGTGGGGGCAATTCTATGGTTCTTCAGAATTCAGATGACCCCGTGTTTGAGTTTTCTTTGGCCTTTGTAGCCTGTCAGCTGTGTGGTTGAGAGCTATGCTGCACCAGATGCATGGAGGCAATGACATACCCAAATGGGAAGATGAAGACAATGAAACGTGGAAGTCTACTGTACAGCCCAATGCTATGTCTTAATGACTTTAATGGTGAGAGAAATAGTGAAAAGGATTGACACTTAGTATAGCTAGTTTCAAACACATACCAATAAATAGAAGACATTTTAGAGAAGTTTCTTATAAACAAATATTTTGGTCTTAAATCCCATTTGTTTCACAAATGATGGTCTTTAGAAAAAATATGCAGATAGAATTTTAGAGCTTGATGTAAGAAAATCAGTTGTGACCCAAGAAAATCTTTTCTAATAAAAAATAACTGAAAAGATGCTATTTTGTCTGTTTCCCTTTCTGAAATGAGAATAAATATTATTTATAAGTGTTCAGATAGATTTCAAGAAGAAAACATAAGAATTATAAAAATAAGGAATGTTAGGTTAGTTAATCACTGGATAACAGCTGAATGCACTACCTGCAACTTTTCTCTGACTACAACTGAGATTTGCCTTTAAGCTCAGATATACCTCTGAATATTTTTGGAATGTTCTATAGACTTTGTGCGGCATGTTTAGAAACTATATTTTTAAAAACCCACGAAGGTATACAGAACAAGAATATATCCAAAAGATGGAACAGGCATCATTAACCAAGAACAAATAAAAATGATCGAGACTTATTAGAATAGCATCATGATGGCTAAAACTAGAGGCTTGTGGAAAATACTAACAAAGCCAACCAAAATGTGCTTTTAATATTCTGTACAAGGCAAGAAGGAACACAAAACTACTTGGAATTTATAAAGTCAAATATAATAGGTGACTGACTGTAAATTGTCTACTTTTGTTTTATTTCTTATTAAAGAGAATGACAAAATATTTTACAAGAATAAAATTAACATTGGTGAGAGGCAAATGGAGCACAGAATTCATGCAGAGATGCTATGAAATCATTCATCTGCTCCAAACAAATCCTGTCCTCTGGAATCAGGTTGTGGACAATAAACAGATGAATTTACCAAAGGAACACTAGGAACATTTAAGGAATAATTGAAAAGGCAAAAGATACTTGAGGATGATAGAAAAACAATATTATAACAATTTTTTCAGAGAAGAAAGAAAATGTATTCAATATATCATTGCTGTCCAATAGAAATATAGCACAAGCCACATTTGTCATTTAAAAGCTTTTCTAATGGCCATATTAAAATTAATATGGCTTTAAAATTAAAAAGGTAAAATTAATTTTAATAATATATCTTATTTAAATCAATATAACAAACATGTTATCATTTAGCAGATATCTTCTTAATGATATATTTTCATTCTTTTTTCATACTAACTTATCAAAAGCCATTGTCTTGAAAACTTTTATTTCACCTTCATTTTTGAAAGAACTTGCTGATGTACATAGAATTCGAGATAGCTTTTTTTTTCTTTCTGCACATTAAGGATGTGTCCACCATATGCTGTCATTCTCATCTTTGTTCCTCTGTATGTAATGTGTCTTTTTTCTCTGGCTACTCCTAACATTTCTCTTTTCAGCTGGGTTTGAGCAATTGATTGTGATGTGCCTACGTGTCATTTTCTTCATGTTTCTTGTGCTTCAGTTTCATTGAGTTTCTTGGATCAGTGGGTGTGGCAATTTGATATTATTTATGAATTCCAAAATAGATATTGGATTATGTTTGTAAGCTGGTCTGTTCCTCTGGGCATATTAGATTGTATTAGATTCAGAGGTTTCACTTATTTGATTAAATGATGATTAAGGCTTTGATTGGGCCATGTCAGTAGGATGTTGAGTCCCTGCCCTTGATGAGCAGGGAGTGACAGAGAAAATAACAGGACAGAGGAGAGAGTTTGAGTTTTGACGCTGGAGCCCTTGGAAGTAAATATGCAGAGTAGCAGATATGTGAGGAAAGAGAGGGTTCCTTTAGACATGGCAGAGGCCCTGGGAAGAGAATAAGCCTGCTGGTCTACAGCTGATCTTGTGAAGAGAGCAGAGCAGCTGGGCCTGGAAAGAAATGAGCTCCAGGAAGAGAGATAAGCCTTATGCTAACCTACAGCTGAGAACGGAAGGAGCTGGAATTATGGAACCTCAGGAGGAAGAGGAAGGCTGAATCCTAGCAGAGACCGGCAGCCATCTTGCTCCAACATGTGACAACAGACTTTGGAGAGCGAAGTAACTTATGCTTTGTGGCCTTGTGACTGTAAGCTTGTACCTCAAATAAATACCCTTTATAAATGCCAACAGATTTCTGGTACTTTGCTTCAGTACCCCTTTGTCTGACTAAGACAGTGGGTTTACTGTTTTCATCAAATATTTTTCCTGAGCTATTCTTGCTCTTTTCTCCCAAATGGACTCCAATTACGTTCATAGTAGGCTGCTTGAAGTTGCCCCCCATCTCACCAACGTTCTTTTCATTTTATTTTTTCTTCTCTATGCTTCATTCTGGGTATTTTCAATTGCTATGTCTTTGAGATCGCTGATCTTTTCTACTGCAATATCTAATCGGCTGTTAATCCCATTCAGTGTATTTTTTATCTCACATATTGTAGTTTTCATGTTTAAAAGTTTGATTTGGGTCTTTAAAAATTGTATCTACCATGTTTCTATTTAACTTTTGAATATTTGTAATATAACTATAATAACTATTTTAATGTACTTGTCTACAGAGTCTAATGTGTCAGTTCTGGCTTACTTGCAATTACTGTCACTTCTGATTAGGGATCATATTTCCTGCTTTTCTGAATATCTGATAAACTTTTAATGTCAGACATAAATTTTAACTTTTTGGGTTATTCTTATTTTTATATTCCTATCAATACTTTTGGGCTCTGTTCTAGGATTGAGCTAAATTGTCAACAGCTTAATCCTATCAGGTCTTTCTTTGAAGATTTGCTAGCCAGGACCAGAATAGTTCTCAGTCTGTGGCTAATGATTCCCCAAAACCAAAGCCAGTGCCTTCTGTGGATGCTACCAAATGACCTATGAATCTTCAGGTTTCCCAGTTTTGCTGTGGGATCAGGCACTATTTCTAGTCTGCATAAGTGCCAGGCACTGTTACCTCTAATATCTTTGGGTGGTTCCTCCCATGACTTCAGGTAGTTTCCTTACATGCATGCACAGATCAGTACTCAGCTGAAGAATCAACACTCTAGATCTCTGGGAGTTCTCTTTCTGTGCAGCAGTCTTCTCTCCAGTAATCTATCCTGAGAACTTTAACAGCCTTGATATTCTGGAATGCTCAGCAACATTTTTGCAATTCTCGGTCTGCCAAGTTTTACCTGAGTTTCTTACTTTCTATACCCAGGCCTGGAGTCTCTCTCAAGGCTATAAAATGGCAATGATTGGATTTATCTCATTTATTTCCTATCTCTCAGGGATTACCATCTCCTACTGCTGATGTACAGTTTCTTGCAAATTGCTGGATTACGTATTTAGTCCATTTGTTTGTTTGTTTCTGGTGGCAGTGTAAATACATTGTTAACTCCGTATTGTTTGGAAGCAAAAATACTGTTACAATTTCATAGATTTAATATAGCAATTTCATTCAACAAATGTTGCTTGAGCACCTACTTTGGTCCAGGAACTATTCCTAAGAGCTGAAGGGATCTTGAGTCGTGTCCTGATGATGGCTTGGTGATAAAAGAGGAAGGAGTATAATCAGAAAAGGGTAAGGAGTGTGGATTAGTTAGAAATTTAAGGAAGTAGCAGGAACGAAGCCAAGAGAAGGTCTGTAAAGATTTCTGTAGAAATTAAGTTTCTGAGTGAAAGGATGAGTTACAAATCCAAACCAAACAGCAGAAATATTGCATCTGGGCTCAGGACTCATCTAGATTTTTCTGACCCAAGCCTTTGTGATTTTGGACTCCACAGATGTCCCTCTTTAGAGGCAGGAGCCACTAGCTCTTCCTTATCTTGGTTTTCCCACTTCCTCCTAGATAGAGAGATTGAGGAATGAGTTTCTAGGGCAGAAGATAGAGTGGCATCCCTCCTGATTTTCGGTGACCAATGTATGAGTATGTTGAATCTCCCCACCATCCTCTGTTGCCTCCAACGTCTCACAGAGACCCTCCACATCTCAAATTACACATTCTCTTCCCTTCCACCTGTGAACAATATCTTTGTTTAGACAAATTCACTTTTCATGCACAAATAATAAAGGCTGAGTGACCCCATATTAGATTTTGCCTTAGGCCCATTTTATTAGTTTTGCTACACATGGTGGTATCTTTTTGTTAATATGTAATGCCAAGAGGCTTTTGAAGCACCATGCTCTCCATGGGTATTTGATGCCCACAGCTGATAAACACCAAGACCTAGAAACAGGAATCTGATATTAATTCAGAGTTCAAGAAGGAGTACTATGATGGCTCTCAACTCTGGTTACACTTTAGAATCCCTTGTGGAGCTTCGTACCTATGATTTGCTCTGTTCCCATCTCAGACCAGTGAAGATGGTGCCCAGGCATGGATGTTTTTTAATAAACTCTGGAGGTTCTCTCCAATGTGCCCCCAGGATTGAGCATCACTAAACTATTGGATAGGTATGGAACAGAAATTAATTGGTTTAAAAGTATGGAGTGGGAAAATTATCTTTGTGTCATGGTAGGAATCCTAAGTAGAAGAGAGGCTGGGAACTATACCTTTGTGTAAAAAGGGCTGAGAAACTTTTAGGAAGGGGTTTGTGTAAAATTCCTTCTTTTTTTTCCCCCTTCTTTTATGTTGCAGTCCCATTCATTGACCCAAAACTGTAACAAGGTATGCTAAACATCTGTGAGTAAGTATGCCCTTTCAAGGGTGAGAGAATCAAAGCCTTGTCCACTAGAGTGACACGGGGTCCAGGGAAGACCAAACTTAGGAGTAGGACTACAAAACTGGAGAAGCAGAATCTTGGAACAGAGGAGACTTGGAAAATCTAAACACCTTCCCATACCTCTCTGCCCCCAGGAATACCCAGAAATATTGATTAAAAAACTCTTTATTTGAATTTCAATGAACAGTGTAACACCAAATGACTTTTCAGTTATAAATGCAGTTTGAAATATTATAAAATTGCAAGAGAAAAATTAATACTTCAAAATATTTAACTTTATCTCTCCAGAAGAAAGAAAGCCAAAAATAATAAATGAGACATTTATTTCAGCTTTGGCAGAAATGGAAAGAAAGTTAGTCTAGGTCACATTAAAATCAATGTTATCTTAATATTTAATACAATTTTTTCAACTTCAATGTCAGTTTTCCTAGGTTCAACTCCAGGAACAAATCCTGGTGAAATCAGAAGCAAAATAATGAATGTTTTAATGTTTTTATTACTAATGTGAGATTAGTTTAATCCTGCTTACATCAGTTAACAACATACAAATTAGCATTTTGTCCATTTTTCACAAATACCTTTCTCAAAGTTGAAGAAAAGTTTTAAGTTTTAAAAAAATTTCTTTCCCCTTCCCCTCTGCCCCAGTTGTCTGTTCTTTGTGTCTATTTGCTGTGTCGTCTTCTTTGTCTGCTTCTGTTGTTGTCAGTGGCATGGGAATCTGTGTTTCTTTTTGTTGCATCATCTTGTTGTGTCAGCTCTCCATGTGTGTGGCACCATTCCTGGGCAGGCTGCACTTTTTTTCGCGCTGGGTGGCTCTCCTTATGGGGCGCACTCCTTGTGTGTGGGGCTCCCCTATGCGGGGCCACCCTGCGTGACACAGAACTCCTTGCGTGCATCAGCACTGTGCATGGGCCAGCTCCACACGGGTCAAGGAGGCCCGGGGTTTGAACCGCGGACCTCCCATGTGGTAGACGGACGCCCTAACCACTGGGTCAAATCTGCTTCCCCAAGTTTTAATATTTTGATGCTACTTTCCTTTTTATTGTTCTTATTTGTCATATTATGTGCCAGAGCAGCAAAGTTTAAATCTTTTTAAATGGATATCAGTGAGCTTTAGGGAAGTTCAAAGGCATACTAAGTGAGAAAGGGAAATAATATAGTGGAAGTCACAACTAATGTTTCGTAGATCCAGACCAATTCTAAATAAAAACTATTTTAGGGTATAGACAGACACAACAGTTAACAATCTGCCACAGAGAACAAGAAAGAAGAGGCCAACTTTTAGAAAGTAACAAGCATTCCTTGAGAGGAAACGTGAAAAACATCGCCGAGGAGGTGACATTTGAGTTAGGCCTGGAAGAGTTGGTAAATTTTGCCGTGTGGATGGTGTGAGGGTAGGGTGGGAAGTAATGGAGGGAGTGGAGAGGGGCCCACGACGTCCCAGCTGCCGCGTGGCGCAGGGCTGAACGACCCACTCAGTGTCCTTTCCTCTGTGTGGTTATTTCCTGGTAACCCCTCAGTCTCACACCCTTTACCTTGGACACTCTTTCACTTCCATACTTGCTCTTTTTTCTCTTCCAAATTGCTATTTGTCTATGAAGTGTTTTTCTGCTAGACCTGAGACTCCATGGGAGCAGGGCCATGTTGTTGTACCCACTGTTCTGTCCCCGGAACGTGGCAATGTTTATTGAATGGCTCAATGCATGCATAGAAGAAAACTGGAATGAGTGAATAAATGAAAGATGTGCTCCAGGGCAGGAGTTCTGTCTAGATGGCTACTTGGTGGTGGGGAGGAGGTATAGTTGAAAGGAGAAGACAAAGGCCTGAGGTGCTGCACCTTTAGGGACAATGTGGTGGTGGTTTGAGTCCTAGAAACTGTGAGCCTCGTTGGCAAAGGGGCCTTTGCAGATGTCATTAAGGTAAGGATCTCGGGATGAGGTCATTTTGGATTAGGGTGGACCCCATGTCCATTGACGATGGTCCTTAGAAAAGGAGAGGAGAGACACGTGGAAGAGAAGGCCACGTGAAGGCGGAGGCCAGCTTGGAGGGGGGTACAGCCAGGATCAGGACACACCTGGAGCCTCCACATGCTGGAAGGAGCGAGGGGAGATTCTTTCAGAGCCCATGGGGGGCGCCCGGCGTCGCCACCCTTGATGGTGGATGGCCTTCCAGAATGGTGGGAGATGCGTCTGTTGTTGAGAGCCACCCAGGCTGTGGTGGTTGGTTATGGCAGCCCTGGGGAATAAACATATTTGGGAGATATTTATGAGGAAGAATGAACAAAAACTTCCTCTTCCTGCTGGGTGGGGAGAAGGCTGAGGGCTGCGGCCTCCTGCTCTTTCTGTCCAATGTGGTGGGGGAGCAGCGGGCCCAAGGCCGCGTGATTTGTGAACCTGGCTTTGGACAGATAGCTTTTGAGGTGACAGTGGAACATTTAGGTAAAAGTGTCCAAAAGGCCGAAAAAGACATTCTCAGGAAAGAGTTTGCACACTGGGAACAAGTCAGGGAGAGTGAAGATCTGAGTGTGGCTGTCGTCCCCACAGAGAGGGAAAGCCTGGCAGCATTGATTTCTGGAGGCAGAGGTGAGAGGAGCTGTAGAGAGACACAATAAGAGGCTGTGGCCCCGAGGAAGAACCATGGAGTGTGTTTCTCCAAGGCTGGTTGCAGACGGAGGGGCCTGGGGTGCTCATCTAAACAAGCTCTGTGGGTGGGACTGGGAGTCTTCACTTTCAACCAACGTCCCAGGTATTCTTGTGACAACCATCATAATAGAGAGAAGTGCTACGGAACCCACGGTAGAATGTTTTCAAGGAAGCAGTGGGCACTATATTCAAATTCTTTAGAAAAGTCAAATTCCATAGACAGGGCAAATAAAATCTGGAGTAAATATTCACCACAGGCCTTTGCAATTAATAAGTTATTGGAGCCCTTAGTGAGAACTAATTTTGTAAAATAGTGGAGGTAAACTTCTAGATTCCTAAGGCTATTTTTTTTTTTCTGAAGAACAAAATGCACTGGTTGAAGTTTTGAGACTTTACAGGTATGACTGTATTTCTGTCACTTGCACATATGATTCATCATTTTTATTTCTATAGCTCTGTGTGTTATACTGTCCTCTAAGAAATCTATAATGTCAAGCCAGTTTCTTCTAGCCACTCAGGATACCCTGTTTTTTAAAATGTCACTTTTACAATTTTTTCTTTCTTTTCTTTTCTTTTTATTTCAAAGATAGTACTTCTTATTTCTTGAAGATTAAGAATGTCCCTAGAATGTCGGAGTCTGCTTATTATTTTTCTTCTAGCACCTAGAGATCAATTTTAAGTTTCTAGTCTTTTTTTTTTAGCTCTATAAAGTTTTCTTCAATTATACTCAATAAACTTCTCCCATTCATTCTGTTGTCTTCTTTAGGAAATTCAGTTAATCTTGGTTTGCTTCTTCATGTGCTGCCTTCTATAATTTTGCCATCCTCTCTTGAATTGTCATTTTCTTATTTTCTTTTGCAGTCTGTATATGTTTCCAGACTATTTTTCTGTTCCATTAATCTTTTTTGAAACACTAATTCTACTACTTGTGATTGCAATGATTATTTGTTTTATCGTGGAATTTGTCCTGATCTCTTTTTGTTTCATAACTTTGATGCCATCATCTATCTCCCTGAAAATAGAGTACAGATATTTTCATTAGATTAGGTGTTTCTTTCTTCTGTTTCTTGGTGAAAATGTACATGATGGATCTGAACTGGTTGAAATACAGATTCATTTCTGCCGTCTTTGTTTCTTTCATGTTGCCACTTCCTCACGGGAGTCAGATTGTTTTCCCTCTCGTGCTTACGCTCTACCACGATAGTCCTTGGTGGCCAGGCCAGGGCCGTGGCATCTGAATGTACAGGCTGTGTTGGCCGAGGGGTGAGCTGATGTTATTATCACTTGGTGCGGTTATGGAAAAGATTCTTTGGAAATTATGGTTGGAATTAAATGTATATATTAATTGGGGAAGGCATAATAATTTTTTAATATTGAATATTCCTATATAAGAACATGCCATGACATTCCATTTGAATTTATTATGACTTTAATAAAAGTTTTATAGATTTCATAATTATTCCCAGGCCTTTTGTAATTGCTGTCACTATTTTATGTTATGTGTATTTAATTTCCATTTTTAAAAGTTTATTAATATTAATAAAAGCTCTTGGATTTTTATATACTTTCCTTATATTCATCTACCTTAGTGGACTTGTTTATTAGTTCTAACAGGTTTGTTTTTTAAATAAAATTTTATTTAGGAATAATTTTTTATTTACAGCAAAGCACCCCCCCATATCCAGCTTCTCCTAATGTGAACATGTATATACTATGGTACATTGGTCATAACTAAGAAACCAACACTGGTATCTTATTATTAACTAAAGCACAGGCTGTATTTGGTTTTCACTAGTTTTTCCAATAATGTTAATTTCTGTTCCAGGATCTAAACCAAAATCCCACCTTCCAGTTTGTCTTCGTGTCTTCGCCTCTTCTGGTCTGTAACAGTCTCTTAGAATTACGCTGCACCTCCTGGAGAGGGGAAGTAACTACATAATTGATTTGGAATTGTTGGTAAGGAAGATTTCTCTTCTCACCCACTTTATTTATTTATTTACGGACTCATGGATATTTATTTTATACTTTGCATTATTTATTTTGTTGCTCCAATTGTTCAGTTTTGGCCAATGGGAACTCTTTCAGGTTGGCTTCTGTGTCCCTCGATACTCCCCCATAAGAGGCTTTTAGGTGGCTGTTTGGATTTAATTACACACACAATCATGTAAACTTCAGAGAAGTAAAACTTACCTCTTCTGTTCCTGATTTTAATGGTCATCTCTGTTCTTAATAAATATTCAATGTTTCCTAGTTTTCTGTTTTAAAGATGAGAAATTTGATCCTATTTTCATTTTCTTACATTTATAAATAAGCTGTTTTCTCTTATTGAATACTTGTAAAAGTTTTCTTTTATCTTTGGAGTTCAGGAATTTCACCAGGGTATCTAGATATGTGTCCTCTTTCATTAAGTCTACCTATGACTTGTGAGCCTGAAATCTCACATTTTTTTTTTTTGACTCCAGGAAATTTTCTGCTGTATGTTCTTTGAATATCATTTATACACTGTGTGTTTCTTTTTGTAACTCTGAAGCCTTTATTTTTCACACATTAGATTTTCTGAATCTATCCTTCATGTCCTTTATCTTTTTACTCATGCTTTCTATGACTTTTTATGCTTCCTATTGTGGTATATTTTCTTATGTCTGATCTTCTATGAAAGCAGTGTTCAGCAGTGACCATTTTCTTCTTCAATCTCTCTACTGATTTTTAAGATGTAAAACTATTATTAAACTTCCCAGAAACTCTTTTGTTTTCTAAGAATTATTTTTGCATTTTTATTGTAGTTATTTTCTGTTTACTCTCTTAGTTCTCACTTCACAGGAGCCACCTTACCTGGGAATTTGGCTTAGAGTCGTTAAGTTACCTTCCCCTGATGGTCATTATTACACTGTGTCCCTCCGCTCCAACCCCACCCTTCTAGTCTCTGTTTTGGGAAGTTGGACCTGGACCTCTGTAAACTACTTTTTCTCCTTTGCCTGATGTCTCTCTGATCAGTTTTGCCAATAGAAGGACATAAGAGAGATACCGTACAACTGGAGTAGGGGAAGGACTGATTCATTCCTGTTTGCTGCCTGTTTGTGTGTGTCACCCCCGTATTAGTCAGCCCAAGGGCTGCAGATGCAAAGTACCAGAACTCCGCTGGCTTTTATAAAGGGTATTTATTTGGAGTAGGAGCTTTCAGTTACAAGGTCCTAAAGAGTCCAACTCAAGGTACTGTAAGAGGTACTTTCTCTCCCAAGTCAGTTGCCATGAGTTGAAGCAAGATGGCTGCCAACCTCTGTGAGGGTTCAGCCTTCCTCTCTCTTACAGCTCCAGGCTGGCATCGGCTTGTTTCTTTCTGGGCTTTCTCAGAGCTGCAAACTATCAGGTGAATGGCTCATCTCTCTTCAGGGCCGCAGGATCAAGGTTCTCTCCTCTGCTGTGTCTGTGGATCTCTCTCTCTTCTTGTGCCTTTTTCAGTGTGTCATCTTGAGTGAGCACCCATTATAGAGCCCACTGTGGGGTTGGGGACTTAACCTGAGTTCACCCTAACATAATTTACTCAAAGACATCTCAGCTGAATCTAATGCAGTCAAAGAGTCTCACTCTCACTAACAGACCAGTTTACAAACATAATCTCTCTTTTTGGAATTCATAAATGATCTCAAGTTGCCACACCCCCTTTGTGATTGTTTGAAGCTATATGTACTCCAGCAATGTTTATTCTTAAAGTGAATCCATTCCTGTGCCTCTGGACCCATTTTAAGTTGGATCTTTTGGTGAGCAGGATCTTAACTTAAGATGTAACCCACTTCTTTCAGGGTGAGTCTTAATCCTCTTACTAGAGCCCTTTATAAGAGAAGGAAATTCAGACAGAGAGAGGAAGTCATGGAAACAAGAAGCTGAAAGCAACCAAACCTGGAAGAGAAGGGAGAGACCTGCAGATGCCAGCACATGCCATGTCATGTGGCAGAGGAGCCCAGGATCACCAACAGCCAGTCTTTGGGAGCAAAGCATCACCTTGATGATGACTTGATTTGGACATTTCTCTCAGCCTCAAAAAAAATATAAACTTTTAAGCTAATAAATTCCCATTGTTAAAAGCCAACCCATTTTATGGTATCAGCTAGGAGCAGCCGTAGCCAATTAAAACACCTAGCAATGCTTCTTCACCCCGGCAGGGGCAGTTAGTTTCAGTCCTCAATTTTATTGACACTCCCGGATATTCTAGTACTAGTTAGGGAGAGCCTTTCCTCTGCATTTAGGGTCCCATTTCCTCGAGGCCTGTCCACAAACTTTTATGGTGGTGATTTGCATCATGTGAAATTGCGATTTGACCTGTTGATCTACAAAGAGAGCAGCTTCCTATGATCCCAACGAGAACAAGCTACATAATTTGAGGAACCCAGTACAAAATGGAAATGCGGGGTCCCTTCTTCAAAAAATAAGAATTTGAAGAGGATAACAGAGGAACACTAAACCGAGTATTGGGCCCTGCTGAGCACAGAGCACTGAGTGACTACACAGCTCGCACACCCACAAAGCTGGCCTTGCTTCAGACTAATAGTCAAATAAACTCAACTTCGCCCCTTAACTTCCCTCTTTCTATTGAGTGGTAGCTGCTTTCTACAGTTACTGTCTCTGTGTTACCTCAGACGTGCTTTTGTTGTTGTTACCATTTTGGTTCTCTGATACCTGATTAATCAATTCCCTCTATTAACTTATTTTTATTGAAATACCTGGTGTGATTTCTTGTGGTTTCTGTTTTCTGTCTGGACCCTAACCAATCCCTTTTGAATTGCTTAGAATTATTTGACCTCTCATATCAGTAGTTGTATTAAAATAACCTGTACGTGTATGTGCATGTATCCAGACTTATCTAATTCTGTATCCAAATTTGCCTAGTTTCCGGAGAGCCAATTAAGTGATATAAACCCTATAGGCTTTATGTATTCAGAAAGGATTTAAATTGAATGTGTGTTCAAGCTCACATTCAGAGGGAATGTGGGCAGTATGTTAATTCAAGCCTACCTGGTATCCAAACAAACCCCTAAACCCCACTGAAAAAACTAAGGAAGAGTCTTTTTGGTGCCAAAACCTCTCCTGGTCCCACTCTGTGCGTCTCATATAAAAGTAACCTAAAGCCCCTACTCTGGGCTCCGTTTTTTGGACAGGAGTCCACCCGGCCTGGCCAGTCATAATAAATCTTCCTTCTCAGAGAATTCCCGCATCCTAGCCTTCAATATGCTATCACCAACTTCTCTCTGCTTCCACTACAGTATATCATATCTCTGTGTTAAGGTAGCAATAGTGTGGAATTTTAGGGGATATTAGGAAACTTCATTTGTTTTTTAGCAAGAGGAGGTCTAAGTATCAATGGAGCAACATGTGTATTGAAGCATGTTCAACCTGTTTTTTAAAAAGCTGAATACATATTTATTCTTAGCTCTTACCTCTGTCAGATTTTAAATTCTGT
Organism: Dasypus novemcinctus; assembly: GCF_030445035.2. Classification (NCBI taxonomy): domain Eukaryota; kingdom Metazoa; phylum Chordata; class Mammalia; order Cingulata; family Dasypodidae; genus Dasypus; species Dasypus novemcinctus. The sequence continues at coordinate 9,465,475 of NC_080699.1, forward strand.
TAGCACGTCTTTCCCCCAGATACTGTTCTAACCAGATGCAGATTTTATATTTTGTTAAGTGGTATTGACATTCAATTCCAGTGTGTGCATAAGATTAGCAATACAGCAAACTTTTGAAAGACCTTGCCAGAAGTCCACTGGCCCAACCAAAAATCTTTGTATATTGAAACAGCATGTTCATTCTACAGGGAATAAATAGGGCCCGTGGACTGTTAGGTGCTGGCTGTCTGCAGGGCCAGAATGCAATATTTGATTTGCCTTTTAAAGAGGTTAACCTCCCGATCTTTAGATGGGATGTGTTTGTTGTTAAACCATTAGACACATGTTGGCTTGCACATCCTTGGGAGCCCCACATCAATCACAGCCCATTGTAATCTAACTGCTGATTGTTTTGAAGGATGGGAAGAGTGCATCTGTTTCATAAGGAATCCCATGCATTCAAATTGCCCTTAAAACAAATGCAAGTTAAATCACGGCAGCTACAGTGGAGCAGCTCCGTACCTGGGAAGAGTGGTATACATGGGCAGAGACCCCACATGGATGTATGTGTGAGAGCAATCTTTTTATCTTGTCAAGGAGCACACATGAATGCAAATTTTAGAAAGAGAAGTTATAATCATTAGAGGTAATTCCATTTCTGAGCTACTTACAAAGACAGAAAAATATTTCACAGCCTTTATAAAACTGTAAATTACATCTGATTTGAACTTCATTTGAAACTTGAGAGTGTGGGAGAATTCTGAGCTTCCTGTTAAGTACAAACACTTAAATGAGAATTCAGTTCACAGCAAACAGCTGCCTGACAGTACACGATCTCCCTGAAGCTTGCGTGGACCCACACCCGCACAGTTCATCACAACTGCTCAGCTGCTGGCTCCTTATGCGTTCATCAGAGCCCAGCAGAGAACATTCAAGACGGAAGAGTCACACGTCCAGACCTCGGCTCTGCTTTCTGCGACACTCCAAGCAGATCAGTCGATGACAGATTTCTGCAGCCCGGTCACTGGGCCAGCAGGACTCGACGATGGAGATGACAAGCGATCTGTGGCATCAAGTGTCATGGCCTTTTGTTCCACCAGAACTGGCAAGGCTGCCACTGAGGTTATTGGACCCATATAGTCTGGGGAGAAATCGTTCGTTTCAAACAATGTGACAGGTGAGGAGAAGAAGTCCGTTCCTCCTGACATTTAGAGGAGGGCATCTTCCAAGCCTTTTTACCTCTAAACAACACCTACCATTTTCCTGAAGCTTATATTCAGAGTTGGGGTGTTTGTATGTGTATTTTTATTCCAAGAAAGCAACAAAAATGTTTCTTTTCCCAGCCTGATTGAACTAAAGCCTACCCTGAGTAAAACTTTACCTACAAAAGATGCTACACTTAAATCTTCCTAAAGAAAAGCACCCCAATCCTAAAAATAAAACACTTTCCTCATAAATGCATATGGTTTTATAACCATACAGAAGCTCTAAGTCCTCCAATGACTTTTCATTTGTGTAAACACGATTCATTCAATATTTAGAGTTTTAATTAAATATAGAAGGTCTCCAATGACGCATGTGTGGATTCAATGGTACAGTTTTACCGGGATTCTTCTGTTTGCCTTGCTTTGTATCCCACTCAGAAACAGGTCTTGGGCGTCGTCTTGACTGACAATAAACTTGCCAAGACTTTGTTTCAGGCTATGTATCCTGTTAATGCCTCTCTGAGCTCTAAAGAATTGCCTTCTTCTCAAACTCCAAATTGATTTTCTGAGCACCTATTGTGGACAAGGAGCTGCAAACTACTGAAGAACACATAAATGGAAGTGCTCGGCTCTTTCTACTTGGATAATGGATATTAAATCACAGCTTTAAAGCACTGTTTCCATGGCAGGAAAACTATTTGAGAAAAGAGCCAGTGCGGCAAATACTAAGGTACTGAGATGGCTTTGCCAAGGACAGCTTATACCAGGCAAGTGCTTTTGAAATGTCTCCACTTCTTTTACCTAAGAGGAAAGGCCACAAAATAGAAACCCTCGTAAAAATATTCCCCGCGTCTTCTTGGGACGCGCGCACCCCTTTGCAGGTTGTATGGATTCGTGCTTGTGGTTCACCTTCAGGTCTTTCATGGTCCTCCACCCTCTGCATCCTGATTTGCAGGAACAATGAACTGTTATTTGAAATAACGTTTTACAGTTTGCGAGCACTTCCCTCTACAGTGGCTGGACTCACCCTTGAGTCGACAGTCTGGATCCAAATCCCAACTCTGCCCCTTATCCGCGGTGTCACTTTGCTCAGGTTACTTAACCTCTCTCTTCTCAGTTTCTTCATCTATAAAATGGGGCTAATAAGAACACCTTTCTGGTAGGGTTGTTGTAAAGATCAGGTGAGTTCTGAGTAAGTCCCGGTGCCTGCTGGCCCAGGTGTGAGCTGCTCATTTGCTCCGCTGGGGAGGTCCATGAGAGCCATCTGGATAATTGCCCCACGTTTCAGATGAGAAGCTGAGATGCTGGCCGCGTTGTTCCACGCCATTTCTAGAAAGCGTCAGGATCAGGACCAGGATTCCCGTCTTCTGACTCCTCGTCAAGTGCCCTTCCCAGTACTCTAGTAACAGGGTGACTGTAAGCCGCTACAGGATAGGGCTCTCCTGGCCCCTTTTGTTGCCTCAATTCCTTTCTCAGGGGTCGGGAGCGCCTGGGATAGAGGAACTGGTGCTCAGAACCCAGAAGGAGGCAGGAACGGAGTGCGGGTGAGAGGCTGAGCTGGCAAGGCTGTGCCCAGCTGACCACGTCTTCCCCCTACCCCCCTACATCCCCTTCGCAGCCCTTTGCTCAAACGTGACTTGGCCCAAAAGGCCGAGGTCACATCTGGGGAATGCAGGGACGCCGCAGTGGACGCGCCGGCTCTCCTGGACTGAGGACACAAACCCAGCCTGTCGGGAGGAGGTTTAACTGCCACGTCAGGGCCTTCCATCCATGATAACATCATCTCCAGGTCACACGGTGGGCAGAGCTTCTCCTGCCCGCGGGCTCAGGAGCCCCTGGCCTCCCCCTGCCCTGTGCCAGTCCTGCACCGTGCCAGGTTTGGCTCTGTCCTCTCTCGTCACGCCAAACCCTGCACCTGACTGGAGCAAGGCCTTTGTCACTCCAGGGACGTGTCACTGTGGGTCGCCATGCTGGCCACCAGCCCCTCCTCTCCCTCTTGCTCCCTGGTAGCTGAGCCCACCCGGGTCTCCTCTTAGAAAAGCCCACGCTGCTCTCACCAAGGCCCCTTGGGAAGGGAAACCTCGTTCCTCTGCTCCAGGTGCTTCTCTCAGCTAACCTGTTCTCCCAGGCTCTGCAGATCTGGTGAATAAAATATTCTTCATTTTATTATACCAAAAACACAAATCCCCCACAAATCCTCAGAGCCTCCCAGCCTCTCTTTGTACTTCAAGGATTCTCCAGTGACTGTTGATGAAGAAAAACAGGGTGCACTTTGGCTTTTCAGTTCTTATTTTGATGCTCTGTGTTGGCTCACCTTGCAGCGTTTTTAAGGTCCCGCATTAAAGCATTCTCTGCCTGGCCTTACGCCATACCGGGAGGAGTGGCAGACGGGGATCCTATAATAAACAGGAGCAGGACTAGAAAGCTCCCTAACTCTGGGGGATGAAAATCAGGAGAAGAATCACAGCGGAAGTCCTTCACTGAGCACGTGTTACCTGCAGAGTGAGAACGTCACGGCGCCTGCCTTGGGGACACGTGGACAGCCTGGGGCATGGGGAGCGATGGCGGAAGCACCAGCGACCTCACTCATCTCCCTTCCAGTGTCATCTTGGCTCATGCTCTCGTTGCATGTGCCCCTAGCAGTGGCCTCGTCTGCCTGACGCTGAGCCCGAGATCTGATCACTCCTCACACGGTGGGGCCGGGAAGGAACGCTGAGGAAGAGCCATTCTTTTCTTCTCTGTGGTTTCACTCTTCGTGGAATTTGGAGGGGAGGCAGAGTGGTGGATGCTGCAATTTCACCAAGATTATTAATAGAAAGAGGGCGCACATGGCAGGGGTTCTGATACTATCTTTGAAAAATGCAATAGAGGTAAATGAACAGATCATAGGGGTAATTTTTAAATCGCCATTGATAAGACTTCATTCTCTGCATTATTATAAATCATTATCTTTTGTATTTAGCATCATTTAAAGCCCGGGCTGATACAGGAAACTGAATGCCGATTTTTTTCTTCCCTAGCATTGGAGGAAAACATCCATCCTGGTTTTGAATTATCCACACTGTCTTACCAGACATCTTAGTACTTCTAGAAAGTCATTTTTCCCCCTTCCTTCTCTACTTCTTGCTTTCCTTCCTTCAACAAACTTTTGCTAAGTGCTGCCTCTTTCCCACCATTGACAAATTCAGACGGGCAAGGCAGGCTCCTGGCCCTCCAGCAGCCCCCCTTCCACCCACCCCTCCCCGGCCCTGCTGGCCTCCCTTCTTCTCTCCTGCCTCACCAGATTCGGGGAGCGCCCTCCTGCCTGGCCGCCTGCCTCAGCTTCCTAGGCCCGGCCCCGGCCATGTCCTGGTCCCACTTACCCTCTTCCCGCTGCCTGATGAGTTCAGTACACACTCCTCTTTGGGGCACTCCGGTGCCCTCGCTCTCTGGCTCTGGACTGCTCCTCCTGCACCACCACCTTGGACCCCTGCCTTCTCCTTCATTCCCGTTGCTGGCCTCCAAAAGAAATACGACCCCAGGGGGCGCTAGGGAAACCTGAGGACTTGCTTAACTTCTCACCCTGTGAGAGGAAGAAGGGTGGAGAGCAGAAAGCTCGACCTGTGGGATCAGGTTTAGTGGATGTGCATCCACGGGACGCACGGGAGCCCTCTGAGTCTAGTTCCTCAGCTGTGAAATGGGGAGACAAATCTCTCTTGTTTGAATCTAAGACTTCTTCATATCAGAGGCTAAAGGTTGTCCGGAGTCACTTCCAGCCACTGACTGTGAGAATACACTTCTTTCAGCTCAGCATATGGGCTTGATGTTTAAAAGTAACACATGCATATGTTTTCATTGCATATGGGAAGAGAACAGAGTTTTGTGAGTATGTCCTATTTGGTAAACGCATACTTTTCCAGATTTTTCCTCAGTTGACTTATTGCAGGATGCTCCATCTCAGAGCACTGTGCTGTTCTCTGTGTTATAATTACTGCAGTCATTTCTACACTCTAAATGCGTCAAGGCAGAGACCCTGGCCAGTTCATCCTGTGCTCCCACAGCACCTCAGTGGGCCCCCAGAGTGTTGGGGAGTGGTACCTAGAGCAGAACCCGGGCCCCAGCCAGCTGGCGAGGACACAGGTCTCCGGGAACCTGGTGGTCCAGGACAGAGCAGCTCTTCTGGAGACCGACTGAGCTCATGCCACCAGAATCAAGGCCACACGTAGATTGTCCTAGCGCTGTCCGTGCAGAACCTGGAGGAAGAACCCTCAGGGCAGAGCCTTGGAGGTGGTGGAGACAGGCCCAGCGCCGCCAGCTCATGCACACTCAGTGCTGCTCCACCCGGGTGGAGTCAGGTGCTGGGAGGGCTGTCGGTCCCAGTGGTCCTGCGGGACAAAGCGCTACCTTCCCAACAGGAGATCGGCCTGGTCCCTGGGCTCCCTAGACCTTGAAGGTTCATCTTTACCTGCGGCTGAGGAGGAACCTGGAAACTGTTTGAACCTCCAGGTTTTAGTTCGCTAACGGCTGCCAATGCAATACTCCAGAAATGGGTTAGCTTTTACAATAGAGATTTATTAGGTTAGAAGCTTACAGTTCTGAGGCCGGGATGATGTCTAAATCAGGGCAAACCAAGAGATGCTGTCTCCCCAAGTTGCAGCCGTGGGCAAGCAGGCCCAGGCCGGTGTCCACTCACCTCTCCCTTCCCCCAGGCCTTATCTCTCTCAGCTTCTGTCTGAAGTGGCTTCCTCTCAGTCTCTGTGTTCCATTGACTCCAGCTTCTGGTCCCTGGGGCCTTCTCTTTCAGCTTCTGGGTTCTTCTTTGTCTCTGTAGTTTTTTTTCTTACGTCCATGGATTTTTATTCCCCAGTTTATAAAGGACTCCACTAAGAGAATTAAGAACCACCCTGGGCCATGCCCTACTGAAGTGGTCTAATCAAAAGGAACGACCCTTAACTGAATCTAATCCAAGGTCCTTCCACCACAGGTTGACAGGCCCAGGAAGGGATTAGCTCTAAGGACATGGTGTTCTGGGGCCCACCCAGCTTCAAAGTGTGGCATTCCAGGAGCCAGGCTTTGAGGGCCTCTTTGTTTTCCCTCACTCTAGGTTCCTCCCTCAAATGGTTGTTGAAGTATCGGGCCCCTGCACAGAACATCACTTTCTCCTTGGGGCCTCCTCATAAATATGGGTAAAGTGCCACGTCTCTAAGTTGTGGTTGGGTTTGGTGTGTACAGCATGGGCACTCTCCAAAACCAGTGCTCTGCACCTGCAGCCTGAGCACAATCTGTATTCTTGTAGGGAAACTAGGGAAGCCTCCTAGCTGACCCAAATGGCTTCTACGATTCTGAGGCTCTGGATCTCTGCAGCTTCTGCCAGATGGTCCTTGAGGGCCTTTTCCTCCCTCCCTCTTCAATCTCTTTCCTGAGGCCTGAAAACTGGCAGAGTGACCTTGAGAAAGCTGAGGAGAACACCCAGAAAAAGTTATTTGTCTTCTTTGTAAAATAGCTGACACTGAATTCACTTTAACTTTGGCAATACACAAAACTTTATCAGCTGTCAGGAATGGAAGGGTTGCTTCCTGTTTCATAAGAAATATTCAAGATAAAGAACTTAAATAACATAAAAGTGACAAAATAAAAAAAGGTTCAAAATAGAACAACAGGCATTTGAATTGTGCCTTTGAAATGTGCCTAAAAACCATTGTTATACTCGGCCCTGGGGAGTCCACAGAGGAGAGGAAATTTATACCACAGGAAAGAATAGAGAGTGACTTTCCACGGAGTGACATCAAGAGCATGAAATAGATTCTTCTGGCTGAGGCCTATTTTGCTATAGCAGATGGTAAGTAATTTATCTAAGTTATGGGCATATTGTTAGGAATTCATCACGCAAAATGTACTATAGATCTTCTTTTAACCTTTTCACGTTTAGAGAATGGAGATATTCCATTCTAATCCCTAAAAGAAGGTCCTGCAAGGTGTCATATATATAGCATTTCTACTTGGAAAGAATTATTTGGAAAGAAAGGGTAATTGTTTAAAGGATCATAGACTTTTAAATCTAAGTGACTGCATAGTGTGTGAGGGAGGGGTGGGGGGTGGAGAATGAGTGATGGGGATGTGGGCTCTGGGTGGGGGCTGCTCCTCTCTTTGTAGATAACCTGAGCCGTCTGTGTCCTGACCTGTGGGTGTGGGACAGTGAGAGCTGCAGCCCTGCCCTTGGTAACCATGGCAACGACTCCAGTCCGGGAGAAAGAGTTTAGCAATGCAAACTCTATAAACTTTAAATATTCAGGGAAAATGCAAACCAAATGTGCTAAATGTAATTATCTAGAATGTATGAAGTCCATGCTAAAAGCTTACCTAGGATATGGAAGATATATGCTAATTCAAGGCTATTGAGCACAGAAACAAAGAACCATTTAGCCCCTCCTCTGTATAAAAGGCACTCAAAGATCTTATTCTGGGCTCGGGTTTGAAACAGAAAGCTCCCGAGTCCAGCCGGCCGTCAATAAATCATTTTTTCCTTCTCAAAATCATTCCTGAGTCCTGGCCTTTCTATATGCAAACAATTGAACCTCTCTCGTCTTATGCACAATGGTGGCGGTTGCAAGTGAGAGGCTGGAGAAGACTATGCAGTCATTTTAACTTATATTCAAAATATTTTTTATGTTACCTCCCCAACTGAAACCATTAATGAGTAAAGAAATAAGCTCTAACAGCATACTATGAGGTTTGAACAACTCTGTATTTGATTGGGCAACAGTATAACATAGTGGTTAAGAGGGCAGGTTTGGAATCAGACTTGCCAAATTGCTATTTGCTTTAATAGTTCTTTTAAAAAAAAGCAAAAGCTCAGTCATTCAGGTTCTTTTTCTCCATGGCATGAAGGCCTCTAGCTCTTTGACAGATGGTGCTGGTGGAGGGGTTACCATGCCTTAACAATCCACTTTACGTGCCTATTCTTAATCCATAACCTTTTGGAATATGGACTTTTATGATTCTCACTTAACAGTTTAAGTGTCAAAGGACATACAAAACAAGTTCACTGAATGCTACAAAATATTCCTGAGAGTAATTGAAGAAGTCCCAAATAAATGGAGCAATATACTATGCTTGTAGATTGGAAGATTCAATATTGTTAAGATGATGCTGTGATGGTTAGTCGGATGTATTAACTTGGATAGGCTATCGTACCAGGTTATTTAATCAAACACTAATCTAGTAGTAAATACCATTAATATTTTGAAGGCATTTTGTAGATGTGGTTACCCAAGAAAAATGAAATTATATGTCCGCACAAAGACTAGAGCACAAATCTTCATGGTAGTTTTACTTGTAATAGCCCCAAACTGGAAATAATCAAAATGTCCATCAAATGGTGAATTGTGCCATATCCATACCATGGAATAGTACTCAGCAATAAACATGAATGAACTACTGATTTATGAAAGAAGACAGACAAAATACATATATTTTTGTCTGTATGATTCCATTGATATAAAATTCCAGAAAATACAAATGGCTCCATGGTGCCATGATAGTGGCTGTTGTCTTTGGATGGTGGCAGGGTAATATATGGAGGAATGGATTTTAAGGGACAGGAGGGGAATTTTGGTGTAGTGTATATGGTCACTATCTTGAATGTGGTGATGATTTCCCAGTTGTATACAAATGTCGAAACTTGTAAAATTGTACACTTTAAACATGCAGTTTATTGAAGCTCAGTTATCCCTAAATAAAGCTTAAAGACTTTTTAAAAATCACAAAAACATCATTTACTGTAGTTATATCTTTCAGATGTAACAAGGGCAAGCATTTTGGCATATATTCTTAGTTTTTTCTTTTTCCATTAAATATTAAAAAAATTTTTTTAAAGATACATAAATCACAAAAAAATGTTACATTAAAAAATATAAGAGGTTCCCATATAACCCACTCCCCACACCCCTACTCCTCCCACATCAACAAATTCTTTCATTAGCGTGGTACATTCATGGCAATTGATGAGTACATTTTAGAGCATTGCTACACAGCATGGATTATAGTTTATGTTGTAGTTTATACTCTCTCCCAGTCCATTCAGTGGGTTATGGCAGGATATATAATGTCCTGCATCTGTCCCTGCAATATCATTTGGGATAACTCCAAATCCCGAAAATGGCCCAATATCACACCTCTCTTCTCTCTCCCTGCCTCCAGCAACTCCCACATCCACTGTCTCCACACCAATGATATAATTTCTTCCATTGCTGGAGTCACAATAATTCTATAATAGAATACCAGTAAGTCCACTGTAATCCATATTTTATTTCTCCATTCTGAGAACCCTAGGATGGTAATGTCCACTCCAACTCTAAATTGAGAGGGGGCTTAGATCCCACTTGGTTAATGGATGGAATTCTCCAGCTTGCAGCTGTAGACTCTCAGTTCCTTGGTGTGGTCGTTCACCATCCTCACCTCCCCGTTAGCTTAGTTGGTAAGTCCAACGAACTGGAGTGTAGGTATTGCAAGTCTGCTGAGGCTCAGGGCCCAGCTGGCACATAGAAAGTCCAGAGATTCAAGTCTCCTGAGCATACACCAACCCTAGTGCCAACCACAGGTTCAGTAAAAGTGATAGAAGAAGCATGCATAGAGAGGTCACATCTGAGTCCAACTCCATCACACTCAGGAGCACAAATTCCAAAGTAGGGCTCATTGGCAAGGCACTGAACTCCAGAGCCATCTGTCATGACCATAAGACCTGGGTGTCTCTGTAGCCCTCAGGAGCTAGTGCTTAGTACCTATGGCTGTGTCTACTTTGGCTGTCTCTGAGATCCAGGTGAGATATGCATAAGCATGACCCCTCTGATGACCTCTCAACTAAATTTCAGGCTCATAAGCATAGTCATCAGTATCAAGGGCCCATCATTGGACCATTCTTCACTGGTCTTTGCCCTTGTTCTTGGGGGATTGTTGCTGCTCCATTGGGGAGTGCAACAGTTTCCTGGAATGGGGACTCAGCCCTCCCTCAGTTGTTTTGTGAAACTCTACTTATGTCTTTTAAAATGAATTTCCTTTACATGATAGACATAATACAAAATTAACAAGTTTCTCCCTTTTTGATTTAATACTGTAAAACATTCCTAGTATTATTGTTAGTTCTTTATAAACATCCACTTGAAAGATTCATACTGTGGTAAACTGTATTATTCACTGTACCTTCACTTAGATCAGTTGTGACCATGTGATTTTCTCTGGCTGATGAAATACGACTGGAAGGGATGTGTCATTTATGAGCAGAACTTTTGAAAGCTGGTGCATAGTTAAAAATTTTCTCTCTTCTTTCTTCCATGAGAATGAGAATATTTAAGATAGGGGCTTTTTTGTATTAGCTTGGGTCTTGGAGTAAAGAAAACCTGGAGCAGCAGTTGATATCTGGACAGGTACTGTGATGGTTTGAAGCTGTATGTTCTTAAATCTAATCCATTCCTGTGGGTGTAACCCATTGGAGATAGGACCTTTTGATGAGGCAACTTCAGTTAAAGTATGACTCACCTCATTCAGAATGGGCCTTAATCCTATTACTGGAGTCCTTTATAAGAGAATGAAATTCAGACAAAGAGGGAGAAAGCCACATATGGAGCAGCCAGAAGCTGAAATCAGTGGAACCCAAAAGAGAAGGGAGAGAGCAGCAGGCTCCACCATATGTTTTGCCTTGTGGCAGAGGAGACAAAGATTGCCAGCAACTGGCCTTACATTGTATAAATAAACCACAATTTGTTTATCCACTCACAGTTTGGGCTATAAGGAAAATGCTGCTATGAATATTCATTTGCACGTCTTTTAAGGACATATGTTTTTATTTCTTTTTGTTAACATCTAGATGTGGAATTGCTGAATCAGAGAGTAGGTATATTTGATTCAAAAGAAATGGACAGTTTTCCAAAGTGGTTATGCTATTTTACATCACCGTTGGTAATATAGAAGAGTTCCAGTTGCTCCATATTCTCCTCCAGGTATTTTCAGTCTTTTTAATTTTTGCCACTTTATTGGTTGTGAAATCTATCACTTTGGCATTTTAATATGCATTTCTCTGTTAACCAATGACATTTCACATATTTTCATGAGCTTCTTGGCCATCTGTGCATCTTTTGTGAAGTATCAGTTTGCCCATTAAAAAATTGGTCATTGGTCTCTTTATTATTGAGTTGTAGGGTGTTATTATATGTTCTGGATAAAAGTTCTTTGTCTGATATGTGTATGGCTAATGTTTTCTTCCATTATGCAACTTGCCTTTTTACTTTCTTAAGAGTATATTTGAAGAGGAACACGTTTTAATCTTGATGAAGTCCCACTTATTTCTTTGTTGTTATTCTTTTATTATGGCTAGTACTTTTTGTGTTCTCTTTAAGGGATAGTTGCCTATTCTGAGGTTATAAACATATTCTCATTGTTTTCACCTAGAGGCTTTGTTGTTTTTTGTTTTTACATTTTGGTCTATGACCCATCTTGAATTAATTTTTGTGCATGCTGTGAGTGTAAGGTTCAAACTTTATTTCTTCCACATACCACACATACCATATACCACATAGCCAGTTGTTTCAGCACCATTTCTTAAGACTTTAATTTCTCCATTGAATTGCCTTGGTGTCAGAAAAAGTACTTTTTTAGCTGCAGCAGGAAGAAAGGAAAGGGCTCATGCAGATTACTTCCTTGCCCCTTCTTTCCTATTGCCCTGCCCTCCTTCTCTCTCCTCTCTCCCTCCCTCCTTCCTTCATCACTGGACAGTTATTTCCTGACTGACCAAGCCCTCAGTTGGAGGATGTGAGGCACTAGCCCTGGAGGATTCAGGTGAAGCTGTTGCAGCAGCAGAGCACTGTGCCGTGGTGAGGCTGGATGCCCACGGTCACGCGGCTGCGGCCACAGCGGAGGAGTGGGGCCTGGGCTGGGCAGCCTGCAGAGGGGTGTTTGCTTCAGACCCAGGGAAACATGGCTCTTCCACGCCACTGATTGTGAACTCCCTTCTTTCCTTTATTTCCAAGGCAGACTGAGTGTAATGAAATTGGTTTTTAACAAGGGCTTCAGCTGCCCAGTGAGTCAGCCTCTTCTAATCTAGCAGCATTGTGTGCTTTCCCTCAAGCAGGTGGCATTGGGCCTGTTATTGCCCCTCTCTGCTTCACACTGTCTCCTCCAGACTCCAGCTGCACACACAGAAGGAACCCTTCCCAGGACTCGGGCTCCAGCCCTGCTGCTTGCCTTTCTGTTGCAGCCTGGGTGAACCAGCCCATCCTAGGCTGGGAACAGAGTCCTGGGAGCAAGTCGCTAGATCCCAAGTGCAGACGGTTTTGGATCCCCACCACACCTACAAGGAGAGAGGAGCAGGTGCCCTTTGAAAGGGGCCTGATTAGAGAACGTGTTGGCCAACAGCGCCCTGACTGCACCCGTGGCTTTGCTGCCAGCCCATCTGTTTTTGCTAATGCAGCCTCCAGGGAGGTGCCTCTGAGGTTAAGGTCAGGACAGTTTCGTTCGAGTCGGTGGCTTTGTGTGCTGCCTCCAGCTGGGGAAACAGTTGGGGGCACTGCCGGAACCCCGCAGGCAGGGAGAGCTTGTCTGCTGAAATGGGTCGGGAAAGAAAAGAGATCATGGGCTCCGTTCGCGTCCATCTCGGGGGACCTTTAATCTGGAGGAGCGCCGAGCTAGAGTGGTGCGTGGGCCGAGGGAGAGGGGAGGTGTTAAGAGTCAGTAGGTAAACGTGGATGGTGCCACAAATGGGGAGCAGGAACTTTAAAAGCGAAAGAAAACTCAAGACAGAGTGGCAGGAGAAGCAGCCAGTTCTGTAAATATCTGCATCTCTGGGGTGCGGTCAGCTTTTATATAACAGAGACCCCCACTCCCAGTCCACTCCCCGCTCATATGGCCTAGCTTTGTTTAGGGAACCTTTCTGCACTTTTGTCTAAATGCAAGCAAAGCACCTCTGCATTTTATGATGACTCCCTCATGTTTGTGATCCCCCAAATCCCGCAATCATGCCAAAGGCCAGGTCAGATTCCCGGTCCATTAAACAAATCCCTCTGAGGATTCTTCAGAGTAGAAGAGTGTTTGAAAAATTACCCATCACTCTTGACTTTATACAATATATTACATAAAATTTGCCTAAGCTTAAAAGCACCCCAAAGGATTAGAAATTTATGTAGGTCTAGTGCAGTATTTTTCAGCAGTTCTTAATACATACCCTCTTTTGTTGAACATAAAATATTTACACTCTCCATGATGTTACTGAATGTTTATAAATCACTTAGATATTGTGACTAAAGAAATCAAAGCCAAGACAATTTTAGAGGAGGCATTGTCCAGCCACATCTATGTTTTTGGTATGTCACCCTAGCTGGGTTCCCCAACATCTGTACTCCTCTACCCCGAGCTAGCCCAACAGCTCCTGACCTGGGAGTCACTGGGTTAACATATAAAGGCATCCAATGATAGATATGTATGTTTTTAAAATTTCATTGTTTACCATTACTGTATTTGTCAGCCAAAGAGGTGCTGATGCAAAATGCCAGAAACTGGTTGGTTTTCATAAAGGGTATTTATTTGGGGTAGGAACTTACAGTTACCAGGCCATAAAGCATAGGTTATTGCCCTCACCAACATCTATTTCCACATGTTGGAGCAAGATGGCTGCCGACGTCTGTGAGGGTTCAGGCTTCCTGAGTTCTTTTCTTCCCAGGTTTACTTCTCTCTAGGCTCAGGGTTCCTCTCTTCCCAGGGCTTGCTTTTTTTCCTCTGTGTGCTTACTTCCTGAGGCTCCAGCTTAAGACTTTAGCATCAGACTCCAACATCAAAATTCCAACATTAAAAACCTTCCAACTCTGTCCTTTGCTATGTCTTTTATCTGTGAGTCCCTATCCACCAAGAGGTGGGGACTCAAAACCCTACTGATGTGGCCCAATCAAAGCCCTAATCATAATTTAATCATGCCCAGATACAGACAAGTTTATAAACGTAATCCAATATCTATTTCTGTAATTCATAACTATATCAACTGCTACAATTACCTACTAGGTTAAGCCTTGATCCTTCACCATTTGAATAAATGTATTTTATTAGAAAACTATATTTTGAATATGTACTGGTTTTATCTTGAAGTATGTGTTTGTCATTCAGAATAATCACGGTTAGAGAACATTTACCCTATTGAGATAAAAATACCCAAAGTCCCCTGAATTCTCCCTCAATAGCAGATATAAATGCCTATGGATTGTTCTGCTAAATTCATGGCATGGTTGTTTTCCCTGGATTCTCCCTCATATAGGCATTTGAACATCCTGCTTTTCACACATTACACATTGATATTCCAACTGCCTTTTTCCAAAATTCAAATTTGGTCTTCAGTGAATAAACATTTTGAGCTATCATATGGTTGGTCACCTTTGTTTACCAATTTTGTGTAGTACTCTGGATATTTCATTGCCTTTTGCCCTTAGTAGTTTATAAAAATAATTGTACAACGGGACAAATGAAAATGCTGATACTAGCATTTAACTGCATACATCTCATAAATTCAACTTAACTGAGATCAACATAGGATGAGCTGAAGCAGTGACTTTTTTCACTTCAATTAGATGCTCAATGAATTAAGCTGGATGACTATCATTAATTGTGGAGAAAAAATTAAAATAAGTGAAATATTGGAAATACATGCTTGAAGATTGTTTCTAAGAGATTATTTCCATGGGAATTACCTCCCAAAACACATACACTCACACAGAAAGTTGTCCTGCTTGACTTCAAAACAGACAAATTATGTATACATTTTAAGGACATACTTTGTAAGAAAGATGGGAATTGCTTGCATATTGTCATCTTTAAAGGGAGTCTGATGAGTCACAAACTGATTCGTATGTGGCGTAGGACATCATTTTCATGATACCTTCGAGAAAGAATATGGATGTCACCACGAATTTTTTCCCACATGCCAAGAGCGATAGTCAAGATATTTAACAACTGACCTAGACATAACAATGCCTTTGGTCCTAGTGACATTCACTCTTGAGAAACTATGTTACATTGACATCCTACAGTTGTCCTTAAGCCACAATATAATGATTGCCTTCAGTAAATGCTCAATAAAGGCTGTAAAAAATGCCAAGGGACTTGTGTTTGGCTACCCTCCAGATTAGAATATTTAAAGTCAATTCTAGACTACAGGAGTTTGGACCTGTTTACCTAGTGTCTGTAAATGTAATTGTGGCTATAAGACTTGAACAGATTCTCCTCCCTTTGCACCATTTGGGTTTTTTGAGGGACAGCAAGGTGCTGGGATTTCCTTCTGTTCTGGCCTTGTGGACTCTGCCTCTCCTGCCGGTCGCCGGTGCCATCGGCTCTTGCGTGTGCCCTGAGTCCTGGGTTCTTGGTTCTTCCCAGTTGCTGCCTTGGTGCTTGTAGTTGCCTTCACCAGCTCTAATCATGAGAGAAGGCTTCCAGGCAGCTCCACAAAGGAAAGACTGTGGCCATGACATTCACTAGACACAAGAGTTTGGTCATCAACATTCACACGTCAAGGGGGAATATGAAGATGGACGAGTGGAAACGTCTTTATTTTTACTCAGGATTTCTCTTCATGTCCAGAGGCCAGACAACCTGAAATGACAACCATCATTTTATTTCCGTTAGGAGTCCTCCCTAATGAGAGTGACCAGTTTGCTACTGCAGCATGTCCAAACTTCATGTTGTTTTCTGCCACGAAAACAAACAAACAGCCCAGGAGTCATCCACAGGTAGAGAAATTCCATGCCGGTGTTATTCCGATGCCACAGAGGACAGTGCAATGCAAGAACCACCGAAACATTGCTGAATTCAGTCATGCTCATCTCTGATTCAGTAAGCCACGTTCCACGTCCTGATGAGCAGGACTCCCGCGCTCCAGAGGGATATGGAATCCATTTTCTATTGATTTCTCTCCGTACACTCGGGAACCCTCAAGTGGCTGTCATGAAGTTACCCAATTACCAATTAGGAAGATGGAACTAGGTGGGAGAGAGACATATGTAGATAACAGGTGCTTTCAAGGGTGAGACTGAACACATCAGATTTTAAAGTTCTAGGGATTAAGTTCACATTCTTCAAATGTATTGACCTTCAATTTTTTTGAAGGACTTTGTAAGACCCACAATTTATACACTTTGCACAACTGCTATGAAAAAGTCATATTTTGGAGATTCACAGTACAGATATAAAACTGTATCCTCACCAGGTCTTTGTATGTCAAAATCATGAATACGTCTCACAGTAAATATTCGTTAAACTCAGTTTTGGAACTTCAGCTTCATCTTTGATTTCTGGAATCCTATAAAGGAAATCTAAAAGCAAAATGAAATCAGGGAAGTGGATTTGGCCCAATGGATAGGGCGTCTGCCTACCACATGGGAGGTCCAGGTTCAAATCCAGGGCCTCCTGACCCATGTGATGAGCTGGCCCATGTGCAGTGCTGATGCGTGCAAGGACTGCTGTACCACGCAGGGTTGTCCCCTGTGTGGGGGAGCCCCACGTGCAAGGAGTGCACCCCAGAAGGGGAGCTGCCCAGGGCAAAAAAAGTACGGCCTGCTCAGGTATGGTGCTGCACACATGGAGAGCTGACACAGCAAGATGATGCAAACAAAAAAGAAACACAGATTCTCAGTGCCGCTGACAAGAATACAAGTGGACACAGAAGAACACGCAGCGAATGGACACAGAGAGCAGACAACTTGGGGGGAGGGGAGGAGGAAAGGCGAGAGAAATTTTTTAAAAAAAGGAAATCAAACAGAAAAATGAGGAAATGTCCTACTTTTATTTGAACACAAATGTTCCTGAAGGTTAGAAATTACTTTTGGCATCTGGCATAGCAGCTAGCACAGAGTTGTACACTTTAAGGCTCGTTATGAACAATTTGAGTGTGCAGTTTTATATACATGCTGTCCTCATTTCATGATGACATTGGCCTATGATTTGGTGGCCATAACTCTATGGAAACCATTTCCAGGACTGAGATTTCTTTTATTGAACAAAATTAGAAATCTGAGTATTCAGCTGATAAAGAAAAATGAGACTGCCCCTAAATAGCCCTTTGGTGTGAATTAAAATGCTCTTCCTAAATCATAAAAATGCCACTTGAGCTTTGAATGATTAAAATGAAGCCCAAAGCTCTATCAAGCACCCAAATATATTAGTCTCTGAAACTGACAGTGTGGCAAGGATGCTGATTAATTAACCTGATTTTGCAAGCCAGGCATGGACTGTGAGTGATTCTCTTTGACAGTTTGCATAAAAATTGCAAAAGGAAACCGAGCTCTGTGATCTGCCCTGTGTCAGAAGGAGCCCGAATGGACCAGTTTTAATTAAGATAGTGTACAATGATCCTCCATACCCACACCCCGTTCCATTCCTCACATTCACTCTCACAAATTTACAAATGTGCAGCATCTATACGTTTTTATTCTTTTCTTTTTTCTCTTGTTTGTACTTCAGATAATTCAAAAACCAAATTTAAATCAAAGTTTAACACAACATTGGTGACCACTAAGCCATTCATATATCACCCATTTGGAAATAGAATCCTCTTAGATGAATAAATAAAGCCTAATATTCACAAATTTGATGACCTTGTAAATTCTAGGACTTGGATTTTGCAATGATGCATTCTCAAGTGGTAAAAATTCGTTGTCTTCAATTCAATGCTAAGATAATGGCTCTCAAACCATGCAGACGAGCTGGAGATTGGTGATGAAATCATTTCTTTTGTCATCTAAATACTTTGAGAGATTATCCAATGCATTGCCCATGATATTTTTCTCCTCCTATAGAGTCATAAAGTTAAGTGGAACAAGTTATTGATTGGAAATCATTGTCTGAACTGTGATCTCCAAATGAAGTTTAAATAACCTACAGAATGTGAGATGGAACTATTGCATTCTGTCGATATGTCATGGATTGTGTTGTCCAGCAGTTTAGATTTCCATTTCTTGTTCAGTATTTTATGACCATCTCATTTGCCTTCTCAATTCCAACCCCATCACCAAATCTCATTATAATTAACCAAGGGACTGTTAGCTCAGGAAATTGACCCGTATAAATCCAAGGCAGCGGGTGCACGGTGTTTTCTGGTTAAGCAGCCTGCCCAGAGACACAACGTGGTTCCAGATGGGCTGTGTCCCTAACCCCAACAGCGGTGTGTGTGCATGTGGCGTGTGGGGGTGACGCTTTCCCTGAGAACCGGCAGTGTGACCCGCAGAGGGGATCCCTGAGGAGCTGCACAATCTCTGTCCCCAAAGAAATTCAGTGCCTGATGGAAGAGACCAGTGTTCTCACTGATGTGGAACACTGTTCCACATGGCCTTCTCTGCAGTTCTTAAATCCAAACAGTTCTGGAAACTGCCAGTTTTAAAAAATATTTATAATTCACTTGCCAATAAAAGTAGTAACACTAGATTTTGTATAACTGATATATTTTCACTTAATGTGAAAATATATTTCTCTGCTGAAATAGTAACGTGACTGTGTTTGATTATAAGGTGCTGCTGCAAAATGCACTGCAAACTTTATATAGTACCCTATATCATGTACCACAGCACCTTTCTGAAATATCAAGTAGGGAGAATTCAAAAACACACTTGATCTCAAAGATTTCAGAGGAGGGCTGTGGATCAGAACAACATGATACGGGATTCATGCAATGTTATAGAACAAAGAGGAGAGGGACCCAGATCCGCTGGCAGGGGTGGGGGGGGGAGGGGCTGACACTTGAGCTGTCTCTCCACGATCAATATGAATTAGACCAGAATGATGAGGCCAGGCTCATTCCAGAAGATTCCATTACCAGGGCTAATTTAGGTGGGCTGACGATGGGGCGAGACAGGAGTTGATGTTCTGATTTTCTATTACTGCACACACACCGTCTATACTTTGGGTGGCTTAAAAAAGCAAGAATCATTTACTTTGCTCAGGTATCTGCAAACTGGGCCAGAGCTGTTGGGAGAACTCACCTCTGCGCATGGGGCATCAGCCGCAGCAGGTGAACTGGGGCGGGGGAAGCTGCCTTCAAGAGGTCTCACCCCCGCGGCTGGCAGGTGGGAGCTGGCAGCCGGCAGGGGCCTGGGTCCTCGCACGTGACCCTGCCCCTGCGGCCGCCTGGGCGTCCTGACGGGATGACAGATGAGGTCACAAGCAAGTATTCCAAGAGCTGGGGAAAGGAAGCCTGGGCTCCGAAGCTGGCACAGCGTCACTTCCACCACATTCTACGGTTAAGCAGTTACTGAGGGGAAGGGGCCTAGATCCCACTCCTCAGGGGGAGGCCTCTCAGTGAATTCCTGGCCACCTTGACCACAGTCTGCCTGACTGGAGCTCCAAAAGGGGGGCTGAAAGAGAATTAGTCAGGGTCAGTCTGGGAAGATGCCCCATCATCCTGGCCATTTAAGCAAGTTTAGTAAAACACCCAGAATTTGAGTACTTTATATGTCTATAATAGACTAAGTTAAATCTCACAAGAGCGCTCAGGTGTGGCATCCAGGGCTCGTGTTCTCCAGCCAGCTTTTACTGACGATGCACATCTCTTCCCAAATCTGTATTCAGTGGCATCCCATTTGTACCTTAAATCTGGCTATGGTGGGAATGTTTATACCACAGGCATCAAGAGATGCTACAGACTGGACTTTTTGTCCCCACTAGTGAGTTGACAAGCACACCACTACACTGCATCCCTGCTCCCCCCTGACCAGGAGCTGCAGGAAGGAAAACGGAACATGGTCCCACCTTCAGGGCCATAAGTGTCCAACTTTCTAGATGATTGTCCTCAATGAAAAAGAACTGATTGCAAGAATGAACAAGACAATTCCCCTGAAAATGGATGACATTGATATGGATGAAGAGAGAAAGGGTGCAGAGGCAGTGGCATTGTCCCAGTAGAGATTAAAGAAGTGAAACTCATCTGGGTTGCAGGGGAGTTTGATGCCTGAGGAAGGAAGGGTGTGCTGGGTGAGTGGGGGAGGAAGGGGATGAGCTCATTGCGAGGTGGGGGACACCTGCTTGCTGCTAGCTCCTGGTGTGCAGCTTGGAGCAGGAGTTTCTTTAGGAAGAGAGCCTCCTGGGCTCCCTCTCCTATTTCTGAATTTCTGGAAGCATACAATTTCCAGTTGCATCTTTCCCTCCAGGGGTCCTCAAGCTATGGCAGATTCTTGCCTCCTTTCTTGGAAGGAAGCCTGAGTAGCTTTAGCATTGTTTCCATGCAAAGTACAAGACTGACTTTGGAACATTATTCACTTCCAGCTGAAAAGAAGAGCTGGTAAGCTGAAACCAGAAGCTGCAATGTCAAAGCAGATTTCCAAAAGCTGGAAGCTCCAGCAGCTGGAGTGTGGGAGGAAATTGCATACCTCTGATTTCAGTATAGAATCAGGCTAGCCTGAGTGGCTTGGGACGCAGAAGCGAAGACATGGGTTTTTGCTTATGTGGTAATGTCCCAAAAAGTAATAATATCTGCCTTTTCCTACTTCTGCTTTCAGTGGGACTTGACTCTGTTCTTCACTGATCAGGCCAGCATTTCCAACTGCTCTGTGATTTCTGGGGGTTGCATTGAGTGTCTCCTGAGAAACTGTATTAAACATAGTCTGTTTCTCCAAATATAGCTCTCCTACAAATATGGCCATAGCTGGCAGCATCAAGCCTCCTGTTTCTCAATATCCATCTGATGTCAATCTTATCTTCTGCAGCTTTACTTAAACTCAAAAATTTGCAGACCCTTCAAGTTATCCAGGAAATGTGCATAAACCCCCCTTTACCTCCTCCTCTGGGTATCTACTCCCCAAACATTAGCGGAGGACTTAGATCACAAAATCCCAGGCATCCCATGTTTATGAAAACACTTTATGTTTCAGTTTTGCTGCAGAAGAAACTAGGAGGCAGGGGACACAGAGAACAGAATTGCAGAGACTAGATTAGAGGGACAGCAGCAGTGGTAGGGGGTTTTAGAAACAAAGCCCACCCAAGGGATGTAGAATGGGCCTCCTGAGATATGAGACATTTGCTGCCACTGATCCAGGTTGCCAGGGACAGCCAACTTGCCTTCTTTCTCTGAGTTGCTGGGGACTAATCTGAGCTTTCTCTATACTAGGGGACTTGAGTGATAAAAAGAGAGGTGGCTGCTCTCCACTGGTGGCAACGTTTGACAGCAGTTCCAGCCTTCCTAATCCTCCCTGGGACACAATGGCAGGGCAGTCAGACTCTTGGAAAGAAGGTGACTACTATGATTTTTTTTCCCTAGGAGAGGGTTATGGGCTAGAAAGGAAACAAGCAGGTAGTTATTATGGACTAAAGTTCCCTCCTGGTTCATAGTAACTTGAATTACCATCTGTTAAGAATAGACAACCAAAGTAGATACAAGCCCAGGTACTGGTTCTCCTGAGGGCTACAGAGACACAGAGGTTCTACGGTCATGGCAGATGGCTCTGGAGTTCAGTGCCATATCAGTTGGCCCTACTTTGGAGTTGTGTTCTTGAGTGTGATGGAGTTGGACTCAGATGTGACCTTTCTACACATGCCCTTGCTATTACTTTTACCGGACCTGTGGTTGGTACTGGGGTTGGTGTATACTCAGGAGACCTGAATCTCTGGACTGTCCATGTGAGAGCCAGGCCCTTTGCTGCAGCAGACTTGCAACTCCTACCCTCTGGTTTATTGGACAGCTAACAAGGAGGTGAAGAAGGTCAACCACCACACCAGGGAGCCAAGAGTGCCTATAACTGCAAGCAGGAGAATTGCATCCATCCATGTGGTATCTAAGCCCCCTCTTGATATAGAGGTGGAATGGATATAACATCCCAGGGTCCACAGGATGGAGGAATAGAGTATGGATTAGAGTGGACTTACTGATATTCAACTGTGGAACTATTGTGCTTAGTAATGGAAGAAATTGTAGCATTGATGTGGAGAAAGTGGCCATGGTAGCTGCTGAGGGTAGGGAGAGGAAAGAAGAGATATGACGTGGGGGCATTTTCAGGACTTGGAGTTGTCCTGGGTGGTACTGCAGCGACAGATGTTGGACATTGTATGTCCTGCCATGACATACTGGCTGGGCTGGGGGAGAGTGTAAACTACAATGTAAATCATTATCCATGTGGTGCAGCAATGCTCCAAAATGTATTCACCAAAACCAATGAATGTGCCATGGTGATGAAAGAGGAGTGGGTTATGGGAAGAGTGGGGTGAGGGGTGTGGGGGGTATATGGGGACCTCATATTTTTTGAATATAACATTTAAAAAAATAATAAAGAGAGGAAAAAGAAAAGAAAAGAAAAAAGAATAGAAAGGGGTCTTTTCCCTCCACGAAGACTCCTTGGCCCTGCACTATGTTTCTGCCCTGGGAAAGCCATTGGCAGCCCCTGTGGATCCTTGCTGAGCTACCAGGCCCATCAGTGATGGAGGTAACGGGGTTCACCAGCCTGTTAATTTCTAAAGTTCATTTTATGGTTGTGTTATGGGATGACATAAAAGTCACTCTCCAAATCAGATTTTTTAAAAAGAATATGATTAAACCATTCCTCTTTCTGCATTACAGGCATCAATGGGGACAGGGGCAGGGGAAGACCCGCCTATGGCCAAGGATAATGAATTACATTAGAAAAATCTGTAAGGAATATTAACAACCAAGGCACAACATGCAAAAAGAGACTAAAGCAGTGGGGCACTCAGGGATTTGTCTGTGCAGTGTTCTCTGAAAATATCTGGGAGTTCAAAAGGATAATAAGGTGTTTTCTCTAGCCTGACGATTTTATTTATTTTTTTTTTTAATTTTTTTATTTTTTATTGACTTTGTAATAATATTACATTAAAAATATATATGTGAGGTCCCATTCAACCCCACCCCCCACCCCCCCTCTCCCCCCCCCCCCAACAACACTCGTTCCCATCATCATGACACATCCATTGGATTTGGTAAGTACATCTTTGGGCACCTCTGCACCTCATATACATTGGTTCACATCATGGCCCATACTCTCCTCTATTCCATCAAGTGGGCCCTGTGAGGATTTACAATGTCCGGTGATTACCTCTGAAGCACCATCCAGGGCAGCTCCATGTCCCAAAGACGCCTCCACCTCTCATCTCTTCCTGCCTTTCCCCATACCCTTTGTCCATTATGTCCACTTTTCCCAATCCAATGCCACCTCTTCTATGTGGACATTGGATTGGTTGTGTCCATTGCACCTCTATGTCAAGAGGAGGCTCAGATTCCACATGGATGCTGGATGCAATCCTCCCATTTTCAGTTGTAATCACTCTAGGCTCCATGGTGTGGTGGTTGTCCTTCTTCAACTCCATCTTAGCTGAGTGTGGTAAGTCCAATAAATCAGATTGTAGGTGCTGGAGTCTGTTGAGGCTCAGGATCTGGCTATCACATTGTCAGTCCAGAGATTCAAATCCCCTAAATATATCTTAAACCCCAACATTAACTGCACCTCCAGCACATTAGCATGAAAGTCTTATGAAGGGAGATCCCATCTGAGTCCAGATTCATCACACATAAACACCATTTCCAAAGAGGGGCCATCTGCCCTGGTAGTTAACCCCATCGGCCATGACCATAACTCCCATGGGTCTCTTTAGCCCTCAAAGGAACCAATATCTGGGGGTTGTATCTGCTTTATCTGTCTCTCTGACTCTGCTCAGTTGTGCATGAGGGCAAACCTTCTGCCAGCCTCCAGACTCTTTTTTAGAAACTCGTAGCCATATAAACTCATTTCTCCTTTCCATTTCCCCCTTACTTTAGGTCAAACAGCATTTTAAAGTCATGGTATTTTATGTAGACATGGATATTCTGCTGATCCGCATTGAACCTTCCGTATAAGGTCATTTTCCAGTTGCATCATCAGTTGGTAGTTGATAGTGGTCCCTCGTTGCCAGGGAGGCTCATCCCCGGGTGTCATGTCCCGCGCTGGGGGGAAGGCATTGCATTTACATGCTGAGTTTGGCTTCGAGACTGGCCACATTTGAGTAACATGAAGGCTGACAGAAGGAAATTCCCAGGCACAAAGTTGCTCTAGGCCTTGTTCTTATTTTGGGTTTATCAGCTCACAAGCATAGTCATTAGCATCTGGGGCTCACTGTTGAACCCTCACTCCCTCCCGGTCCCCACCACTGTACCTGGGAGACTGTCGCTGCTCCCCTAGGGACCACGACAGAGCACCACTGGCCAGGAACCCAGTACCCCCCCTACTGTGGTTTTTAATTGTTGCCACTAAAGCCTGACGATTTTAAAACAAAAACTTAGGGAATGGAAGGAAGAAAGAAGGAGGAAGGAAAGAAGGAAGGAAGGAAGGAAGAGGAAGAGAGAAAAGAAAAAGACCAGTTCTTGTTTGTTTGTTTCCAGCTTCTGGATGGGAAATACCTCAGTTATCACCTAACATCTTTAGACCAAACTCCAATCAAGTCTGGAATCACCACTGCTCTGATTATAATGATCTCTCTATCTAAAAGAAGAAGTAGTATTTCTCTGCTTCACATAATTGTATTGTTTGAGCTTTGAGCCCCCCCCCCCACCTCCCCAGTGCCACAGAGAGGGATCTACGATCTTATGAAGTGACCAATGTCAGCCCCAGAGAAGACTTTTCACGGGAGATTTTCTAAATCCAAAAAATCTTTCATAGCTTGGGCAGAGGGCTTGGGGGCCCAGGTGACTATTTATTTAACAACCTAAATTCAACCAACATTTTTTTATGCTGCCATTTCTAATTTAGGAGAACACAGCAATTTTGTGGAGTTGACCCTCAGAGAGGAGGAAGACAGGTAGGTGATAAGATTGGCAAGAGAGATGAGGCAGAATATTTAAGCCATGCTAAGAAATTTGGATATAGTATTGTATAATAGTATCTGCCTTCCTGTTAACACTTTCTTCCACAAATACTTTCTGATATACTATTGCTCTGCTTCCAGGATGATATGGTTCACAATGGAGCCACAGAAGGATTAAACCACGGAGATGTCATGATTATATCTTGATTTCGAAAATATTGTTCTGTGAACAGTGTAATGGATGCATTAGAGGAGACAAGATTAAAGACCGCAAAACTAGATAGTCAACTATGGAAATAACCAAATGATAATGAAGGGCCTACAGTAAGCAGTTGATAGAATTTACACACACACACACACACACATATATAGTAATTAAATATATATAGGTGATGGGTGGGGCACTTGAAGGAGAGGAAGAAGTCAAAAACAATTCTGAAGTGTCTAATCTAAGAGACGGTTCTCTCGGTCTCTTTAACAGCCAAACATCTTCCTCACTAGGACACCCCACTGGCCAATCAAATCAAATCCAACCTGTCTTTGAGGCAAACACTGTGGGCTCTCCCACTTTTCCCCAACCTTTTCTGGCTCCTCTTGAATTTGTTTCCTCACTGGGATGTTCTCTCTTGGTTTCTTGACCAAGGCCTTGGGACCTGGCTGATCTGTCATCCAGCAGTTCTCTCTGGAGCTGTGGCTTAGATGTGCCTCTGAGTCCCCACATTCCACTCCGCTCCAACTGGAGCTTCTTGCAACCCAATGCCTCACCAAGAGCAAGGCTGGTGTCCTCCCTCAGAAAGGGATCCACATAGAGAAAAGGGAAAGCAGAGCACTTGAAGGGAAGATGATTCTAAGCTTATTTTAGCTATGTTGGGTTTGATGTGCCTGTGGGTTTGGCCCACAAGAAAAGAGCTGGCCTGGGGACACAATTTGGGAGAAGTTGACTCCATGGAATTCCATAAGGTCAGCCTGGGGGTGTGTGAGTGAGATAGGAGGAAGTTAAAGAAGGAAGCCAGGGCTACTGAAGGAAGAGGAGATAAAAGGAGACAGAGAAGCAGCAGTTGGAGAGAGGAAGCTAAGGGAGAAGAAATTTTCAAGGAGAGAGAGATCCTTTTGTTAAATAGCAAAGAGAGGTTCAGTGGGAAGAGGTAGAATCTTGCATTGGGTTTTGCATTCTAAAATAGATAAGTCCTTGTCCCAGGAGGAAATTTTCATATTTCTTCTAAATCCAATACTGCTTCACCCTCTGAATTGCCTTACCCTCTGTCAGAGAGATCCGAGCCAAAGAGCATATACGATGAAATAGAGGGACAGGATCAGTGAGCATGACTGAGAGGCTGCCAAGGATCGCACCTGTGAGACCACGAGGTCCCACGAGATTTAGCACGTACCACCGCCCAGCAGTGAGGCAGGTGATTGCGGTTGACTCAAGATCCAGCTCCCAAATAGTGAGTCTACAGTAAATTTTCAGTTCTTTTTTTCTTTTATAAATTTCTCAGATATCAGAAATGATCTGATATAATACAAAGTGTAAGCCTCAGCTACAAGGAAGGGTTTTTGTATAATCTGTAGGTTAGTATTATTTTCACTAGCAAAGACAATCAGAATCTCAATGTTTATCCACTCTTGTAGCATTTACTAATTTGACATGGAGTGTTTGCTGTTTCACTACCAGGAGTCCACAGGTGGATTTGTTTTTATTTTTTCTACTTAGATGTTGGTGTGCTCCTTCAATCTGAAGACTCATGTTTGTTCATCAGTTTTGGAAATTTTTTGACTAATATCTCTTTGAATATCACCTCTCCATTGTATCTACTTTTTTCTTAAGGAACTCATATGTATCTGTCTGTCTATCTGTCTAACTATCTATCTATCGATCACTTGATCAATTTAATCTATGTATACCTTTCCACTACATCCTCTTGATCTTTTAATTTCTCTTTCATATTTTCCTCTTTATCTTATGTTGAACTCATATTTTCTTCTCATTTATTAATTCTCTCTTGAATTGTATCTAATGTAACGAACATATAAGGATCATTCTGTATCATGGCTCTACAAGCAAGGGAAACATGCCTTTCCTTGGTTGAGTGACTTAAAGCTCTTTAGGCCTAAATCCCCTATGAGGGCCTCAGCTTTGATGCCACTCACAGCTCTGGTTTTGAGTTTCTTCTTCATTTGCCAGAAATTCTCCTTTCTTAGTTTTGAGTTCAGTTCTAAAATTCAGTTAGGGAGGAGTTATAGCTTATACAGAATTATTATATATGTTTTTTACACTAGTTAAGCCCCCATATTAACTGGAATGTCCTCTGACAATGTAATCCTTAAATATAGAAACATTCAAAATTAAATATGAATGCTTTTATTCACCACACACTATTATCAAGTCACCCCAAATCAGTAGATCAGTTTAGCCCCCATATTCCCAGGGACACCCCTCACAAAATGTGTTTCTGCTTGTCATCAGGGAAAAAAATCACCTAACGAACTGGCATATGAAAAAAAAAAAAGAATATGTGCTTCTTGCATGATATTCTCTAGAGCACTTTACTTAATTTGAAGCACTTTCAAAATCATTTTCTCTTTAATTCTCAGAACAATCTGATGAAGGAGATTTGGTGGGTCTTTTTATTCCCATCTAAATGGAAATGAAAAGGGAACGATCTTGCAGGTGAAAAAAATGTGGCTAGTGGAAGCCAATGTTTACAGGATGAGAAGAGGGAGACAGGCCTGTGGGAACGACTGAGGGAGGGATTTCAGGAAGGTGGGAGCAGAGCTATCAGAAGTGGCTGCTTTGTAAACAAGGGCAGAGGGGTATCAGAGAGAGAGGTCAATGAGTCTAGATGCTGAGAGGAGTAGGAAAGATGAACTATTAATTTTTTTTTTTTTTTTTTTTTGGCAACTTGAAAGCCATTGATGACTTTGGAGAAGAAAGGTTAGCAGAGTGTTTGGGTCTTTTTAGATGCAATAAGTTAAAGAATGAATGAAAAGAAATAAAAATTAACAAAATAAAAAATTTGGGATAATGAAAATAGTGACAATGCTCTAAAATGTGGTCATCAATTGCAATGAATGTGTGTCACTAATGAAGGATATTGTTAATGTGGGAAAATGTGGGAGGTGTGGTGAGCGGGGCATATGAGAATCCCCTATATTTTTTATTTGACATTTGTGTAATTTAAGTATCTTTTAAAAAAAAGAATGAATGAAAAGAACAGAAACATGATGTATCTAGTGGGTAAAATAAGCCTGACTTTAAAGAAAAATGAAAAGGTTTTCAGCTGTAGTATAATATGGAATCAAATTATGTTTTTTGGAGGGGAGGCAGGGTGTGATGGAAAAGAAAACTTTAAAACTAAAAAGTAAGGAACAAATTGAGAAGGAAAGTTTGAAGACATAGGAGAAAGAGGGGATTATGGATAAAATGATGTCCCATGGGAGGAATAATGCCTGAAATAGAGCATATGCTCAGTAAATGTTTGAATGAAAGGAAAAGGAAGGAGGGATGAAATTCTATAATGGGTATTTTAAAACCAGTAAAGTGAGGAGGGCATTGAAGGGGTGGGTAAAAATGCCATTTTTATCACCTGACTTGCCTTGAGTATCAGGTGCTTAAGCAAATGCAGAATTTACTGTTCTGATATGACAAGGCATTCAGAGATACGGTAGGTCCATGGCTGGTTAATTCAGCAGTTCAATGACGTCATCAAGGATGTTAGTGTTAGGGTTTTGAGGAAGACAAGAATTTTACCCTTTACTCCTTATTAGAGTTTTTAATCAGGATATACATGGGAGATGGACAAAAGGAGATCAAATTTAAACTTTTTTTAACCAATATTGCAATTTTTGAACGTGCTTTAGATGAGTGACAATCATGAGTTCCTGAATATGGACACCAGAAAAAACAGCCTTACCACCATTCACTGGACAAGCCGAGGCTAGGCTTCATGGGCAGTCACCTACCAAATTTACCAAATAAAGGAAGCAGAGCAGAAGGTGCCATTATTCTGTAATTCAAAAAGTCCATTTGGTTGGAGAAAATAATCAGTCCTTATTCAAAGCATATATAACATCTTATGCCTAAAAATATAGATGAAATATTTAGTTACTTTGTACTTATATATATTAATATTTCTGAAAACACATGAGGTTATTAAAACCTCCACTTCTGAGCATACTAAAACACATAAATCCACTGCTTTCTGCTATCCTCAGCTTGAATGCTGAAGAAAAACAGATACATTTGGAGAGTTTGTCTTTTTTCATTTTAATTGAGCTTTTCTGTTCGCATCATTGAAAATAAATAAATTCTGAGAAAGACCCATGTGGGAAATTGCCGCCCTAACTTGGGAAAGTTTGTTTCCTAGTAAATTCAGATCTTAATGAGGTAAAAATAAATGAAAAGCATTTCTAAAACAGAAAAATTTTGCTTAGTGAATTCTAGGGCAGCACATCAGCCATCAAAGAGACAACTTCCAAATGTTTGATTTGCAAACTTTCCTACAAAGAATTTTAAATAAGTTTTCTTGTGCTAAGTAAAGAATGTTAAGAAGTCACAGCTTTTTCTGGAAACACCAAGAACTGAAACAATAGAAAGCATGGAAAGCTTTCAGACAAATGCTGACATGAATGCACTTTGAGCCCAACTGCTTCTCTTCTGCAGTCTTTCCCCTTTGACATTCTAGCTTGGGGCTTGAGAGTAAACAGAAAGATCAATTTTCTCTGGTTATAATGTTTCTAGCTTCAAATATATGAGCAGTGAGTGATGGCAGGACTTGGCACCAGAGTATCAGTTGAACAGAGATCACTGTACATATGGGACCAGATAGATCCTTAAGGAGGGCAAGGTTCAGATCCCACTTCTGACACCTTGTCAGATGAAGCCAGCTTGGTTCAGGCCAAGCCACAAAGTCCCATACCCTGCTTAAGTCAATTTACTGCACATGGAAGATCCTGTGATTAAAGAACAATAATGTTAATAACAAGCATGTATTGAGTGCCTATTATGTGAAAATCACTAGGTATTTTCCATTTATTAATCAATTGATCCTGATTATGATCAAAACTATTTGAATAACTATACAACCACAAGAAAGGTCATCAACTGCAATGTACTGAACACCTGCCATATGCTTATTTTACACATTTTGCCACATGTGTTATAAACATTAGGTCATTTAGACCCTCGCTATATCAGTAATATTAATAGTTGCAAGCAAAGGGTGCGGACTTTGATTCATTTAGCAGAAAAGGAGATTATTTATAAGAGGTCTACCTCTATGGGGTATATCAAAAAGACATTTGGAGGACCAGGAAACCAGACTCAAGGCGAAGCTGTCTAGAAAAATATCCACACTACATAAACTGGTCTGATGAGAAAAATTACTGCTGCTGCCTCCAAAAACTAGATGCCTCATTTGCACCACTGTTAAATTCTAAGCCAGAGATTGAATTTTATGGCTGTGGCTTGCACCATTAATGTTACTGCTATTTCTGCTCCAAGAACTTGACTTTGCAGCCATTGCTACTACTGCTGCATCACTAATTCCTGAGAAAATATCTGAGATGGATGTACCTTATTGGAGAGTCAATGTCATTTGGTTCCATGCTCCCTGAAAAGAAGTCTTGGAAAACAGTTCTCTAGCATTTTCATTTTACCTAGGGGATCAATTTTTATTCCCTAACAGTTTCTTAATTTATGCTAAGTTTTTTGCTTAAAACTTTGAGAGAAGTTTGGCGGAATGAAAACTATCCACTCACAGTAATTTTGCAAGGTAGGACTTATTATCTCCATTTTAATGGATTATAGAACTGAGAACCAGATAGGCTAAATGTCTTAGACTGAGTTCTTGAAAACAAATTCTAAGATGGAATGTTCTGTGCCAAATGTTTATTTGAGGGTGCTCTCATGAGATATAGTTGTAAGGAAATGAGATCAGGATTGCATAAAGGGAGAAGCTAACTTCAATACCATTGAAATTGTGGCCTTGACCCATCCAATAAGGCGCTCTGTTGCTGGATAAAAACATAATTGTCCCAATTAAGGCAAAGTGGCCAAGCCTTGAATTTTTGCATTAGCCAATCATTGGCCACGGAATGTCCCTTGCATGGGGGGAAAACCCGGGATGAGGCAGCTCCTTGTCCTTGAAGGCATTTCCCAGAAAGGGTCACAGCTTTATGAGCTATAGGCAACTGATATTTCCAGCAGGGGGAGTGGGGGATGAGTGCCAGGATCCTGAAGATTGGAATTTAATGGAGCAATAGAGTATCCTCTATACTAAATAGCTTTCTTAAAAATCTCATTGCAATGCAAACCTGTTTGCTTGCCTCCAAAGTATGTGGTGCTTTGTCCCAGGGAACACAGAGTGATAAAAATTTTTGAATAAGAACAATAATAAGGTAGACAGTAGACTGCACAGAAGGATATTGGCAGGAGAGACAGATACCTTCATTTTATAATTGCTTCTTGAGACAAAATACCTATAGGACCAGGGGGTAGGACATAGGTTTTAGATGTTTTACCTGGCATGTAGTAGTCAGTCAAATGATACCAGTTTTTTTCTCCTTTTCAAGATAAATTACCTTTACATTGACTAAGAAGGATGCATTTGGAACTATGAAATCATTCTTGGCACAGAGTTCATGTCGCTTTTGTTGTGTGCCTGCTTTCTTTCTGATTTGTCTTCTTCAACTACAAACCAGAAAGCTCACAACAGAATGAAGGCAGGGAAGATTTGGAATGCAATACCCAGACCAATTCACAAAGAACTTCCATTCATCAGGCAATACGTGCCTGCCTCTTTCAAGGGTCTGGTGAGAAACAAGTACTTAGAGGAGGGCTGAGACATCATTAAACAAAGACTTGGACTTCCCTTAAAAAGAAACACCAGAGGGAAGTGGAAGTGGCTCAGGTGATTGAGCTCCTGTCTACCACATGGGCTGTCTCAGGTTTGATTCCCAGGGCCTCCTCGAGAAGATGAGCAAGACAGCGAGCTGGCGTGACAGGGAGGTGTAGTGAGCTGACACAACAAGATGATGCAACGAAGAGACACAAAGAGGAAAGACAATAAGAAACACAACAAACCAAGGAGCTGAAGTGGCTCAAACAATTGAGTGCCTCTCTCCTAACCCAGGTTAGTTTTCTGGTGCCTCCTAAAGAGAAGACAAGCAGACACAGAGAGCACACAAAAATGGACACAGAGAGCAGCAAATGCAAGTGCAAACAATGAGGGGGGGGCAATAAATAAAGTAAATCTAAAAAAAACACACAAAAATAAAAAACAACAACAGAGCCATAGAAGACATTGGCATTTATTAGAGTTTTCCAGGCACTTTTCCATAGATCATCTCACAGATATAGAAGCAGACTCATCAAGCTTCTTGGGCCTACTACCTACATGTCAGTGTATCACTATGCTTCAATATTATTATCCTGAGTAGAGGAAAGGACAAAGAGGTAGGTCATGCAGACGCCTGGAATTCACGTTAGCATGAGTTCTTGGCATCCCCATGGTCCCAAAGTGCCGGAATCTGAGGTGTCCAGGGGGGCTAAGAGCCCAGCTTATGAACTGAGAAACCTAATACAAAGTTAAGAGTTAGGTCTTCTCTGCTGGGGCATTGTGTAAGATCATTTCCTTTTACTTGTTGAAATGGGATTTTCTGGAAACATCATGCGGGCTACCCACTACTCTTAGTCTTCTTTAAATAGTCACAGTTCCCTTCTCAGTCATGGGTAGAGGAAAAAACTCACTTTTCTGCCTGAGTGAGAGTTCATTAAGATTATCAATGTTCTGTTAATTGCAATTAAGTGTTGGAAACTGAGGCACAGTGGCCTCTCAGGGAGAGACATGCTGTCTCCATGACTACACTTGCAACCTAAGGAATGCAGTGATTGGGAGTTCCCGGCAAATGGGCTGAAGGTGTTAAAGGCTGAAGGAAAAGATGAGCTCATACCTTTTGTAATGTATAGAACACTTAGACTTTGTACCTTTTTTTTTTTAAATTTTATTCATTTTGTAAAAATATTATATCATTTTATAAAAATATTCAAAATATATGAATATTCAACCCCACCACCCCCACCCCACCACTCCCCCCCCCAGCAACACTCACTCCCTTCATCATGACACATCCATTGCATTTGGTAAGTACATCTCTGAGCATCTCTGCACCTTAGACTTTGTACCTTGAGATAAGATTTTTTTCTAAAATTCCTTAGACTATAGGTAATGCTGATAGTTAATACGAGTTGCTCCTTAATGTGTCACGTAAGCTATGTTTCTACTAGGTCTGTGCTTATTGGCACGTAGGCTGTCGTGGTCCTGCTTGTAGACACGTACGCTGTGGTATATAAAGAGCCCCTTGTACTCAATAAAGTTGTCTGATGAGTCTCTACTCGCAGATCCCCTGATCTCAGCTCTCTCGTTCTTTTTCTCTCTCGTTCTTTCTCCTTGTTTCCTTCCCCCTTTTCTTTCTTTCATTCCCGATACCCTTTGGGTCCATCGACTCCGACAATTAAGCTGTGCATAAATATGTTAACAAATCGCTTTCTAAAATACAACATGTTAATAACTCAGGTCGGGTGGGAGTGATCACTGGGTGTGTGTGTGTGGTCAGGGTGGGAGGGAGGCAGAGGGACGGCCAGCAGCTAGAGTCAAATGCTGACAGGGGTTGCTTGAGAGCTTGACGCTGAATATACTGCTTGTCTCCCCCACTTTGGCCAGGAGAAAGCCCTTGGGTGAGAGAGACGTAAGGTAGTCTTAATTTTGTTTTTTGCTTTGTAATGGCAATGAGGTCATTGAATTAACACTAAATAATTTCCCCCAAATATTAAGAGAGTAACAGTGGCATTGATCTATCTTCCCATGGTGGAATATACCTGAACCATATGTAAATATTATAAAACATAAAGCTGAAACTAAAATCTGACAATAACAAGTGTTGGCAAGGATGTGGAGAATTTGGAACTCTCTTACACTGCTGGTGGGAGTGGAAAACTGTGTGTCCACTTTGGAAAACTGTCTGGCAGTTCCTCAAATGTTTAAACACAGCTCCCATCTGATCCAGAATTTCCAGTTCTGGGTATCTACCCAATATAACTGAAGACATACATTGACCCAAAACTTGTGCATGGGTGTCCATTGCAGCATTATTCATACTAGCCAGAGTGGAAACAGTACAAATCTCCATCAACTCCTGAGTGGATAAAGAAATTAAGGTGTATCTATGCAGTGGAATATTAGTCAGCAATAAAAAGGAACGCTGTACTGATACATGGGGCAGCACAGATGAATCTTGGAAACATTGTGTCCAGTGAAAGCATCCAGTCACAAAAGATCTCATACTGTCTGATTCCATTTATATGAAAGGTCAAGAATAGGCAAATCTAGAGACACAGAAAGCAGAAAATGGTTGTCTAAGACAGGGAGCAGGTGTGGGGGGGGGATAAGGAGAAACTGCTGATGGATGTGGGATTTTTTTTGGGGGGGGTGACAAAAATGTTCTAAAATTAGATAGTGGTTACGGGTGCACATTCCTGTGAATATATTTAAAATATTGAACTGTATACTTCAAATGGATGAATTGTATGGTACGTAAATTGTATCTGATAAAGCTGTTACAATTTTTAAAAAATGAAACTAAATAATTTTCAGGTACTTGAAGAAGGATCCTGCATTAATTCTAATTTTAAAAGTGTTCTTTGGGAGGCTAAATTAGAGAGTGGTCAAATTCTCTGGAGGTTTATATATAATATCTATAATGGTTTCACCTACATAATCAACATGACTTGTGATGACTAAAATGCAAAGCACCGTTCAGCAACAAAGACTGATTTCAAAATAACTGAAGATTTTTCTGCATTCCTCAGACATCATTAAAGGGAAACAGCAATATTTATAAAAGTCCTACACTTTTCTCTCTCATCTACTTTTTTAACCATTGCAGCTATTCCTGCTTATTTCACTTCAATATCTCTCTCCCAAATCAAAGAAAGAAAGAAAGTCTCCACGTCCTGTCTTTTCTCCTTCTTGCGAGGCTGTAGAACATGAGGGGAGATGGGCAGGGTCCAAAATCCCACTGCCTAGTTCCAAATCTCTAACACTGACTGTGTGACTTTGGGCAAAATCCTTCACCTTTCTGTATCTTAATTTCCTCACCTACAAAAACTGATATGACACAACCCCCAGATATTGGTTCCTTTGAGGGTTAAAGAGACCCATGGGAGTTATGGTCATGGCCGATGGGGTTAACTACCAGGGCAGATGGCCCCTCTTTGGAAATGGTGTTTATGTGTGATGAATCTGGACTCAGATGGGATCTCCCTTCATAAGACTTTCATGCTAATGTGCTGGAGGTGCAGTTAATGTTGGGGTTTAAGATATATTTAGGGGATTTGAATCTCTGGACTGACAATGTGATAGCCAGGTCCTGAGCCTCAACAGACTCCAGCACCTACAATCTGATCTATTGGACTTACCACACTCAGCTAAGATGGAGTTGAAGAAGGACAACCACCACACCATGGAGCCTAGAGTGATTACAACTGAAAATGGGAGGATTGCATCCAGCATCCAGGTGGAATCTGAGCCTCCTCTTGACATAGAGGTGCAATGGACACAACCAATCCAATGTCCACATAGAAGAGGTGGCATTGGATTGGGAAAAGTGGACATGGTGGACGATGGGTATGGGGAAAGGCAGGAAGAGATGAGAGGTGGAGGCGTCTTTGGGACATGGAGCTGCCCTGGATGGTGCTTCAGAGGTAATCACCGGACATTGTAAATCCTCACAGGGCCCACTGGATGGAATGGAGGAGAGTATGGGCCATGATGTGAATCATTGTCTATGAGGTGCAGAGGTGCCCAAAGATGTACTTACCAAATCCAATGGATGTGTCATGATGATGGGAACGAGTGTTGTTGGGGGGGGGGGAGAGGGGGGGGTGGGGGGGTGGGGTTGAATGGGACCTCACATATATATTTTTAATGTAATATTATTACAAAGTCAATTAAAAAAAAAAAAAAAGAAAATGTTAGCAAACATCTTCAAAAAAAAATATATTGAACTTAATAACTCCACTTTAGGTAGTTACATAAGTGAATATCCTGTTTTAGGGAATGTACATGGCGGTATTAAGTGTTCAAGGAGCATGATGTGTACAACCTACACTCCAGTGTTCAGAAAGTGTACTGATAAATAGGTAACAGAAAGTTAGATAGAATGATACAGCAAAGGTAGCAAAATGCTAAAATTGATGAATCTGGTTTTCAGGGCTATAGGGGTATGTTAGGGTTCTCTGTGTGGAGTTCGTACTATTTTTATAACTGTCATGTAAGTTGGAAAATTATTTCAAAATAAAAGTATAGAAAAAATGGAAAAAAAAACACTGATATGACAGTACACCTATTTTGTAGGGTTGTTGAGAGTGTTAAATGTGTTAATAGGACTAAAGCCATAAATCCTATCAATGTACGTTTCCTGCTGACATTGACACAGAGCAGACATCTTTATTTGGCATGAATAGGAAAGACACGAGGACTTGCCTTTCACAGTTTCAGCAGGGATCTCCTTCTTTTGTGGTTCAGATAATTTAAGCAGTTTGCTGAAGTTCACATTAGTAGTAAGTAGCAGAGCTGGGATTCAAACCAAGAGTCAAAACTTGAGGTTATGTAGCTCTATAAATGGGCCAACTCAGTCCCTGGCATGCAGCACTTCCTTTCCCCTTTCCTCTCCATCCTGAGTGCCCGTCCACCCCCTCTAAGCCCTCCTAAATCTCTTCTGTATTTTATTACTAACAGTGTATTAGAATAGTTTTCCAAAACTCACTTTCCGTTTTAACACTCTTCCATGCTCGCCACTGTTTCACTGGGGCTAAAAAAAAAACATCAAAAACACAATCTTGTAATCATTGCTACTGGGATTGAATTGGGGATGCATTTTGGGCTCTATCAGTGAATTACATTTGTGAGGGATTTGGAGTGCGGAAGATAGATGGAGGCCAGTCTCCATTCTGTGTCTATGGGCAGGGAGGCTCCAGCATTTGTGAGTCTTTTTAGTTTCCCAATTCCTCTTCCCATTGCTTGGGCATGTGGAGCAGTTGGTGACACCACAGAGGCTCCCTGATTTCTGGATTACTGTTGTGAGCACCTGACCTTGTAACCCAGGGGTGATACAAGCTTTTTTCCCCCAATTTTTATCGTGATAACATGTATCATTCAATGGTGTTCATTACATTCACAGTGTTGGGCTAGCATCATCACCATTCATTCCCCAAATCTTATCATCACCCCAAACAGAAGCTCTGCATCTACTTAGCAATAATACCTATTCCTACCCCACTTCCCACCACCTGCAACCCTGGCCCCAGATAACCTGTCATCTACTTTCTGTCTTCATGAATTCCATATCCTAGGTATTTCATGCAAGGGAGGTCATACAATATTTATCCTTTGTCTCTGGTTTATCTCACGCAACCTGATGTCTTCAATGTTCATTCATGTTGTTCCATGTATCAGAAATTCATTCTTTTTTTATGCCTGAATAATGTACCACTGAATGGAGGGGGGTGGCAGATGGAGTGGTTGAGCGCCTGCTTCCCATGTATGAGGTCCCAGGTGCTATCTCTGGTACTTCCTAGAAACAAACAAATGAAAAAACCAACTCTCATTGGAAAGCAGATGTAGCTCAGTGTTTGAGCACCTGCTTCCCATGTACAAGGTCCTGGGTTCAATCACCAGCACCTCTTAAAAATATACATATGTATACATACACACACACTACTGTGTAAATATACCATAATTTTGTATCCAGTCATGAGTTGATGGTATTGAGGCTGTTTCCACCTTTTCTGCTATGAAGGTGATATGGTTTTGGGTCTAATGCTGGCATCCTGTCTCCCTTTCATTCAGCCCTTCTATATGATATCTAAATCCCCTTCTACCCACAATACCTGAGCTGATTTCAGTTTCCTGCCCTGCTACCTGACTGATATAACCTCTAATCTCTAGAACAAGGGAGGTAATATTCTTCTTTTATTATCTATCTATCTATCTATCTATCTATCTATCTATCTATCTATCTATCTATCTTCTTAGCAGGTACCAGAGATTGAACCCAGGGCCTCATACATGGGAAGCTGGTGCTCAACCACTGAGCTATACCTGTTCCCCAATAAGAGTTGGGTTTTTGTTTTGCTTTGGTTTTTTAGGAGGCACTGGGGATTGAACCTGGGACCTCGCACATTGGAAGCAGTCACTCAACCACTTGAGCTACATCTGCCACTGTAATATTTCTTTCAGACTTAGCTCACTTGATTTGGTTTTGTGTATCATGAGTGGAGGAAAATAGATCATTGAACCTATGACGGTAAACAAAGTGGTGAGAAACTTAAAACCATGCCAGCTGAGCAGAAGTCGAAGGCATCAAACAGCATTTCTGATGAGCTTACTTGGTTTCAAATACTTTAAGCACCATGGATGGAAGAACTCTGTGGGACATGGGAAGAGCCAAGACCAATCTGGAGTCAAATATCAAGAAGGAAGTTCTAGTTGTCAGCCTGCCTTGCCGGGCACTGGGATTCCCTGCAGAGGAGGAGCAGAGGCTGGCTGACCTCTTGGGAGAAAGTCCTGGGGGAGAGCCAGGGATTCTGGAGTGAGTGAGTGTTGAACTGGATGATCTTAAAGTCGAGGTAGCAAACTAGTAGCCCAAGGCCACATCTGGCCTACAAGATGCTTAAAACATATTGATTTATTGGCCAATATTTATGAATCAGTAAACTTCATGTACAAATCTGAAATTTCAGTTTTACTTGGGAAACATTTCAGAAAATCTGGCAACACTGGGCCTGCATTCCCATTTGGCAGCAATGTTGGTGCTAAGAAACAAAACATCTGCTTCCAATAGACAAGGCAAGGACCTATAGTTTACCACAGTCCCCACTATTTCCAAATGTCTTGGCTTTGGCTTGTGGCTTTCATATATGTTACTTGTCTGGAACCTGAGTTTGCCACTCTGGATCCTGAGATTCTGAGTCTCTGATGCCATAATTCAAAGCCCAATTCAAATGTTACCCTACTAGGATGCTTTTCCTACTCATTCCAGTTAAATGGGCCATCTCTCTCCCCTGAGCATCTCTGGTTCATAAGGTATTATGACATCTTGCTTGAGTTTGTTCTTGAAGCTTCTGATAAAATCGATGCTCGAGGTCAGAGGTCTCGCACAGAGGAAGCATCCACAGATATTTGTTGAACAAATATCCTGCATTGACTGTTAATGCTGCCCTTTGAAAATCTGGTTAATTTCACGGCTGCTTAGAAATAGCCCTTTCTACTCAAGGGGAAAGCTTGCCTGCCTTCATTTTAAACTGCAAGGTTTATTTTTGAAATCGAGTTTTATTCCCCCTTGGAATCTTGAAATAAGTACAAAGGAATAATTTAAATTTTAAATTATGGAACTTCCTGTTGTTAGTTGTTTTACTTAGAATCATTTCAAATGCACCTTTGTCAGGCAAACCTGTAAATTATCTTCTTTCCTTCATTGAGAAATAAGGACTGCTTCATGCCATAATACCTAAAGTTTACATTTGTATTTATAGTTGCAAATCAGTTTCAGTGTTATTTTTCTAGACTTTTTTTTTTTTAATCAGATCACAATACTTTTTGGGTGGGAGCAAGTTTGGACAGCTTGTTACTTTTGACCTAATCTGGACTATTAGAATAGTAATAATTTAATGGTTTTTATAGCTCTTTATATCATGAGTACAATATATATATATTACACATATCAGCTTTTTCCAAATTACATTCCACAGAATACTAGTATATTAGTCAGCCAAAGGGGTGCTGATGCAAAATACCAGAAATCTGTTGGCTTTTATAAAGGGTATTTATTTGGGGTAGAAGCTTGCTATTACCAGGCTATAAAGCATAAGTTACTTCCCTTACCAAAGTCTATTGCCACAAGTTGGAGCAAGATGGCTACTGATGTCTGCTAGGGTTCAGGCTTCCTGGGTTCCTTTTATTCTGGGCTCAGCTGCCCTGCTCTTTCCACAAGGCCAGCTGTAGACTATTGGGTGACTGGCTCTGTCTCTCTCCCTGGGGCTCGATTCTCTGTGGGCTCAGCTGCTCTGATCCTCTGTGTGCTTACTTCCTGGGCTCCAGCTCAAAACTCTCATCTCTTGTCCTTTGCCGTGTCTTTTCTCTTTGCGTCCCTGCCCACCGAGGGGGCGGGGATGGATGGTCCTACTGACATGGCCCAATCAAAGCCTTAATCATTATTTTAAAAGTGAAACCTCTGAATCTAACATAAACTAATATGCCTAGAGGGACAGACCAGTTTACAAACATAATCCAAAATCTGTTTTTGAAATTCAGAAACAATATCAAACTGCCACAACTAGTTTCTTGAATTTTCAAAAAATACCCCAATAGAATAATGGGTCACGGACATGTGATGTTGTGCCCACATAGAATGAACCACAGTATTCTCTGGAGACAGATTAAACAGTTGTTTTTTTTTAAGTTACAAGAATTTCTTTTTCCAAGATCGACTATCCTATCATTTCTGGGAATTACTTACCAACTGTGGTTCATTTTAATTATATTGAAAAATAGTGAAGGTCCTAATTATACTTATACTGGGGGGAAATGGGGATACCTCGAGATCAGGTTGTTGTTGGATAACTGGTCTCTATTTCATAAAGATTGGCCTATGCAAGAAGCTTCTCAGCAATAAAGTCTGAAATCAGGCCTTGACATGTACGCTTTCAGAATAGCTCTTATGGTAGCAGTTAGGAATCTGTGCCATGATTTGCAAGGCACCTATCAATGAAGAGCAGAATCCTCTCCTGGAAGAGCGAGGATTGCCAGTGGAAGAGACAACTGTGCTCAGTATG
This sequence comes from Dasypus novemcinctus, assembly GCF_030445035.2. Lineage (NCBI taxonomy): Eukaryota > Metazoa > Chordata > Mammalia > Cingulata > Dasypodidae > Dasypus > Dasypus novemcinctus. The sequence goes on from NC_080699.1 coordinate 9,506,323, forward strand.
AAAAAAGAGGCATCAAGTAAGCTAAGTGAAAGACAAAATCCCAAAGAAAACAAAGCTAGTGAAAGAAACAGAAGGGAAGTTAAACGTTCCACCTAGGAGGTTTCAAAAGGATGTTTCATCATAAAATTAGAATAGGGATTCATTAAAGAATGCTTGGGCATTTAATACATTTAATACATACCCCCCACATATACACTCATACACGTACACAATTGAATTAAATATCTTCACACAAAGAAAAGCTCAGACTCACATCTTTCACTGGTGACCTAGATCAACTTCTAAAGAGTAAATAATACTGTATTAGTCAGAGTTCTCCTAGGAAACAGACCTGCAGGAGATATCTGTAAGTAGTGTTAGATTTTATAAAATTGTCTCACACGACAGTGGACTTGCACAAGTCCAGATTCTATAGGGCAGGCTGCAAGTCATGGGCTCTGATGAAGGTCCTCGTTGAGTTCCCCAGGAGACACTGGCTGCCCGAGGTAGAGAGGGGAATCCTCTTTCTCAGTGCTCAAGACCTTCAACTGATTGGATGAGTCATCATGCTTTGCTGAAAGCCATCTCCTCAGTTGATTGTAGATATAATCAGCCATCGATGCAATCAACTCAGTGATGATTAAAGTCCATGAAATGCCCCAATACTACAATTAACCCAGTGCTTGCTTGACCAAACAACTGAGCACTGTTACCTGGCCGAGTTGACACAACAGCCTAACCATTACAAATACCAATGCTTCACAGATCCTTCCAGAAAATAAGGAGGAGGGAAAATTTCTCAATTCCTTCTCTGAGGCCAGCATTACCTGATAACAAAGCTAAACAAGACATCACAAGAAAACTAAAGACCAATATCTCCCATGGATGTAGATGCACACGTGCATGCACGTGGCCGCGCAGGCACACACACGCACACAGGGTCCTCTGCCTGAGGTCTCCCAAGGCTGCAGTCGGGGTGTCAGCTGGAGCTGCAGTTCACCTGAGGCTTGCTGAGGGACAGATCTGCCAGCATGCTCACTCAGGGTCGTAGCAGAACTCAGATCCTCATGGTTGTGGAGCTGAGGGATTCTGTTACTTACTGGCTATTGAATGGAGTCCACTTTCAGCTCCTAGAGCTTGCGTGCATTTCCTTGCCATGTGGGATTCCCCAGCATGGATGCTTGCTTCTTCAAAGCCAGCAAGGGACAGGAGAGAGGCTCCAGCTGGGCAGGCAGTACCATCTAATGTACTGTAGTCATGCAATCTCACGCATCAACTCATAGTCGCTAGTGTCTATTTATTAGAAGCAAGTCACAGGTTTTGCCTGTGTTCAGGGGAGGGAATCATGCTTGATGTGAGCATTGGGATGCAAGGATAATGGTGGCCATCTTTAGATTGGTTTAATTGTTGGTTTAATATCTGAAAATTAATTGCTGTAATTCCCCATATGAAGAAGCAAAATCCCCAAATCAAGTGTACTTTTATATCCTAGTGATGAGCAATCAGAAATTGAAATGAAGAAATTCCATTCATTATGGCATCAGAAAAATAAAACACTTAGAAATGGTTTTAAGAAATATAAAGGCGAGGCACCTACAAAATATTGCTAATAAAAATTAAAGAAGATTTAAATAAATGGAAAGGCATTCTATGTTCTGGATTTGGAGACTCAATATTGATAAGATGGAATTCTGCCAAAATTGATCTTTACATTCTGAATAACATAAACCCAATAAACAGTAGCTGGAATAAACTCGTTACTTTGTTAATCTCATCTAATGAGAACTGCAGAAGTGAGCAGCCCAGCTTTGGTATGCCTGCTCCATGATGTCATCAGGGGCCAGGGTCATTCTGTCTTTCCTTTGAAACATCTTATTATCTGGTATCATTTCATGGACCTGATGTAATTGCTCTAGAACCATCATCACTTTTGCAATCCAGGAAAGAAGAAAAGAAAGACTAAGAGAAAATAGGTATACCAGCTGTGTCAGCCTATTCTTTTTAAAAATATATATATTATTTTATTTTTCCAAAAGATACTTAGATTACATAAATGTTACATAAAAAAATATAGGGGATTCCCATATACCCTGCTCCCTACCCCTGCCATGTTTTCCCACATCAACAACATCCTTCACTAGTGTGATACATTTGTTACAATTAATGAACACATTTTGGAACATGGCCACTAAGCATGGACCACCATTTACATTGTAGTTTACACTCTATCCTACACAATCTTGTAGTTATGGCCAGATATATAATGGCCTGTATCTGTCATTGCAATGTCATTCAGGATAATTCCCAAGTCCCAAAAATGCCCCCATATTACGCCTGTTTTTCCTTCTCCTTCTCCTCAGAACCTCCAGTGGCCACTACCTCCACATCAATGACATAAGTTCTTCCGTTGCTAGAATCACGATAAGTCTATAGTAGAATACCAGTAAGTCTAGTCTAGTCTGTCATTCATTCTCCAATCCTGAGATTCTGGGATGGTGACATCCCCTCCACCTCTAACTGAGAGGGAGCTTAGATCCCATGGGGCAGATGGATGAGACTATCTTGCTTGCAATTGCAAACTTACTTTGTTCCTTGAGATGGTCATCGTCCATCATCATCTCCTTGTTACTTATCCTGGGTGAATCCAATGAACTGGAGAGCAGGTGTTGCAACTCTGTTGAGATTCAGGGCCCAGCTGAATGGACAGCCCTAAGATTTAAGTCTCTTGGACATACTCTTATCAATTCTAGTACTAACTATAGGTTCAAATGGAAAGGGCAGCAGAGCCATAAGTAGGGAAACCATAACTGAATCCAACTCTGTCACTCTGCAGAGTATAAATTCCAAGGTAGGGCCCACTGACAGGATGCCAAACTCCTGTGGGGTCTGCCCTACCCTCTGGAGCCCTTAGGAGCACTGCTATTTGAGGTAGTAATTAAGGAGCTTTCCCAGAAACCCCGTCTAGTGACTACCACTTACTTCCCATTGGTTAAATCTGGGTCACATGACTAACCCAGTAGCAAAGGAGGCTGGGAAGTGTAGTTCCTACTCGGGCACTTTCCCATCCAGCATATGATTTGATTCTGTTAGTAAGAATAGGGAGAATAGCTATCAGGTGAACATATAGCAGTGTTGGACACAAGTGCATTTAATTCAGACTGAGCCATATCATTGAGCCAGGAACATCAGCTAAAGTGATTCATATCATAAAGATTGAAAAGAAAAAGAGTTCTCTTTAGGACAAAATTAATCCATTGGCATTTCACTAATGGAACATAAAAATTATTGTTCTCTTTTTTCCCTCTTTGTTTAAAGGAAATACTTGGCTCAATTCCAATTTTAGAAGGCAGACCTTGGAATGCTTCAAATTGGCCAATTTTAAATTAATTCTGCTTTAGTAACAGTTCATAAAAATGACCATAAATCAGAACAAAAAACCTACAGGATACAGCAGTTCTCACACTTTCTTTACAAAAACAGCAATGCACCAGTAACCACAGAGCAATAAAGAAAAATTAGAGAGGTATATCATAAGGGAAGAAATAATGGAAATCATTAGAGACTCAAAGAGCGGAAAGGCACCAGGAGAAGATGGATGGCTCCACAGAGTTTATAACAGTTTTCCCAAAAGACACAATAATCCACCAGGTAGTAGAACCATTTAGTGAAATTATTAATATAGACCAATTACACCCACAAGAAATGAGATGCTCATTTCCTTTTTGCTGAATCCAAAGAAGGCAAGAGGAACACAGATACATCCTGCCAATGAAAATTTAGAATGGTAATGATAAAATATCCCCCAAAATGGAGCCACAACTCGGAAAATCTTTCCTGATATCATGGCTTTAGGAAACATTTGACAGAGTGATGAATTGCTTATTCTAGTTTATCTTGGGTAGGTTTAGAAGGAGAAAATGATCAGTCGTGCTAGGATGGTAGAGATATTATTGCGCAAATTCATTGTTTGTAATGAAAAACCTAATGGTAAAGAGGAGGAGGCAGTCTGGGTGGATTTCCGGGTGCGATTACCTCTTTCTGTGTTTGTAGAAAAATACTCCAAATAAAACCCTAATCGGCAAATCCAATCTGGGGATGGCGAGTATCGTAAGTGAACTTAGAGGAGGAGAATTCTCAAAAGTGAAACTTCAACAAATATAATCTATTATTGTATCTCCCTTCCCTCTGTTTCAGGGGTTCTTAACCTTTTTTTGTTCCACGACTCCTTTGCCAGTAAGGTGAAGTGACTACCACTGTAATTTATTTATTGCATATATTTATAGGTGAAGGAAATGCTAGATTTCAGTTAGAGGTCAGAGAAAATAAAGATAGTAAGTTGATTTTTTTCAATTTAAGCTCATGGACCCCCTGAAATCTCTCTACAGAGCCCTTAGAGGGCTGTGGACCCTTGATTAAGAACCCCTGCACTATTTACTTAATGTTCCCTGTTTTTATTTATGCTCTAAAATGGGAAACTCAGGCAAAGTCCAAGGACAGGTTCATTTCCACTGCAGAGAATTATAATAAATGCATCCAGGAACCAATGTTGTTTACAATTCAAACAAATAAGGTAATTGTTTGTTAGCAGAATGGATTTTGAGTTTAATTTAGGTCATTATTGTCCATTACTCAGTTAAATTGTATTTGTATTCTGTAAATCTTTAATTTCTCATCAGAGGAAAACATTTCAGCTGACATTTTCTGGAGGACACTCCCCAAAGAAGATTTAAAACACGACTTAAACAAATGAAAAATTAACATGTAGCATAAGCAGTGTATCAATGACTGAATTTATTTGACATTTACAGCATTGGATATTAGCCAGAATTCAGTCTTTAGTAATGCAATGGGCTACCTCGTTTGGAAAAGTTTTAAATTATTTTTAAATAAAGAGATTCCCATTTAAAAATTTCCAGCTCCCACCACGTGATTCACTGTGTCATATAGCCCCATGCCTTGTACGTTCTTTCCAAAGTATACACTCAGCGCTCTCACTTTCATCATAGAGTTGTGCAATCATCACCCCAGTAAACTTTTGAACATTTTCCTTAGTCCAAAAGATAGACTGTGGTTAACAGTACAAATATAAGAGTGTTCTCTCACAAACTATAATAAATGTACAATACTAATACATACTGTTAATAATAGGGGGTGCATGGAAAAAATATACCAAGTGTACACTATGGACCATCGTTAGTGATAATAGTTTGATCATGTTCTTTCATAATCTGTGACAAGTGTTCCACAACAACGTAAGGTGTTGGTAGAGACGTGATGTATGGGAATTGTGCACACTATGCAAGATTGTTTTGTGAACTCACAAATTCTATAATTAAAAAAAAGTAAAAAATTCCAACTGCCTCACCTTCTGGATATTGTTACTAGAATCAAGGACATGACCCTATTAGTTACATAATTGTAGGTTCTTCTCTTTCCAATACTCTTTCTAGATTTTTGGAGAGGGACTAAGCAAATTTGATTGGCAGCTTTGGAGCCTCCTGGGAGGAATGCACTGAAGACTCTTAAATCTTTTATTTTTGAAATGTTTGAACTTTAATGTCATAAGAGACTCAGTTTAGAAGCTCCCAATGAGGTTCAAAGGCAGAAGGGCAGTCCCAAGAAGAAGCTCTCCATGGTGGGCGCGGGCAGCCTTGGGTTTAAGGTTTTGGCTGAGGTTATGACAGAAGGAAGCTTGGTTTTGGCAGTTGATGACTGCTCCTGGAAGCCCTCAAGCCCCGGCTGCACAGAAGCTCCCTTTGGGAAATAGGGCTGAACATCTGAGTGTAGAGTAAAAGCTACAGTGTGGAGAACCCACACTTTAGGGATTCCATCCCAGCAGTGGACAAGTTGGATTTACTTAAGGTTTGTGATCAGGTTTCAACAGAGACAACATGTGAAAATAGAAGCAGAAGTAGAAACAGCTGGAAATAGTAGATCAGAGAGATTCATCAGTTCTGTCTCTCTGAGGTATTTGGAGATAGAACAGCTCCTATTTAAGAGACAATAAAGATCAAGAGACCAAACACTAGGTATAAGTAGAAAAATTTTTATTGGCAAAGAGGGAGCTCAGTTCATCATGGAATCCAGGCAACGGGGTACAGGGTTAGTGGGAGGAACATTCGGGATGTGTTTTGAAGTCCTGTGCTCACCAACCACCTATCATGGTTGGGTCTCCAGGAAATAGACATTGAAATGGAGATTCATGCTCAAGTGTGTTACTGGGAGTGTGCTCAGGAGCAGCACTGGGAAAGGAGCAAGAAAAACAGTATTGGGTGGGGGAAGAAGACTGCAGTGCAGTTCACCTTCGGGGACTTGAAGGTCAAGATGCCCCCTCAGAGTTGTTCTGAATTTTAGATTAGGGGCCCTGGCCTTGCATACTCCTCCCTCACCAAACAGGCCTTCCCTGCCTGTTACCCCAGAGAAGATGCATACCCTTAGAAGAGGTGGCGTCCTTCCTGGGGAAAATCTAAGCCGTGAGCCATCAGCAGGCAACTCTCTTGGCAGCTGGAAGAACGGGGACCTTGGTTGAGAAGGGGTGTGAGTTATGCAGTATGGCAACTGCTACAGCATATCAGTCTCCTTTTAGCAAAGCTTCTGCGTTGTTGCTGATTGTGTGCTGATAGTTGGGCTTGAAGATTAAGACCTGGTCTAGCTGAGGGGCGCTGTGCTGTGGTGGTGGAGTTCTCACCTTGAGCTCATTGAGCTGGCTCTGCCATGTGGTGCCTGGTTAGGAATTACGGCATGTAGGCCTTCAACTGGTTAGGTGCCAGGTCAAGGTTTGTTATTCCTTTGGACTTAGTAAGTCCCAAGGGTTCTTACATAATTCCCTAGGAAAACAGAGACTCTGAACTTTCTCCAAATTTGGTTGATGAGGATTTGATTAATTCGAACTTGAATAAAAAACAAACACGATTAGGAAAAGTTAAAAATACCCAAGGTATTTGATTCTGTGTGACTTGTAAAATGGTTATAACAATGGCAGAAATAGGGAAGTTGGGGAAATAAGCTGGTTTTATTTTATTTTATTTTTAAGATTTATTTTATTAACCGTTCCCCCCGCCTCCCCATCCTCCCCCATTGTTTGTACTCACTGTCTGCTCTCTGTGTCAGTTTGTTGTGTGCTTGTCTTCTTTTTAGCAGGCACTGGGAATGGAACCTGGGATCTCCCATGTGGAAGGGAGGCACCCAATGGCTTGAGCCACCTCTGCTCCCTGCTTGTTGTGTCTGTCATTGTGTTTCCTTGTTGTGTCTCTTCATTGTGTCATCTTGTTGCATCAGCTCACCAGGCCAGCCCATTGTGTCAGCTCACTGTCTGCTTGTCTTCTTTAGGAGGCACTGGGAACCGAACCCAGGACCTCCCATATGGTAGGCAGATGCTCAATTGCTTGAGCCATTTTTGCTTCCCATAAGCTGGTTTTAATGGGAGGGAATAACTGATGGATGAAAATAGACTACGGAATTGTTTACAAGGGTGTGGAGAGTGTAAAATAAGCTCATCTCATTAAGCCTTGATCTCTCAGTAAGGCAGAACATAAGGCAGATAAGAGAAATGTCCTTTCCTTTATGTCCCTATAATATTTGGATGCCTTGCATTTAGTTGTGGATGTTTTGATGACTCTTTTTTTCATCTGAACGATGAAAGGCTTAAGGTGAGATTCTATTAATCTCTCCAGTCTTGGAACCTGACGTCATGGTAAACATGTCAAACCAAATAGGTGCTCAGTGTTTGTTGAATGAAACTAAAATGAATGAAAAAACAACAGTGAGCAAGGGAGGGTTGTGTATGTGTGCACTTGTGTGTGGTAGGTAGGGCTAATTCCAAGCCTCAGGGGTATGTGACATATTTATTCTTGAAAGGATTAAAAGGAGTGCTAATAATAGTGCAAACCCCACTGGTGTTGGAAAGCCTCCAAGGTCAGAGAGTCCTCTCAGCATATTCTTGTGCATTTTCCCAGCATAGGACAGCACCTGAGCAGGCGAGGAAAGAAGGGACAGACCATCATAACTTTACTGCCTCTGACCCATGGCTCCATTACTAAGTCAGGAAGAGCCCCAGAGTCTTGGCACATCCCTTCTTCCCCGCCACGTGGGAATGCTGAGAGAACTTGCTGCCACAAAGATCCAGAAAGACTCATTGAATTGAGGAAGTGCCAGCAGAGCAGCCTTCACATTTTATAAACTAGTCCTAAGTACATCAAATAACCTGTAAGATTTCATGTGATTCTGTTAATTCCTTGAGATAGTTACTATTTCCACGTAGCTGCAGTTCCATTATTTCCCTAGGCACTGAAGTCTAATTTCTGTAATAGTAGTTTCAGCTACTCACTGATTCGTAGTAACTTCTTAGTATGTGTTTTGAATTCCAATCTCCTAACACTTCTGGGGCTTCTCTGCTTTCACTCCCACTCCCACTCTTTGTGGACTCACCACTTTGGTGGAGTTTTTAGCAATTCCCATTTGTTTCTCTTGGAGGCTTTGACCTAAATGGAGTGAATCTGTTGTGAAACTGGGGACAATGGCCATCCCAAAGAATGCCTAAGTCTGGCTGTGAATCCAATCACTTCAAATCAGATTTGAAGACAATGAATGAACACCACATTATTAAAGGTTCAAGACAGCTTAATTGCAGATAGACCTCTCTTTAGCTTTGCTGGACCTCTGCAGACCTCCTTCCCTGGTAACAGGTTCTGGACTAGAGATGGCTCTTAGAAAAGCTTCTGGACCTCTGATTCATTGAAGAATAGGAAATGGAGGAGTTTGAGAAGTACTGTTTGACATGAAGGGAAAAGTCAAACAAATTTCCTCTGAAACAGTGTGCCATACACCACATTCTTTAGTTCTGTCCAAGAATAATTTTCAAAAATTAAAAACCTGACCCTCAGGTAAATATAGGATAAACTTATGTCATTACAAAAAACCGATTAAGGAGGGAATTAGCAGGGTGGTAGAGATAGTTTAAAGACCAGTCAAGGAACTGAATATCAATAAGCTTTGAAGAAGAATGTTGGATAAGATTCTTGTGTTCAACACAAAACTAGTTAATGTTCTACAGGGTAATAAGGACAATTCCTTTTGGGATTATCTTTTCTATGATATGGAAATTATTTAGATCTTTACTGGATAAAAACTACAAGTCAGCATGTCACTTCACTGAGTCGAGGCCCTGCTCAATTAATGAATAGTATTCCTATAATATATAACAATAAATAGCATATTTAACACACGTTTATATTCCACATATTTATTTATATTCCACTAGAGAATTATCATTTTTGGGGTGGGCCATTTAGACAATGCTCCAGTACAACATAGAAAACATGCAGTCTTCCTTTTGCCTTATGTCCAAGTTTTTGATAATTTTTAATAAATTGCAAATTCTGAGGGAAAGTAGATGTGGCTCAACTAATAGAGAACTGCCTACCATGTGGAGGATCCAGAGTTCGATCCGTAGGGCCTCCTGACCCATGTGGTGAGCTGGCCCATGCGCAGTGCTGATGTGCGTGCGAGGAGTGCCGTGCCACACAGGGGTGTCCCCTGCGTAGGGGAGCCCCATGTGCAAGGAGTGAGTCCCCACAAGGTGAGCTGCTCTGCATGAAAAAAGCGCAGCCTGCCCAGGAGTGGTGCTGCACACATGGAGAGCTGACACAGCAAGATGACGCAACAAAAAAGAGACGCAGTTTCCTGGTGCCACCTGATAATGCAAGCAGATGCAGAAGAACACACAGTGAATGGACACAGAGAGCAGAAAACGGGGCGGGGGGGGGGGGTTCCCTTTTTCTGCTCTCTGTGTGGCACACTGTTTCAGAGGAAAGTTGTTTGACTTTTCCCTTCATGTCAAACAGTACTTCTCAAGCTCCTCCATTTCCTATTCTTCAATAGGGAAATAAATAAAATAAAATCTTTAAAAAAATGCAAATTCTGAGGCCCTTATAAATTTTCAGTGAAAGCCCAGAAAGTCTGATTTTTGTCAGTCTATCCTTATCATTTAACAAAACTCTTTCATTTCTCTTAAAGCAGAGAATAGCTATACAGTATTTTCTGATTGGTATGTACCCAGGAAGAGCCAATTTACATAAATGATACATGACCCCTGGCTCCACTCACAACTGCCCTGTAAATGCTCACCCTGATTCTTGCCTTTAGCCTTTTCTTCTACTCTTCTCCTTCCTAAAGTGCCTTTCCCTGGGCCCCATTCCTCGGTGGAAACTACTCATCTTTCAAGCCTTGGTTACTTCTCTATACAGAACTCATTGAAGCCTCCACACAAAACCAGGTGACCCTGGCAAGTCTCTCATGGTGTCTTCATGGCCCCTATGTGGACTTACATCATAGCACAGGACACTGCAGTGCACTTACTTGTATATTCGCCTCTTCTACAGGCTGTAAACTCCCTCATGGCAAAGACCAAGACCGACTCAACTTTTAATCCCCAGGCTCTAGTACAATGTCGATAAGCACTATATAACATTTGTTGAATGAATGAATAAATGAAATTAAGAGATAACTCCAGAGACTTCATCTAAGGCAGTCAATTCTAAATATCTTTTATTGAAAATGTGAAGACATCAAAAGGCATGCTTATTCCATTTGTAGACCTAATAAAAATAATCCACACTTATACAGCACTTCACAGTTGATAAAATGCATTTGTAAATTTCTCAGATTGTAAATTCACATACCACACTCAAATATGCAAGGAAAGTACAGCTTCTGTATTTTTCAATGATTCATTTAATCATCTTCAGAAGACTCTCCTTACTGGATAGCAATAGGGAAGGAAACCAAATTTCATCTAATACAGTAAACTCAGTGCAACCCTATAATTTCAATAGCATCTGGTTTATAATCAGTCTTTATATGTATATATATACATCTCTGTTTTATGCTTCCTCCACCTCTGCTTCTCTCCATAATGGACCTGAGAGTATGGGGAGGGACCTTATGTGCCTCACCATGGCAGGGAAGGGGAGCAGCCCTGGTGCTATACTCCCAGGGCCATATGGTATTTTCTTGGCTCCTCTGGAGCTGGGCAATGCCACTTTTCCTCTGGTCAGTGGGTGTCCCACTGGCATTGGATAGCTTTGTCTGTGGCTTATGAATGCAGGAGATTTTTCTTTCCTGGTTCAGTCAGATCCTGGTGGAAGCAGAGCTGCTCAGCAAATCTTGAGTCCTCAAACTTATTCTGTCCTTGTCTTCATACCCTAGTTGTTCTCATTCAGTACTATGGCTTTAAATATCTTTTCTACACTGGTGACTCTCAAAGCTATCTCTCCATCCCAGACCTTTCCTTTAGACTCTGGACTTGAATATCCAACAGCCTTCTCAAGAGCCCCACGTAGATGTGTAATGAGCCTCTCAAACTTGCATGTCCAAAACTGAACTCTTAAATTCACTCAAAACCTACCTCTTCTTCAATCTCCCCCAACTCCGGAAATGGGTCCTGCACTCTTTCAAATATTCAGGCCAAATATATTCGTGCTATTCATAGCATTTCCACCCAACATCCAGTCCATTAGGAAACCCTTTTTACTCTCCTGTCAAAATACATCCAGCCCATTCATGTCTTACCAACTTTCCCACCACTTTCCCATGGCCTGGGCCATGACACCATCCCCTCTTTCCTGGAGTAAGTATTTCAGTAGCTTTCTCCTTGCTCTCCTTGTTTCTGACCTTGACACAAAATCTATACTTAACATAGCATCCAGAAGAAGTTTTAAGAATGTATGTCGTGGCATGTTATTTTTCCATTCAAAATTTTCCAAAGGCATTTTATTACTGTCCTATACTTGGCATGCTCTTTTCCTCGATAGCCATGTGGCTTATTCTTTTACTCCCATGAGGTCTCTCCTCAAATATATTGCCTTTTGGTGCTCATCTTAAAATGGCAACCACTGAAACTTCCTGCCCCATTTTACTACTTTCCTTCTCTTTGTAGCACTTACCTTCACATATTTATTCATTTATTTGTTCTTTGTTTCCCTCTCTATCTTAACTAGAAGTTAAGACCCTTCAGGTCAGACACTGGATTCTCTTAATTACATTATTCCCAGTGCCTTGAACAATACCAGGCATGTAGTGGGTTCTCAACAAATATTTGTAGATACAATGTCTCTCTGATATTGCTTAAGTATCCCACCTCTTTGGGTCCAACCTCCTAGACCTCATCTCTTTGATAGAACTAACAGAACAAAGCTTCCTGATGTTGTTCAGTGATCTGTTGGGGGCATTCTGTCTTCTTCCTATATTTTGGTCTATGGATTTATTTCTTACCATCTAATTTGTGAAGAAAGTGGGATGGTGCCTTCATATTACAAATTCTAAAGTATATGAAATGTGCTATTATTATAAGGTTTGACTAATGCTAAGGGTATTAGTCAGCCAAAGGGGTGCTGATGCAAAATACCAGAAATTTTTTGGCTTTTATAAAGGTATTTATTTAGGGTAGGAGCTTATAGTTACCAGGCCATAAAGCATAAGTTACTTCCCTCACCAAAGTCTATTTCCATAGCTTGGAGCAAGATGGCTGCTGATGTCTGTCAGGGTTCAGACTTCCTGGGTTCCTCTGGGCTCAGCTCCTCTGTTTTCTCCACAAGGTCAGCTTTAGACTATGAGGCTCTCTAGACTCTGCCTCTCTCCACAAGGTCAGCATAGACTATCAGGTGACAGCTCTGTCTCTTTCCCTGGGGTTTCTGCCATGTCTAAGGAGCCATCTCTTCCGCTGTGTTCTTTTCCTGACTCAGGTTCTCTCTTCCCAGGGCTTGCTTCTCTTTCCTCTGTGTGCTTACCTCCTGGGGCTCCAGCTTAAGACTTCAGCATCAAACTCCAACATCAAAACCCCTCAACTCTGCCCTTTGCCATGCCTTTTACTGGGGGGGGGGGGGGGAGGGGGGGCAGGCAGGAATCAACACCCTACTGGCACAAGAGGTTTACATAATTACATAATCAAGTAAACCTATGAATCCAATATAATCTAATATGCCCAGAGTAAAAGATCAGTTTCCAAACATAATCCAATATTTCTTTTTAGAATTCATCAATAATGTCAAACTGCTACACTAAATTTAGCATTACTCCCAGAATTTCCTCCACAAACACACTCCGCTATATCTTCCAGGTGTAAGAGGACATGGTTCATTAGATGTTAGGTGTACATTTGGTCAAAAGTGGGAGGTAATCATACTAATCGTTCTGTTAAGATCTACTAGTTATTTTGTGCCAACTCTGTGCCAGAAACATTAGGTGTACTGTCTTCACAATAGCCCCAGAAAGTAGATATTATTACCTCAGTTTTTCAGATGAGGAAATCATGGCCTGAGGTAATTAACTGATAGAATAATAACTCTATCAAGGTCATAGGTTTAATAAGGGATTGGGCTGGAATGTCCACTGTACCATGATACATCCAGAGTTGTGTCCAAAAGGATTTTGGCAGCCTACTTGTTTTGGAAAACTATTTGCAGTGCTGCTTTGAAATTATCTTAAAATCTTTTCAGAGAAATGTAGCAGGATAACTTCTTATATTATGGATTAGAAGAGCCCACAATTTTTGTGATTATGCATGCCATCAAGCTTATTTGTCTAGGACTATGTGCTGGCTAATGATCATATTGCTTCACCAATCACCATGATTATGGAGAGATCTTTCATCTGGAAGAGCAAGGTTAGCATTTGGCAGCTCAGAGAGATGAGCGTAGACAACACAGGGCTCACAATGGACCGTGTGTGACCTGCCTCCACCTTGAGCTTCTACCCAGCAGGGCAAAGAAGGGAGAGGAAGTGTAATTACCTACATATGAGTGATGGCTGCTGGAAACCATCTCCCCACGGTGGTTAGAGCCTGGGGTTTATGTCCCCAGCATTAGCACAGCAGGACTTAATGCTGGCAGACCAAGAAGAAAAACTACATTTCTGACTTTGGTGCTCATACATCAAATATTTCTCATAGTCCCGCTGTGTTTCTTAAAGGTCTAACAGGACATTCGTCCATCATGGGTGCATGGAGCAAGCCCACTCATATCTAAGGACTGTGAGCTCAGGTCACATTTCATTGCCTCTCTGAAGGCACATAAAGCCTTTATCCCTTTTCTGAGTTACTTACTCATGTGATTTTACACACATCAACATTTTGGTAAATGTAGCCTGCTCTTTCCTAAATCTTCGGACTCATGCCTGCCAAATCACAGGCTAGGAAAAAATAGGTCCTGCCTGTCAGTCTGTGCAGTTTTAAAATAACATACTATCATAACTCATTAGCATTCACAGGAGGAAAATGGTACCTGCTATTTCTGTTCAGTTATCAAAGCAGTGGAGAGACGTCTCCCTGTAGAAGAGGTGGAAGTGGCCTCCACAAGCACTGTTAGGTGTAAAATCCCTGCATGCTACATCCTTCCCTAATTTGTAACAATTGTGCATTCTGTAGTATATTCCCCCAGCTCTCTGGGCTGGGGATGTATTTGTTACCATCTTGTTTGAGGAGGGCAGTGACTGACAACGATTCTCTTTACAAATCCCAAGTGGCATATAATTTGGATTTCTAATTGTGTGCGTTTGCACAATCTGCTTTCTACTCCTGCTAGATTTCTATGAGTTGAAAAGCTTGTCAGGGTGGAATTATGTTTTCTTAATAAAGCCGTGGGTCTGCTGTGGCCTCTGGTGATGAAAAATGTGAGCATTCTCAATGTAATGGGATTCTTGTACACATCAACAGGCATTATAATGCCCTGTTGTAAGTGCTACAGAAGATGAAGCAACGAGGGTGGTAGGAGTACAAATGGAATCCAACCTTCACAGAGAAAGGTAACACCTGAGCAAACTCCTAAAGGATGATGAGGAGCTTGTCAAGCAAAGAGGAGGGTAGAGAGAAAGAAATTGTAGAAAGCATGAAAGCATGTGGAAAATCTCGGAGCACCAGGGCTGGTTTGGAAAATGGCAATAAGTTGCTGTGATACAGCAGTTAGGTTATCTTCATCATATTACTCTCTCTAGTTGGATCCTTTGGGTTCTTGAATTATGTGGAACTTGATGTGTCTACTTAAATACTGAGGACAGTTGCCCTCATGGCAAGGTGAGTTCTAGGACAGAGGAAGCCATAAAGCTTATGGAGAACAAGGGTAAGATTGGAATTTGGGGATGTCTTCTTTTCTGTTTCATGATATGGTTTCCCCATTTATGAAGCAAAGACATCAGCTGCCCTCTGTCTAAAGGTGACCAGGAATGAAGTAGGAAGAGATCCCCAGTTAGTAGTTTAATTCTACTCCCTGGGGGTCATGAAAGTTTTGGGAGGAGTGGAGGCAGAGAGGACACTGGAAGTTATCATCATGGCCCCTCTCAGATGTCCGGGCCCAACACCTTTTAGGTACACTTTGAAATGTATAAACCATGGATACCTGAAGGCTTTGGGGACGTTCTCCTCTAGGGGAAGAGGAAGCCAAGGCAAGAGCAAAGCTGTGAAATGCTCTTCCTTAGGGCCCCGCTGTGACATCTCTCATGGTGTTTTTCTCACCATAAGTGATGTAAATATTCCAAAAGCTCTAGCTAGAAAACTCACTGGGATCCCAGAGTTCTCAGCAATGCTCAGGGACACAGGCCGGAAGAAAGCCGAGCTGGGCTCGCTTCAGCACACCTGGCAGATGTGTCCTTCTTTTACACCTCAAAGTGCTGTGCTTTTCACGTCCCGCAAGAAGACAACTTCAGATCCCACCCTTGGAGAGGAGCCTCGGGTCTCCCATTGGCTTTCACTGTGCTGTGTCCAGTTCTCACGCAGACAGGGGAGGGCACAGGTGACTTCTGGGTGAGGTGAGCCCCTGGCTGGGTTTCCTTGAGCCTTTTCCTTGAACCGAGAAGGCAGGGCCTGCACTTTCTCCCTTGGATGGAAGGCAATATAAATTGATCATAAAATCATTCAAGAATAAAAATGGTAAAGAAAAAAAAACAAAACTAATTTACCTGATTTATGAAGGTCATTAACAACCTACTAGGATGTTCTGACTCAGTTGAGACAGTAAATTTTATGTGACAAAGATGACAATTGAGAAAAAGTAAGGGGGATAATGCAAGAGAACAAATATTTTGTTTTCCCCTTGCCCTCACGTTACTTCTTCCCCACTTTCTACGGTAGACGCTCCCCTACCCTTCTCACAGAGCTTGACTCTTTTCCGGGTTGCATTGGAGTCGCGCTGTCTTGCCCTTGTTAGGATTGATGGGGTGGCTCAGGTTTCTGGCAGGCTTGCAGTCTGGGTTTCCAGTTTTCAAGAGGAATCTAATAGTCTCCATTATATGCTGGTCAAAGCACTCACTTTGAGATTAGATGGACTCTTCCATATTGGGAGATAACAATCTGTTTGGTTCTGGCTGTTCTAATGAAAAAAACACAGGAGCTGCAAAGTGAAAGATTGTTCATCTCCATGCTATGCTTCCTTTCTTCTTTTCTTTTTTCTTCTTTTTTTCCCCCAGATATAGCATGACTAAGTCTGTGAATTATAAGGGACTACAGTGATCATCTAGTCTAATGTTCCCAAAATATGATTCTAGATTGTATAAGGATGAATTAGTTTTTAAAATTTTAATAGATGAATATTTATTTTAGTGAACATTATAAAAATTTATATAGTACAAGAAAACGATGACTTCTAGGATATTATTGTAGAGGATAAATATGTACATGGATATGGTGACAATCATAAGGTTCTTAAGTTTGCGAACCACTCACTCTTCTTTTCTTTCTACAGCTGGGGAAACTGAAGCCTCCCCCAGAGAAATGATTAGCCCAAGGTCACAGGGCTAATTCCCAGGATGTGGGACTCCTCATCCATTCACCGTTTTCCCCCATTTTATAAACCTGTGACATTGGTCTTCACTGTACCCACGTATCGGTTGTTTTAATATTATTATAAAAATGTATGTTATAAAATGTATGTCTAATTTCTTTGGATCAGATATAAAACTATAGTTTGGGGAAAGCTTTAAAATGATGCTTTGTGAAGACTGGAAGGTGGTTGTAAAGGCAGCGCCACGGCCTTGGCAGCACAGCCCGAGGGCTCCCCTCCGCTGGCAGGTTGTATTCCACTGTATTCAAAGGGCAGGGAGCTTCCAAGAGCCAGTTTAGATACCAACCGTGAGACCTGTTTTCTGTGAAATCCTATCTGCCTGTTCTGACTCTTTCTTCCCTAATTCCAAACCCTATTTGCTGCTATGATGGGCTATTAACAATTGTAATCAGAGCTACTTATTAAGTGCCTGCTGTATGCCCAGCTCTGTTCCAAAAGCTTTTTACTCAAGCCTGAAATGTCACAATCCATCTAGTTCTCACCTATAAGGTAGGTCCTGGTATTTTTCCCAGTGTAAAGATCAGACACCCGAGGCCCCTGGGAGGAGCTGGGGAGCAGGCGAGCTGGCACCGAAGCCCACTCGGGACCCAGCAGACCCAACAAGCTTGCTCTCAATCACTTTTTTCAATTTCCCTATAAAATTTTATTTGCTTCTATGCTGGAATAACCCTGAAAAAACTCCAAGTAGACTGTGTATAATTGGATGGTAAAACTTGTTTTAAAAACAACTCTGTCAATTTCTGTGTGACAGTATTTTTATATACAACATGAAGGTTGAAAAACAAAGTTCATTTCAAAGGACTGTAGGGAGCTGGAAGTTGGTAGAGTAATTTAAGTGTATTTTATGCAAACTAAGTTTACAATTAGGCAAAGCGGAATGGATGAGGCCAGGCAGTCCCATGCGATGGGTGGTTCTCAATCACAGTATTAATGGTAATCAGTATCATCATCATCATCATAGCTACAGTGTGTTAACGGCTCAAAATGTGCCTCGCACTGTGCTACTTATACATGATGTAAATCCCAACCCCACCTTGAGGCACTTATTGTTGTTCTGATTTTACAGGTGAGTAAACAGAGACACACAGAGTTCCCTTCAGTTTCCCAGCAACCCAGCTAGTGGTAGCAGAATCTGGCTGGAACCCCGGTCCGGGTGCCACGTCATCCCTTCTGTGGCCGGGAGCTCACAGAGCATTGCTGGCATTTGACGCCATGCTCTCTTGTATCTTGGGCTTGAGTCATGAGAGAAGAGCACATGATTGTTTACCTACTTGGTTGGATGAATAGCTGACTCTGCATCCCCCAAGTCAGTGGCAGAGGTGTGGCGGCATTTGGGGGGGACTTTCAGCAAGAATTGCCTGTCGCAACCTCCTGAGAGTCTCCATCTCATTTTGAAGGACCATCTTTGCTTCAATTTTGACTTTCTGATCCCTCAAAAGTCTATTCATCACGTTGTTTATGAGATATGTGTTTGGATACCTTTTGATCAGTTTAGGAATCAAATACTGAGGATTTGTCATTGCAGAGGATTTCAGAAGGAAATGGGCCACAGGGTCTAAAGTTTTCTCAAAGTGGTGTTCTAAACTGTCCTGGGCAAAGGCAGCCTCCCTGGAATAAGGTTATAACCTTCCAAGGTGTCAGCTTTGAAGGCAAGGTTCTCAGTTGGATGTGTCAGTTTCATCTGTCACAAATCCACTAATTTAAGATAAATAAATCTCATATTTTTTGTCACTTTCCAAGAGTAGCCCTCTCGATTTTTAAAAAATTCCACCTGAGGTTGGGTCAAGAGCTCGCTAATCCCCACCCACGCATTCCAGTTTGCCCTTTAGAACAGTAGACCTCAGGTCTCTTCCGTCCTCTACGTGACAGCCCTTCACGTATTGGAAGACAGCTCTCTTGTCTCCTCTGAATTGTCTGCGCTTAAGATTACTCAAAGGTTCCTGAAAGCTCCCTTCTTCCATGAAAGACTAATAAGAGGAAACTTTCTCCAGAGAGTTCTAGCATCTGAGATGAGCACCGCCTAGTTCATTTCTGGTTTGAAAAACAGAGAATGTGCAGTGATAGACTGCCACTTGGCCTGTTTTCTCTTTGCAAGGCAGGCTTTAGGGCGATGATAAATATTTGTCTAAACTGTGCAGCTGAGCCACATGCAAATTTGCATAATGGCATTCCAGGTGATGTGCCGCATGGCAATTACTTGTTACTTGTAACTTGATAAAGCTGAATTTCAGCCACACACTCATGACCTGCTGCACTGTCAGCAAACCGAGAGCCCTCGGCCTGCCTCCCTGTCACCTCAAATGACATGAAGAAGAAAGATGCTGTGACAAGAGACAGTGAGGAGCTGGCTTATAAGACCTCGCCAAGGTCCCAGATGTGTGTGGCTTCAAAGAATTTCCAAGAGGAATACAAAACATTTGTCCTCAGAGCAACTGTGTTGATGTGGTCAGTCCAAAATTTCAGGGTTTATGCCAAGACCGAGGTGGACAGCCGAGTGAACGAGGAAGAAAGCGTGCGCCACGCCCTGCCGTGGGTGCCCGAAGGACAACGCCAGGCTGTGGTAATCATGCTTCCTGCTCTTCTAAGGAGCATTTGTCTCCCTGAAAAACACTTCCTCTTGGGCAAGGACTTCACAGGTTTCCTACAGCTATCTAAGGAGGTTGAACAAATCAAATCAGCAGAATCCAAACGTCAGGTGAAAAGCATTGTCAGGTGCTGGGAAGAAGGAAATGACTAAGACCTTCCTCACTGGTGTCTTTGGAATGATGTGCATTGCCATGATGTAAATAAAAACTACTTTGAACCCAGGCGACATGGCGAGAGTTAATGACCAAACGTCAAGTGTTGAAAGTGCAGGTAAGTCCTAAGATCGCTTCAGGGGCTGCGTGGCGTAGGGAGTGAGCGCACAGCTTTGGAGCTCAGCAGACCTGAGTTTTAATTCTGTCTCTACCACACTCCTTGGCCCAAAACACGACCTACCTGAGATCCAGTTGTCTCATCTTGGCCTGAGGACGATGACACCTACCTCTTAGCATGGCCCTAAGACCTCAGAGAGATAATGAATCAGTGCTTCAAGGGATGCCTGGCGCATAGTCCAAGCTCCATAAATATTCACTACGAATGTGGCATCTGTGCTGATGGGAACACTTGGAGTAAACTTAGAAAAGCCAGTGGGAAATAAACAGCTAATTAATAATGTGATGGTGGGGGGGCTGCTTTTCAATTTATTTTGCAAGTGTTTGAGTGATAATAAAGATTATAAAAATTAAAATGAGTAACTAATAATTTTAAGCAGTAAACAAAGACGCAGTTCCTGCCCTCAGGGACCTCGTGGTCTGGTAGGGGAGACGCAGTTATGGTTCAGCATTGTAAGAGCAATGAATCAAAGCTGGCACAAAGGAGGGAGTGGTGACTCTGGGGGTGGGAAGGCAAAGCTGAGGACTGTTCCTGGAGTGGGTGATGCCTGATGTTGTCGGAGCAATGATGGGGGATCAAGGCTTGGGGGAGGAGGAAGGCCAGTGAGCGTGGTGTCCAGCCCTCCCACCTCCCAGGTGCGGGACAGGGCTGTGGAGGCTCTTCAGTAACAAGTCAAGGATAAGGGCTTTGCTGTTTTTTTTTTTTTAATTCTTTGATTTATTTCATCAGTGTTTTCTAATTTTCAGCATATTTTTCTGTACATCTTTTGTGTATGTTTTGTTTTAAGGGGCTTTGCTGTTTACTTTCTGAGTTCACTCATTCAAACAATTTTCATGGACAACGTAGATGCAGTGAGGACTCAGACATCTTGATATTCTCCTCCACTGTAATGTACGGAGAATGAGAATGCTTCAGCCGAGATGATTTGGGGATAAAAGAGACAGCTAGAAACATGCTAATCGGCAATGGCAGTGTCCGGGCCAGCGAAGCCAGGCTGTTTCCCCCATTTTGCATGGATTCCGGGGGTGAGAACCAGGGGCCAGGCCTTCCTGGACAGCATCCTCCTTGGGAATTGCCTCCCAAGCTTCTGGATAAGGTCGAAAGAGGTAGAACATTCGAAAACGGTGTAAAGTGTATCCCCCCAAAACAAAGCAATTCACCTTGAACTACTGATATGAATATGAATCCCAGAGTCCAATAGCTCAAAGTACTCTGGCTCTGAAATTTACGAGGGAACTGGAGTTTCAGTTTATAAAATGCATGGACTATGACTTTACATGAAGCGTTCATTGGATAAGCAAATAGCCAGACAGTGGTTGGACTTGAGATTGTGAGGCTTGGTGGAGGGAGCCTGGCTACAGGCCGGCATTAGCCTTGTGGAGTCACAGGAGTTGCTGAACCTCAGGCTCCACAGATGGAAAACCAGAACTGAAATGCCTCTGCACCAGGGAACTTTCAAGAGACAGATGAAAGAGCAGAAATACAAATGGTGATGAAGCACATGACCCCCGTCGAGAAGTCAATGTCTACAGTGGGCCTGCACAGCTCTGAGTAGATTAGTTAGCCGTCTTTGGCCAACAATGTTCTATGCAGCCATTGAATGACTAAGATTGAAGAATGGTCAGTTTTGTGAGATCACCGCCTCCATTTCACTACCAGTCCAGATTCTCCCTCACCTTGCATCAAGAGGAGCTGAGAGAAAAATTATTTCATTATAAAAATATAATAAAACAAAAACTGATTTCTCTTTTCTAGTTTCCTTCTAGTTTCCATCATATCCCCTCATTCCTTTTATGGGAATAAAATTAGTAGAAGAGGGACTACTACATGCCCCTTTAAAATAGCGTTTTTTGGACTCTTACAGTACACAGAGAAGTGCTTGGTCCTATAGGAAGTAATAAAGGAACTTGACCTTTGGAGAGAAGTCAAAAAGAAAAGAATAAAATTTCAAATGTTCATCAGTTTCTGATTATGACAATAATCTAGCAATTCCATCAAGCACATGGCATTCTGGATTAGAGAGCCTAAGGGCATGAATGTGAATCAGATGATCTGCAGTGGTCTTCAGTCTTCATGTGCTAAGGGATCATCTGGGGAGCTTGTTCAAATGCAAGTTCCTGAACTTTACCCAGTGAGTCTGTTAATTTAGGCCTTGGCGAGGCCCAGCTCTCTGTTTATATTCATTGGAATGCAAGATCCAGGGCTGACATACCCTTTGAGCAAGTGCTCTGAAATAAGAGCTTATGTGGCTACCTGTCCAATAGCTTCCCTCTACTCCCTTTTATTTAAGTGAAGGAATCTTGAGCCTTATGGGCCCTTCCCCATCCAGGGGATGAATGTTGATTTGCTTAAGGCAATGATTATAATTCCATTGGCCTTGATGGGCCTGGGTATGAGATGGCACCCTGGCCTAGAAGACAATTCTCTGACTTAATTTTTTTGTCTTTGGATGAAGCTAGGTGGGGAGATAATGCCTGGAGCTAAGAAAGCTGTATTCTGACAAAAGCAGGGTAACCAAAACCCTGAGGATGGTGGAGAAGAAAGAAGAAAGGAATATAGGTTCTTAACAATAGGGCTGATGATTAAAAAGACTTGGAAATACCTTGATACTTGGTTTCTTGTTAAGTGAGATAATAAGCCCCATATAGTTTAAATTAGTTTTAATTAAATATCCTGTTTTTCTTAAAGCATCTTTATGACCCAAATCTCATACCAAATCCTGTAAGGAACAGACCATAACATACAGAATTTGCTGGAAGAACTAGATAGAATGAGGACAGTGAGGGCTGCTCCACTCCAATCTGGAAAGTTGAAGATACTGAGTCCCAAAATATTGGATCCAGCTGCCACTTGTCTCTCTGTACGCAGATTGCTTTCTGCTCTGTGTCTGGTTTAGAGGCTATTGAGGGAAATATTCCGTATGTGGGGATTTGTTGGCTCTTTATGGAATCCTTCACACGATTCTGTGAAAAAGAGACAAAGAGTCTGAATGTGGCCCATGTGAGAACAAAGAGAATGAAAACAGGCTTTGCTAAGAGAGGCAGTTTATGTCCACAGGCTGAAGACCGAGTTGACTGAGAGCCTTTTAATTTGAATTCTTTACAGTGTTGGAAAAGTCAGTTTCTGCACCCCAAGCTAAAGCTAGTTTATGAAACAGCAGGGAAACAGGAGACTTATCAGGAGATAAAATTAATAACTTTGGAGCCTCAGGCCTGCTCCAAACACCTCCCATTATTCATTATTTGTAAGTGAAAGAGAGGCAAGCCTGTCTTCAAATATTGAATAAGGGAGGGTGTTTTCCAACCAAGGCCCCACTTTTCAAAGGTCTTAAGGCAAAGGCCATTAAGTTAAAGAGGGAGAGGGTTAGGACACAGAGGTCAAAGGACAGTGGGTGGGAAACAAGAGTGTCAAAATCAATGACTGTGTCAAATCAAAAATTTTAGCTGTGGTTACTAACCCATGAAATTGACTGGAAGTAAATAGACTGGATGCCTACCAAGTTTTCGTGATTACCGTGTTGCTAAACAAACCCTGATGCTGGCCAAGAACAGCTTCTGAAGGATCAAGCCTTAAGGCAAATTGCAGGCCTGTTAGCATGGACCAACATGGGTAGCTCAATCTGTGCATCCTTCAGAAAAGGAATTCCATATTGCTCATCTCAGGGGCAGTCAGGGAAGTCAAACCTCGTAGAGAGAAGAACCAGGTCTATGGAGGACAGTGGACAAGGGACCTGCTCCGGAGGGCAGAGCCAGGTCCATGGAGGACAGTGGACAAGGGACCTGCTCCAGAGTGTGGAGCCAGGTCTATGGAGGACAGTGGACAAGGGACCTGCTCTAGAGGGTACAGCTAGGTCTATGGAGGACAGTGGACAAGGGACCTGCTCTAGAGGGCAGAGCCAGGCTTCCAGTTTGGGATTTGGGAATTGACTGCCCTGCCTGGGCAGAGAGTACTCACTGTTCCTGGCCATCTGGGTAGGGTACCAGGAAGCACAAAGATTTCTGTGCTCTTTCTCATTCTATCCTTTTCCAAATGTAAGTTTTATGTAGCTACTTTCTTCCATTTCCACCAGTGTATCTTTGTGAGTTATGGGTAGATAACTTGTCTTTTAGCCATAGGATTGTACATATAAAACCCGTGAAGAAAGCTTTGCATCCCCTGGATGTCCAGGACCTGGAGCCAGATGCAGAAACTAGATGTAACTTGAGGACACTTTAGGGAAGGGAAGAATGAGGCTTTATTTTCAACATATACCCCATGTCTGGATATTTGAAAGCCATAGGAGCGGAGGGTGGTAAACAGTTGATCAATACCCAAGTTACCCACCTCCCATTACCACTGACAGCTGTGTTAAAAAGACTCCAACGTTCTTTGGGTGTTGGGAATCCCCGTGCATCCTGAGGCCACTCCCAGCTCTGGGGCAGAGAGGGAGAACTTGCAAGAAGACCAAGCCGGTCGAGGCAAAGTCCTCGGTGAGCGTCTTAGTTCAAACATGGACTTGAGACTGCATTCTGGCCAGTTAGAAAGAGAACACACCCTAAAACATGGGCAAGAATTTATCTGCTGTAAAAAGAGAAGGGTGTGTGGAGAAATCTTCGAAACACCTCGTGTGGTCTCCAGAAGATGCTGCGGGAGGAGGCGCTCAGCCGCTGCAGTCACCTGGCAACTGTACAGAAATGACTGCCCCGTGACGACAGGGCAGAGATGCCTGGAACCTGGGCCTGGATGACACTGAGGAGCCCCTAACCCAGCCCGGGGTCCACCTTGCACCAGACTTCCCAGAAGTGAGATAATGAATGCCTGGTGTTTAAGCTGCTATTTGCATCACAAAGCATTCTAGGTGAGTAGAGAGGCAAGGTGTCCTTAAATGCCACCAGGACCGCCTGCGCCTGGGTAGCACTCAGGTTCTAGAGCCAACCACCTGAAGCTGAAGACAGACTGCCACTTAGTAGTTAAACAAGTTACTTCATCTTGTAAAGCCTCAGTTTCCTGGTCTGTAAAGATGGAGATAACCTACTTTCTAAGATTGCTTTGAAGCATGAGCTAATGTAAGCATTCAATGAATGTTATCTGCTTCTCACCATTACCTGATTGATAAAGAATATTCTAGTTTTACCCTAAAGTAGCAGTAGTGTTATGGTAGCATACCAGCCCTCTGATTTGGTGAGTGTTCTACATTTTAAATGGAACAAATGCTACTTATTTCTGGCTTCACTGCATCCAAATTAGGCTGCTGAAAAAAAAAATAGGAGCAGGTTGGTTTTGCAGCAGTGGAATTTTTCATCCCTGCCTTTCTCCCCAGTATTGCTGGGTTCTACAATTATACACGTGGCTCAATTGGAAAGTTTGATTTCTTGCTGATTTAGTAATTGATAGAGAGCAGGAGATGTCTGAACAGGGACACTAAATTACTTTCACCGTGGGAATAGATTGTGTTGGGACCACTGTTGCTGTATTTATTTAAAACCACATAATCATTGTTGCCATCCTCTCTGCCCCTGGGAATTGGATGTGTCTCTATTTATCCAGCATGGCAGTCCATGTATTCCCAGACCACACTGCAGGTTCAAGTCTAAGCAAGGGCCTGTGATGAGATGGATGAAAGGGACAGCCCAAGCTGAGCTGTAAGGGAAGGGGTGAGGTTCTCATGTATTATACTGTTCATAATAAATTAGGTTATGAAATCTCAGAGACTACTTTTCTCAGGAAGGCTAACATGAATTCAAATAGAAGTTGATAATTGGTTCAAGACAGTTCTCTGAGCTATCTTGTACCTGATTATGGTGACATTTTATTTCAACCAGAATTTCCAGACATGTTGCAAAAGTCTATCTCCCACTACTGAGAATTACCAGCCCCTATCAGAGCCCTACCTCAATTTCTGCCTCACCTGCTATTTCAAGGGCCACCCTAAGCAGAAGGGATCTCTTTGGAGAATTTTGAAGAGGCGAGATGGCTGAATTCATACACAGAAAATCTCAGGGCATAATTTTGGATAAGCTCTTTAATCTTTCTGAATTGTTTGTCCTTCTGTAACCTGGAGATTTTAATGCCTCAATCATGGGATTGTTGCTAGAATGAAAACCGCTAATTCTAACTTTGTTGTTAAAATTAAAGGAAAACGAAACTTGTGTTGGTTGGTTTGTTACCACATCATGTGGCACTCTCTGGGCAGATTATCATCAAAGATGGAGAGTATGTTCAAGAAGGAAGGACTCAAAATATGAACTACATGGGATGTGCCAAATTCACTTTGAGGACCTCGAGACAGCCATATCAAGGAGACACTCAGTTGTATTTCAGAGTAGCAAACAAACGAGGTACATTTAGAATCAAGCTGAAAATAAGTTTAACAGAGAGGACAGAAGGAACAGGGGTTTCAAACCTGAGGCCATGCTGGGTCCTCGGGATCAGAGAGGCTTATTCACCAGGAGCAGTTAGAATCATCATGCAACACGGCACGCCTTTGTGTGTGTGTGTGTGGAAAGTGGTCTTGGTGACAAAAGACTTGGCATATGGCCTTGCTTCTGTCCCAGGTTCTTGGACTTAAGTTTCCTTATACACAAAGAGGCCGAGCACGGCCTGGTTCCCTTCTCATTTGACTTCTACTTACCTTTCAGGTAGATACTGTCTTCCTCTATAGGATTTACATTTGCTTTGGGTACCTATGAACCTGGTTACTTTAATACAATGGTAGGAATTGGTTCAATAGCAGGGAGATGGTTCAAACCTGGGTGTCTTAGTTTGCTAGGGCTGCTATAACAAATACCACAGATGGGTTGGCTTAAACTACAGAAAGTTATTCTCTCACAGTTTTGGAGTCTAGGAGTCCAAATCAAAGTATTGGCAGGCCATGTTTTCTCTGAAGTCTGCAGTACTCTGGTGGTGGCTGGCTGGCAATCCATAACTCAGTCATTTGGCCATCTGCCTCTGTCTCCTCACTCTTACTACCATGGCAAAAATTTATTTCCTTATGAAGATTCCAGTCATATTGGATTATGGCTCTCTTGATGCTGTTTGGCCTCATCTTAATAGGCTCTTCGAAGATCCCACTTATAATTGAGTTCACCCCCACAGAACAGGGGTGAGAACATAAACCTGTCTCTGTGGGGGACACGACTCAGTCTGCAACACTGGGCTTCAGTCACATCAGGGATTTATAGCTCCCCTTCTCCTAGGGTGGGGCTCCATGGCTCCCAGCCTAGGGTGGCTTACCTTCCTCCCTGGCAGCCCTGCATTCCCATTTTCCTCCAAGCCCTGTTTGATGATCACAAGCGTTGCTGAGCTTCTCAACGTCTCCAAACTGAAAGCAGCCCCGACTCCAGAGCTTCCTTATCCTTCGTTTTCCCAATCTTGTCACTGTCATTTTTGCCTGCTTTGTTATTCCCAATATGTCAGGAATTTTAAAATATTTTCTCCAGCTTTTTAAACTTTTTTTGGTAAGTACATTCATCTGAATAATCTAACCTGCCATTAGCAAAATTTCCCTCACTAACTTCTTAAAAAGGAAATTCTTCTAATTTGTGAGATACTACCTGGAGTTTTGATCTCTAGTTCTTAAATTTAAAATTTTGATTGTCTTTTTCTGTGCCATCCCTACAGTGAAATTCCCCCACTTCTCATAGATCATCAGGTCTTCTGGGCAATTACATGAGTTGAAAGTGTAGCTATTTCTCTGAGGAAGTCCATCTCAAGTCTATTTATTTGGATACTTTTAAGACTCCAGGGCCAAACTGCATGGGGAAAATTTTCCTACCATGTAAATACAGTATCTCATAATCAACTTATAAAATTTTCTTCCACCTAAAAATTTTCAGATTAATCTGTTACTGTGACATAATACTTGATTAATAACTTTGAGGCTTTAAAAATTGTCATACATATTAAATCTCCTCCAAAGGACATGCCCATTATCCCAGCTGTACATCTGATAGGGGAACTATGGACTTCCCAACTTTATCAAGTATTGTAGAATTGAGTAAGCAGCCAATTTTTGTTTCTATTATTTTTTTTTAGAAGGTACCAGGGATTGAACCCAAGTCCTTATACATGGGAAAGAGGTGCTCAGCCACTGTGCTACACTCACTCCCATGCTTCTACTTTTATGGTATACCTAAATTAACTATTTTTTCTATGTTTGAGAAATATGATTTTGGGCCATGTTTTTATTCAACACAAGAGAATGGCATTGGTCAAGGTAAAAGGTAGAGAATGTCAGGTCCCTCCAGCTGGATCATGACACAGCTGTGTCTGGAGTTGGCTTCAAGATTAGATCGCTAACCTAACCATTCTCACTTTCTCATTTCTGTGTGCGGTTCTCATTTCTCGTGTATCATCAGAACTTTCTAATGGAAAAATCTTGGGCTTTGGAGTCAGAATGGCCTGAGTTTCCTATTCTACTTCCAGTCAAATCCAAATAATGATTAAGGTTGGGGTTCCCCAAAAAGTGAGCATGATATCTCATCATTGTTTCATCTGCTTACACTAAGGCTATACTTACCACTATTTGAGCAGAAGAAGAAGAGACTTGCGGAAAGTTGCAGAGCAGGGAGAAAGGATGGCAGTGAGCTGTCTGCTCACCAACTCAGCTTTGTCTGTGCACAGGATACCTAAATTCCTTGTAACTCAAGTAGGCACTACAGAACGTAGCCTGGGTGGAGCCAGCGTGTCAATAACTCATCCACCAGAGCCGCCCTGGGGCCAGCAGGCCTGGGCTGAGGCAGCCAGGGCAGTTCCTTGCACTCCCACTCCAGAAGAGGCAGGAGAGGGAGTTAAGGATTTTGGAAGAGATCAGGCTGGGGCCAAATCTAAATCTTCAACTTCTCTCTATATAATGGGGAAGTCAGTCAAACACTCCATTACATACACCCCGTCTCCCATCATGCACTGAGAGAGACAGCTGTCGGATGCCTTCCTCAAAGAGGACATGCATGGCAGTCAATGCTACCATGAGAAGTAGTCAAAACAGCCAGTGAACAGCACCACAGCATTTTTGTAGGAGGTACTGGGGATTGAACCGGGACCTTGGATATGGGAAGCCAGCGCTCAACCACTTGAGCTACACCAACTCCCAGTAGCATTTTAAATAATGGACACTGGCTCTGTTTCCCCTCACCTATTAAATTTCACATGAGCTAGGGAGGAGCCACGATATCAATGCTTTAAAAAAAAGACTTGTCAAAGAAAAATTGTACCAGATAATATTAAACAGGCAAGGGTGACTTTTTCTGGAGCAGGGAGGAGAGAACAGAAACCAAGTGTGAACTCAACACCATCAAAACAAAGGCTGCCCAACTTGTACTATATACTAATTGTTTATGAATGTTCATGTATGAATGATAAACTTCAAGTAAAAAAAAAAGTTAAAAAAAGAAAGACAGTAAAGTCCTGAAGGGTCAGCGTCCGCAGGTGGAAAAGCAGGGGAGGACAGTAGGGTGGGACGGGGGGGCGGGGGTGGGTACCCAAGGCTGCCCCTGGAGCCTCTAAGGGCCAGCACAGTGGAGGAGGGGGCGTCGCAGCGCTTTTGTCTAGATAAGGTGGTCTCTAATCTCTAGTTAGCAGCCTGGACAGTGCTATCGACCGGGGGAGAGGCTGGCCAGGGGTCTGGACCTGTCTAAAGTTTGGTCACACCAAGGGGATGTGAAGGCAGTTTTGTTCAGGCCTAACTGGACTCGTCTGATGGGATTTAAGAAGAGCTGCTCCTGTCAGCTGCCTCCTAAAGAAGAGGCAGAGGCCTTGGCTGCCGGCCTCCCCTCCCCGCAGTGCCCCGCTTGCATTTGTAACTTACTTTGCACGTGGTCTCCCTTCCCTGCTGCATCCCCTTTTTCCTTTGCTTCTTGCACTTCAGGTGAAGTATTTAAAACCCACAAGTTTCTTTCTCATGATAAGGTAGGAACAAAGCATTACCCACCCCGCAGACTCTTTTAGCAGCAGAAATCCTGCCGTACTTTGTCTCAGGGAAACCCGCCTTCTGGGGAGGAATATTTAATTATCTTTGCTCTAAATCCTTCACTCTTCTGAGATTACTTCTCAAACCTCAACCGACTCGGCGTGGCTCTTCATATTCACAGCGGTCTCTGCAACCTTTGGGGGATTTAAATTTCCTTTGCTAACCCTCAGTTTTCCTCAGTAGATCCTCTGCTTTTACGTCCTTGCCAGGTTCTTTCTAAGGGTTATGCTTCATTTGAATAAACTTTAATTGCTACACGACTCCAGTTCATCATCCACGTGGATTGCTGTTTACTGCTCTTTTCATTTGACTCTGTGTACACAGCCCATAGACAAAGGCGGCGGCTGAATTTGTTCAGTCCGTTACCGGTTGGGATGCGCCATCTACCTTTTGTTCCCAAATTAATCAGGGCCGATGAGACTGCCTGCTTCTGCAGCGACAGAGCTCGTGTGGGCGCCCGAGGCGTCCCACAGAAAGCGAACCGTTTACTCGGCGCGGCCCGGCGAACTCAGCGTTATAAATGAGAGCTGCTAGTGAGCAGTTTTTCAGAGCCCATTGTTTCTAGGAGATGACAGAGCAATTCCTGACGACACCGCTCATATTTTAAATTCCCTTTTTCCTCTGCAGAGTATCTCTCATCAGACACTGGGGAGGGGGCTGCCGGGCAGTTCTACCTGTTTTGAAACATCTGAACTGGAAGGAACTACCTACATCCTCACTGAAGGGAACTGGAAATGTGTCCATTGAAGGTCACTAAAGACAACCACCTTTTAAAAGGGATTGTAAATTGCATTTTGGACAGCAATCCTTATGAGACTATCCTATTAATAACATTTATTAAAAATAAAGACAATAGAAGTAAAATCATGGAGCATGATTAAAAACTCCATAGGAATAAATTTTCCTTTGGGCATGTTTAAGTGATAACCTTAATCAGAAATAATCAAAATTAGGATTGGCAGCGTATTTTCCTTTACTGATCAATGAATTCCTTCAACATCATAGTACCCTATCATCATCTGGAATTTTAAGAAGATACTAGAGGATTCTAGCCATGATTGCTTGAGTTATTATGGCTAGCATTTAAAATGTGTATGAAGATAGTATTTTATTGGATCATAGCTTAATCATGAGAACTGACCTAGAGATTAACCACTGATGTTATTTTCTCTTTCTCTCACTTCCCTTATTTCCTGGATGGGCCCCTGCCTTGGGGGCTTGGGGAGTGGTAATAGTAAGAGGACTTGGTACACATGGCAGACAAGACACTGTGAGAAAAGCAGGATGAGGTGATTGAAAAGAAACTCCAAATATTTAACTATTTTTCTTGGAATTGGCGCTGTCATTCTGAAATGGAAACTCTTCTTTTTTAAATTAGAGAAGTTGTGAGTTTGCAGAACAATCAGGCATAAAATACAGGATTCCCATATACCACCCCACAACCAACACCTTGTTTTGGTGTGGAACATTTGTTAAAAGTAATGAAAGCACATTTTTATAATTGCACTATTAGCTATAGCCCACGGTTTGACATGGTACTCACTGTTTGTATTGTGTAGTTCCATAGATTTGAAGTTTCTTTTATTCTAGTACCATGTATACAAGCATCAAATTATATATTTGAATGTGTTCTTGACGGATCATGAATGATTCTAAAACTCTTTCTACCAACGCTTGAGGAGGATGCTAATGCTCGTACAATTGGTAGTGTATGGTGTTCTTTTGTTCTCCCTTTTCATTTTAATATCAAAATAGACTCTTTTCTTCTATTCCTCTTTTCTTTGCAATGTATTGTGCTATTATCATTAGGAAATTCTACCTAGCATAAAGAAGACCAAAGAAAGTCTGTGTTATGAGACTATCTCCTTTGCCGGATCCCAGCCCATTGTTACATAGGGTACAGGTTACACGTATTTAATTTGCAAATTATCTGAAAGATAAACCTCACTTGTGAATGAGTTTTGGGAATCCTGGGAAACCCGTCACCACTTGAAAACCTGGTAACAGCAAGGGGCAACCTTGTACCAAAAAACCAAAAACTCTTAACAGGGGTCCTGTTCCAGAAGTGAGGACTAAAAGTCGTGTTAGTTATTTCATATTTGGGATGGCAAATAGGTTCCTCCCTCTCTTCTTCTCCCAGGCAGTTGGAGATGGATGCCTGTTTTAAGAAGGTTGCTTAGGGGAGGTCAGGGCTGAGCAGGAAGTAGCCCCATAATTGGTTAGGCGTGTTTCCGACTGGGAGCAGAAGGATATATGTCGAGTGACTGCTAGATACCCTTTCCTTTGCTTTCTTTTCACTGCTTACGCTTTCATGAACGAACCTCGTTGTTCATATTTCTACCTCCTCTCGAGAGAAAATTAACTCCTTATGGGTCTTGAGTCTCTCTGAAGCTCTACAAAGCATAAACACTTCAGATACTGCAAAGAGAACATTCTGGAATACTGACAATAGGACATAGAGGGACCATCCATTTCAGATCTTTTGGATAGACACAAGCAGTCCAGAGAAACAGCAAGCTTGCAGGACCTGGGAGATGTGCTGAAGTGTGGAGGAGGGTGCAAGAGGGACGGAGTGTTCCTGAGTGGAGCATGGTCTGAGGAGGGGTGAAGAATTTTGCCTATGGTTGAGGCTGAAATTGTAAGAACTTGTAAGAAGGAGGGAAACAATGAGGAAAAATCTCTGTGTTAAAACTGTTCTTCCTATAAGAACAGGGGTAACAAATAAGTGAAATGTCTGAAAGAGGGTGGGATTGTTGATATTTCCCAGTGCAACACTGGAAAAGAAGGTTAGAAGAAGCATATTGCTCATGAGATCCTGTCCACATCCTGGATCCTCTAAATCTTGTGGGTCATTTGTTAAATTCCTGAAGGCTTGTATGCATCGCTCTGTTCTATATTTTCTTTAGAAGATAACAAAATGCTAGCAGTCTCTAATATTAAAAAATACAATCTTTAAAGTTTTACCTTAAAAGCATTTATTTTCCTATCTCACAGGATTAGGTTTATGCTTTTACGAATATCTATAGCAAGAGTGAGACCATTGTAGAATAAAAGGTTGGGCTCAGTCAGAGTCCTCATTTGTCTAAGGATTCCTAAACCGGTTTGCATGAAAAATAAGCTCTAATGCCTTAAGATGTCCATCATATATAACACAATGCTTCTCGAGTGATACTTGCTCTGGTTATCATCACCACATGACAGAGTACTCACAAACGGAGTGGCCTAAAATAAGGACGACATGAATTGTGCTCATGAGCTTGCATTTGGGCAGTGCTGAGGTGCAGATGGCTTATCCCTGCTCCCAGTAGAGTCAGCTGAGGTGGCTCAAAGGCTGGAGGCTGGAATCAGTTTGGGGCCTCAGTTGCTGCTCATGTTGGATGTTGGCTGGATCTCTGCTGGGGGGCTGGAGCCAGGAAACTACCACAGGAGCTCTCCATGTGGCGACTTGGCTTCCTCAGAGCGTGGCGGTTGAGTTCCAAGGGCAAGCTCCCATGGGAACCAGGGGGTGGGTTGGACAGCGGGGGATTATTTTTTATGGCATCACCTTGGAAGTCACATAGCATCACTTCTGCTGCGATCACAGACATATCTAGATTCAAGAGGAGGAAATTTAGACCCCATACCTGGTGGAGGAATATCAATGTCACAGCATAAGAAAAGCATGTGAAATGGGATCCATATATGTGCCTCCATCTGTGGGAAATACAATCTGCTGCAGTGCTACTTATTACTGCCTTTGATAAGATTATGAAAGCAATCACTCCAACAATTTTCTCTATTTTGTGGTTCAGATTAGGAAACCTGAAGTAGAAAGGCTAAGTCAAGGGACTTGGATATTGTTTAAAACTGATAATACGATGGCTAACACTCAGCAGACCCTCAATAGACTCTTCCCCTTCCAATTGATTAAGTCCAGTAATTTCTATGGTGCTATTAAGACCTTTGTTAAATTAAATCATGACTAATTAGTTCTATTTTATCCAAAAATCTCTCTTAAAGAGCTAACCTTACTATGTCTGGGAACTGTTTCATCAATTATAGAATTGGCTACAATGGAATATGAAGTAGCATGGAAAGACTAGCATTTTTAAAAATAAATAACAATAAATCCAGTGCTTTGAAATGTATTAAAGCATTGCTGTTTTTTATTTTTCAAAACCAGGAAGAAAGAGATGCATAATTTTAAAAAGCGTTTCCAACTTTCCACAATTATCAAGATGATATAAGGGAATCCACATGGGGTATATAAACAAAAGACAGAGGTTCAGAATTTGACTCTGGTATTTTTTAGCTGTGACATTAAAAATAATCACAATAATGATAGTAATAATAGTTAATATTTATAGAACGTTTATAATGAATATTTATAGAATGTTACCTCTGAATGAGGTATTTTGCTAAGAACTTTGCATGCACGATATCATTTAATGTTTCAGTGATCCTAAGGTGGAAACTAGGATTATCCCAATCCCACAGTAAAGGAATGAACTGGTATTTTAATATATTCAATTTGACTCCGACATAAGGGAATGAACTGGTATTTTAATATATTCAATTTGGCTCCAACTCTTACCTATTATGTAAGTTCCTTAGAACTCTATACAATAGGGAGATTAGTACTGTTTAAAGAAGTATAAATAGGATAATTAAATGAAGCATTGTAGCACATAGTAGGCACTGATAAATGCTAATTTTACTTTCTCTTTAGGGATAAAGGATTCAGGTCATAAGCTGGGTAGCTTGGGCACTTACTATTGTTGCTTAATTAAGTACTATTTGTGTTTCATATAATCATAGATGGCCAGGCCTGGAAGGAGGCTTAGGTAATTAGTTATAAGCCTCCCCTTGCCACATGTTTAGAAAATAACATGACTTGCTTAGAGTCACAGAGCTGGTAAATGGCAGCAGAGCTGGGAGCCAGCTCCAAGACTAGTGCTCTGCTGCTATATCATGCTGCTCTCCAATTTCTTTGAGAAGTGATTGTATTTTAAGAACATGAAGAAAAAACAAGCTAATGATAGATACATAAATAAAACTTGCTAACACTTCATGTTTTGTATGGACAATTACAGAATTAAATTTAGACTTTTATTGAATAATTGGTTCCATAGACCTAAACCTGAAATTACATGCCATCCTCAATGACTGTTAAGTTGCTAGTCAGTAACTCACCCCACTAGGGTTAATTAATATATTCAATAACATTCATGCTGGAAACTCCTGCTTACACTAATTACATTCATAAATCTCTTTAGAGAAGTGTAAAATTCTCATTACTTAAATGATAAAACAACTAATCTTTGCTCTCTATCCCTTCTAGATAATAAGATTGCCAAGACCACTGCAGCTGAGTGATGTTTTAAGATAATTAATAATGCTGCCAGAGCCAAGGCCCTAAAGAACTCACTACCATGCCTCAGTACTCAGGCAGGGCAGAAACTTTGGGAATATGAAGGGCTGTTATGGATGGAATCATGTCCCCAGAAAGACATGCTCCAGTCCTAACTCTCGGTCCTGTGGAAGTGAACGTCCTTGTAAAAGAGAATCTTGGAAGATGGCATTTGTTAAGATGAAGCCAGAATGGATTAGGGTGGGTCCTAATCCAATATGGCTTGTGTTTTTCTAAGGAAAGGAAATTTAGACACAGCTGGGGAGGCAGAGGCAGAAAGAGAGATGGCCATGTGACAGAGGCAGAGATTGAGTGATGCTACAAGCTCAGTGTTTTAATTTGCTACAGGCCGCCAGAGCAAAACACCAAAAATGGGTTGGCTTTTCTAATGGGAATTTATTAGGGTAAAATCGTACAGTTCCCAGGCTTGAAAATGCCCAAATCAAGGCGTCAATAGAGATGATGCCTCACCAAGTTGCAGCTCAGGGCAGTCAGGCGCATGGTGGTATCATGTAAAGATGCTTTCTCTCAGAGCTCAGCTGTCGGAGAGGAAGCCCTTGACAGGGCAAAATGGCAGCCTGCTCAACTCTCTCCAGGCTTGTTTCTTTCAGCTTCAAGCTTCTCCTAGCAGATCAGCTCCACTGATTCCAGCCTCTGGTCTCCCTCTCAGCCTCACTGGGTGTCCCTAGAGGTTTTTCTTTTGCTGTAGGCAATTCTGGAGTCGGCTCTCATATGGCAGGTAAAATGGCAGCTCCGTTTCTCTGTCTGTCCCTACACGTGTCTCCCATTTATATAAGCTTCCAGCAAGAGGGCTGAGACCCACCCTGGGTCATGTTCATTGAAATGCTCCAATCCGAGGCCCCCAGCTGAATCCAATCCAATCACAGGGCTCAACGTCCACAGGAATGGATTAGCTCCAAGAACATGGTCTTTTCTGGGATTCACAAAAGCTTCAAACTGTCACACTAAGCAACACTAAGGATTGCTGGCCACCTACCAGAAGTGAGGGAAAGGCCTGGAATAGACTCCTTTAAGAGGGAGCTTTTCCTTGCCAGGACCTTGATTTCAGCTTTCTAGCCTCCAGAACAAGGAAACAATACCTTTCTGTTCTTTGCTGAAGTACTTTGTTAGAGTAGCCCTGGCAAACTAAGATACGGGTCTGCCTAAAAATGTTAATGAGGGCTTTTTTCCCATTCTAGCCTGACCTCCAGAGTTTCATTGCAAAGGGAGATCCTTGGATAAATTTGCTGCCACCTAAAGTTGTACTAAGTGCTTAGTTTTTAAAACATTTTTCTTGATACATATTCACGCATCATACAATTCATCCAAAGTGTACAGTCAATGGCTTTAAGGATAATCACATAATTGTGCATTCATCACCACAATCAATTTTAGAACATTTTCATTACTCCAAAGAGAAAACCCCTCTACCTCTTTGCAGTCACCTCTCAATCCCTCTATCCTTCCCCATTCCTACATAACCACTAATCTAATTCTGTCTCTATAGATTTATTTATATTTATATTTTATACAACAGAATCATACCATATACAGTACTGAATGCATAATTTTTAATTTGTTTATTCAACAAATACACAATAGTAATGGGGATATAAATAAGAATAGGGCAGATACATTACTCCCCTCACAGAGCTTGCAGTCCAGAAGACAGACAAGTAAATAGGCAATGCAAATATTATGTAAGTTGGTAGGCTTTCCTAAAATGCCATGAATCCTTTCACGATGGGAATCTGCAGCTGCTGCCATGGCTGGTGAATCTCACAGCCTACACGGCTCAGTAGAATCACTTAGCACGTAGCTCCAAGAAATGAATCACTCACTTTTGGTACATCCCATGTTTCAATCTGTTCATTGAAATGAGCATTTCAGAGGTATTTCAATCAAGGTCGTGTCAAGAGCTAGAAACCACACCTGCTATTTGAAGAGAGAGAATTTAGTATAAAGAATCATTATTGAGGTACAGAGTTGCTAATGGGTAGCTGAAAGGGTAAAAGGAAAATCCAGGTATCAAGCAGATGGCAGCTGCAGGAGACAGCTCCCACCCCTTAGGGATGAAGAAACAAAGGTAAGAGACTGAAATTATTAGAATGTAGACACTTAGGCAGAGGGGCCCTGTTGGCCTGAGACCCAGACATCCCAGGAGAGGGGGAAGATCTGCTGATGCTAGTGCCTCTGGGAAGGTGGAAGTCATGATGAAGCTGGTTCTGCAAGTGTTGGGAAAACTAAAAACTGATTCAGCTGCTACTAGGAACTGCTATTGTTGGTTTGAAAGCCATTGCTGAGGTGACTCTGGCAGTGGCAGGAAGGCCAGAGACACCCATAAGGAGCAAACAGAAAGGAGCACATTCTCCTCTCTCCCTCCAACACCCTCTATTGGCAGAGTAACCAAGTACCTGCTGGAAAAGCAGAAATATGGTTTTCTGAGTCCTAGCTTTAGCATCACAGAGCAGAATATTTAACAGTGGGTTTAGAATCAAGGGCAGTAATTTAATAAGTTGGAAAAATGGGGATCCATATAATGGTTCCTGGTCACTGTTGTCCTCACATGCCCCATCAGCACCTGAGGAATCCTGCTGAATCTCCTGCTGTGTCAGTTGTATGGGGCCAGGCTCCCCTTCTGTGGGGAAAGGAGTCACTGGGAGGGAGTCTGGGTGGCAGTTTGACATTGTTCATGAATTCCAAAACTAAATGTTGGATTGTGTTTTAAACTGGTCTGCTCCTCTGGGCATATTAGATTGTGTTGGATTCAGAGGTTTCACTTTTACTTGATTAAATTATGATTAACTTTTATTCAGCCACATCAATAGGTCAGAGAAAATAACATGGCAGAGGAGAGAGTTGGAGATTTGATCCTGGAGCCCTGAGAAGTAAATATACAGAGAAGAAGAGCACAGAGGAAGAAAGTCAGCTCATTAGACACAGCAGAGCCCTGCGAAGAGAGAGCCTGATAGTCTATAGCTGATCTTGTGGAAAGAATGGGCAGATGAGCCTAGGAAGAAATGAGCCCCCAAGAGAGAGACAAAGCCTTGTGCTACAGCTGAGATCAGGAGGAACTGGGACCATGCAGGCTCAGGAGGAAGAGGAAGGCTGGACTCTCGCAGAGACTGGCAGCCATCTTGCTCCAACATGTGGCAACAGACCTTGGTGAGTCTACTATGCTTTATGGCCTTGTGACTGTAAGCTGCTACCCAAGTAAATACCCTTTATAAAAGCCAACAGGGTTCTGGTACTTTGACTCAGCACCCCTTTGGCTGACCAATAGTCTGTCTGGGTGTGGTTCTCTCACAGTCTTGGTTGCTCCCTTCCTACTACAGAATCAAATGCATGGTTATCTTGATATCCACGGAGGTGTTTATGATATTCTCTCTTTGTGGCTTCTTGCCCATGTCTCCATGGGAAAACAGCATATATTCAAAAGTGTTCCAGGCTCCCTGGCTCATTGTCTTGCCAATGGTACGAGTCTTGATGTGGGAGGGAGGACACAACGTTCCTTTGCTTTCTCCAATGGGGAGCTTCCAATATGCTTTTTTTTGGTCAAGGATTGACTCAGAAATTAGCTACTGCCTTGTTTTGGGGAGAAATGAAAGGTGCCCTTCTGGGAATGAACTGGGATAGCTGGGATGTATTTTTTTTTAAAGAACAATGAAGAAGAGATTGGACTCAGAGAATGACAGAGAATGACTCTTTGGGAATGATCCAGACATTATAGAGCAATAATTTGCATTTTGCTCTATACATTTTCAAGTAGAGAACTTTGATGGGTATGCTCAAGAAATTAAAATATTATAGTACTCCAATAGCACAAAAATCTACCAATAACACAACTCTACAACAGTATACAGTTGTCTCAAACTGCCAGTCACCAGTTGGTCCTTCAGCACAATGTAACTTTAAGTAAAGTTATTTACTACTCCCAGATGCTCAGTTATACCCTTTTGAAGCAGAGGCTTTGTTTGCTCAGATGACCCACCATCTTTCCTCTGCACCAGCCAGATTCAGTGCCATTCTTATATCCTGTTCATGTCCAGGTGTACTTTGCTCTCCCTGCACCACATGAGATGCTCAGTCCAATGTACCAGCTCATAGGTATCATCATAATAGCCAGCTTCCCCCACTGTAGAAAAGATGGGCAGATGAATAAAAATTCCAGCACATCCCCAATGTGAAGGTGGGTAGATAAGGCATGTGTCATAGAATATCCAACTAGTTTAAATACAAGTTATTCTTGTGGGTGGACACTACCATGTGGCAGTGACCACAATGAAACTTAATTCTCTTAAGCTTGATTTTGAAATATTGATGGCAAATATCACAAAAATGGCACAATAATGTGATCCCTCTACAAAGTTTCACTGCTGATAAATCTGGTAATTGTACTGAATAATAACCATATTTTGTATGTAAAACCTTGAGTGCCAGAGCAATTTAGAAATAAACATAGAAGCAATAGATGGATTCGCTCCCAATGTCAATAAACCTTTTTGCTATAAATGTATAATTATCAAGACAAACTTAGTCTAGAGCCTGTCCAATACAGTGGACACTAGCCATATGTGACTATTTAAATCTAAACTTAAAGTAAAATTAAAAATTCAGTCCCTCGGTTGTGTTAGCCACATTTTACCTGTTTACTAGCACATGCAACCATGGCTACCATCTTGGGCAGTACAGATATAGAGCCCCCCATCATTGCAGAAAGAATGAGGCTGGTAGTCAGGACCCCATTCATTAGAGGTTGGTGATGGGTCTGATTATGTCTAGAATTCTTTTAATAGAGGCTTGCCAGCAATTGACCAGGGCAGAATAGGAAGGAGAGGCAGAAAATATTTCTTTTCTTCTCCTATTGCCGTATTTCAAGGAGATGAATTCTGCAATGTTACATCTCCAGTATCACTAATTATAATTTGGGGGGCTGGGATGGAATTCTCACCCCCAAATAACTCCTAGAGTGCTTCATACAGAAAGCTGACAGACCCCAAGGACAAAAGGCCCCTCAGCAGAAGATTATACAACTTCAAAAAGGAGTATGGAATGAGCTAGAAAGATCTCCCCGGATTTGTGGTATATTTGTGCATAACACCTAGTTGGCTGAACCTTCATCTTGCATGATTTAAACACTCATCACAAGTATTCTCATTAGGGCCAACAAGAACTTTTATCTCTCTGAGCAAAATGGGAGACAGTTAACTTGCCACAGAAGCTGTTGGTAATCAGAACAGTTAGCAGCCGCTTCTTTCACCACAGCAGGTTCCCAGGAGCTGATTATTTGGTACTGAGGAATGCTTGGTATGAGAGAAAGACAACAGATTACTGAGCACCTACCAAATGTCACAACAATCTGGAAAGATAAGTATCTTAGTTTGCCCAGCTGCTATGACAGATACCACACAGTGAGCTGACTTAAACAACTGGTATTTATTGTCTCATGGTTTCAGAGGTTAGAAGTCCAAAATCAGAATGCAGCAAGGTGATGCCTTCTGATGCTGGCTTGCTGCAATTCTTGGCGTGCTGTGGCCTGCACCTCTATCCCCCATCACGGGTGATCTCTCTCTCCTTGTGTCCACTTCTCTGGCTTCGGGCTGCTCCCTCTTCCCCTCTCTGACTCCTGGCCCCCAGGTTTCTTCTGTTCACCAGGGACTCAAGTGCTGCGATTAAGGCCCTACCTGAAGCAGGGGGGCACCCCTTCATTAAATAACATTTTCAAAAGATCCTGTTTATAAATGGCGTCACGGCCACAGGGATGCCGAGTAAGTTTAAGAGCATGTCTGCTGGGCTACTTAAACCATTTCACCCCAATAAGTCATAATGTTATTCGCACTTGACAGTTGAGAAACCCAAGGCTCATAAAGTCTAAGTAGCTTGTCCAAGATCTCATAGCTAGGAAATGAATCCAAGATTTGGGGGGGGAAAGGGGAATCTTCCCCACTGTAGCACCCGGCCTCCCAGGTGGTGGTCCATGCAAGTCCTGGTGCAAGTTTTCTTTCAGCATTGAGAGCTCCTTGTCTTGCTTCCAGTTTTGCTATTTCGAGGCCTCTTGAGTCAGTAGCTTGAGCATAAGCACCTTCCAAAAGCTGGAGCGAGCATGTTTTCCTGGACCACCCTATCCCATCACTGCTTGGCTCTAAGCAACAGGGAGGACGGACAGAAGCGGCTGGGCCACTGCTGCTTGGCCTGTTAATAGAAACCTTTGTGAAAAAAGAACTTGGAAAAACCTTGTTCCCCTCCTCCATTGCCTTTCCCAATCCACCTTTTCTTTTCTAGATTTTAAGTGAGTCCTGGGAGACAGACCAGTGCTCAGAAGGCTTTCTGCCTGCCCCAGAAGCCACAGATGACATCTAAGGCCAAGTACAGAGTAGAGGCTAAACTGGGCCACATAAAATCCTGGAGGCGTAAACCGAGGTCAAGATGGTGACCTCGTTTGCCAGGCTGCACGTTCCACAAATGCTCGCTTGGAGCACAATCACTATAAACCTCATGCAAACAGAGGCTGCCTCTTCTCTGAAGCTTGTTTCTTGGATCTGCTGTGGCAAGGAGACCCTAGCAGGCCCGGCAGCTAGCGCCCGCTCCTTTGTGTACGGGGGCTTGCCTTCGTAACACACATTCTAGCTTCAGATACAAAAAATAATTTCCATGTGAAGCAGAATAAGACTCGAAACAGCTTTCTCTTAGGCATGAGGCTGTCATAAATGTCAAAGTGAATTAAAGATCCTTGGAAATGTTCTTCCATGCCTAAGATTCATTTTTCTCTCCTAGATTTGGAGCCCAGATCCTTACATGTATATTTTATAAAACATGATTTTCCTTTCTGACTTGCTTTTGAAAGTGTGCTTTTAATGAGCTTCTGTAAAATTGCACAGTTCACTATTACCCATGTGCACGTGTCTGAGAGATTTCAACTGAGCTGTAACATGAAAAGATGTTGTATTATTCAAAAGCCACTTTTTAAAATAACTCAGACAGCTTTGCATAGTAAAAAAAAAAAGATGGAGAAAAGTAATGAAATGCATAA
Organism: Dasypus novemcinctus; assembly: GCF_030445035.2. Taxonomy (NCBI): domain Eukaryota; kingdom Metazoa; phylum Chordata; class Mammalia; order Cingulata; family Dasypodidae; genus Dasypus; species Dasypus novemcinctus. Next base: position 9,548,409 of record NC_080699.1, read on the forward strand.
GTAAAACAATAAATTACAGACTGTGCAAAAGCTAATTTGCTAATTTGATATACAGTAAATGTAATCTGTTTTGATCCTAGCAAAGGCTATTGTGTAATGGGTCATGAAATCTTATTTGCAAAATTATTTTACCTTGTCCTGGAAGAGAGCAGGCTGAAGGACTGTAAACCAAGGTAGCAATAAATGGCAAAACTGTAAGGAGAGGTGTCCAGCTGGTGGCAGGCGAGGGAAGGCAGCGGGTTTCAGGAAGGGGGGGAGGGCGGCTTCTGACTTAACGAGAAGCCGAGGGTGGCGTGGGTGCTCAGCACCTCCCATGCGGCCTAAGCACCGCCCGATCGCTTTCCCCTGTGTCTTTTAGAGCAGGGAGAATGGGAGCCCTTGCTCTCTGCCTTTCCCACAGCCCACTGGGGCTTCCTCCCTGAGCCCTTCCTCCGGCAGCCGCACAGCTTTGCCAGCGTCGCCTCCCTTATAGGCAGGTTCGTCGTCTTAGGATTCGGTTGGCGTTAGCTGGGACACTTGTCTTCCTCTTTCATTTGGTATTTATCCATCTATATCATATATGTATGAGTCCCTTCGAAAGACTGAGCACTGTGCTAAGACCTGGGTTTACAGCTGTGAACCCAACGCTGACCCTGCTCTCCAGACTGTCCCTGACCCCAGTGTGGGAGGGATAAGGACATTTATAACACCCTCCGGATGCTACGATAGCGAGAAGCCTGTTTGGTCCCATTCCCCTGCCAAATGCAGCAGCCTACTCCAGCCATTTGGTCTCAGAACCAAAGCCTTGTTGATGTGGGAGGAGGGGTATGTGGGGACCTCTTATGTTTTTTGAATGTAACATTTTAAAAAAAATAAAGAGAGGGGAAAAAACCACAAACAAAATAAAAAACAATTTTATGATATGGCAGGGATGGGCGCTGGACATTTATATATCCTACCATAACCCACTGAATGGACTGGGGGAGAGTGTAAACTACAGGGTAAACTATTATCTGTGTAGTGCAGCAGTGCCCCAAAATGTGTTCACTGAGTGCGATGAGGGTGCCGCAATGATAAGGGAGGTTGTTGGTGTGGGAGGAGTGGGGTGGGGAGTGGGGTATATGGGAACCTCCTGTATTTTTTAATGTAACGTTTTTTGTGATCAATGTATCTTTAAAAAAAAGGCAGTTAAATTAAAAAAAAAAAGGCATTTCAAGGGCCCTTCCACTGACTGTGCCTCTGAAGCAGGCAGGGAGCCCAAGAGCGGCTTTAGGCCACGGCCACCTCCAGAGTTGGGCAACAGACCCCGGCAAGACAGAGCTGAGCAGCTCAGAGACACTCCACTTGGTAAGCAGAGACTTTAAACGGCATCTTCAGGGACACGAAAAATATAAGGTTCATTTTGTATCCCAAGAAGGCCGTACCCCAAATCCCTTCTACCTGCATGAACATACATGACCAAGCCTCTGTACTGGATCTGCTAAAACACAGCTGTGCTGCCTGCGGGAGCTCCAGGCAGGAGGCATCCGAAAGGCCAGATACCTGAAAAGGATTGGAATGCATTTTAATGAACATCTATTTAGTTCCATCACAGAATGCCCATTTCAAGCAAAGGCGTCTTGTGGCCCAAGCAGAGCTTCATGTATGGTAAGAACAGAGCCCAAGAGACACGTCCCACCTCAGGAAATATTTTGAATGAAAGTAATAGGGGTCACAGAGCTCTAGTTCACCATAAACTCTGTGCTCCCTGTGCTGTAGGAATTATACATTGTAAGAATTTATGTCTACCATTTACAAAGATGGTTTGTGGAGTTTTATGCAATTGACATATTCAGGCTCATTGCTCTGCAGTCTACATTTTCAACTCTTTGTGGTAAAAGTTAGTAAATAGCTAAAAGAGCCAAAGTTGGCTTATAAGCAATTGCTCAATAAATTACTCCATCACTTTCTCAACAAGTCATTAGGGAACACTGAGCCAACTGGTACACTTAGCACCTAAGGCATCAGCTAGGGCTCCCTTCAAGGATCTGCCCAAGTAGTTGGGACCAGTTTTCTTCTGGTTCCTCAAAGCGGACCTGGAAGACAGAGGCTATCACTAATTGTTTGTATGATAAATATTCCTAGTTTTGGTGCCTTGGACTATGCACCCCAGAAAAACCATTTTCTTTATCTTAATCCATCCCTGGGGGCACGAGCTCATTGTCAGTAGGGACTTCTGATGATATTTCTTCTGTTAAGGTGTGGCCCAACTTAATCAGGATTGTCTTAATCCTATTACTGGAGTCCTTTATAAGCAGAATGAAATTTAGGCAGAGAGAAAGCCACAGGGACAGCCAGAAGCCAGAAGTCAAGAGAACTGAGAAGCCAGGAGAGACCCCCATCTGCACTGTCACATGACGAGAAAGCCAAGGACCAAGCATCACCAGCAGCCAGCCCCAGATTTGCTATAGTCTTCTGGGAGAAAGCATCACCTTGATAACACCTTGATAACATTTGATTTTGAACTTCTCCTAGCATCAAAACCATGGTCCAAGAAATTCCCATTGTTTAAGTCCACTCTTTGCACGGTATTTGCTTTAGTAGCCAGGAACCTAAAACTTGCTCTTGCAGAGGGAGCTCCTCATCTGCTATGAAGCTTCATGCCCTAGGAGACAACTCTTATGATGGGCTGTCCTAAAGGAGGCAAGTTGAAGTGTGCACAGCCCAAAACAGAATCATCATCAATACCTTCCTCCCTCTGATATCACCTCTCCCAAACAGCTCTTCACCAGGGATCTCAGACCCACAGAACCCTGAAAAACCCGGAAATGCAGACAGCCAGGTGGATAAAGTGTTGAGATGCTCTGCTCTTGCACTAGGATGAGGGGCAAGGAGGTGAGGTTGGCATCATCCATTCCCCAACCTACCTAGCCAGTGAGGGGATGCTTCTCACAGGTTTATAAGAATCTTGTTAGGGAAGAGGATGTGGCTCAACTGATAGAGCATCTGCCTACCATATAGGAGGTTCAGGGTTCGATACCCAGTGCCTCCTGGCCCATGTGGTGAGCTGGCCCACACACAGTGTTGCCGCAAGCAAGGAGTTCTGTGCCACGCAGGGGTGACCCCTGCATAGGGGTGCCCCGCGTGCAAGGAGTATGCCCCATGTGGAGAGCTGCCCTGCACAAAAAATTCAGCCCATCCAGGAGTGGCACCGCATACATGCAGAGCTGACGCAGCAAGATGACAAAACAGAAAGAGACACAGATTCCCAATGCTGCCAGACAAGAATACAAGCGGACACAGAAGAACACACAGCGAATGGACACAGAGCCGATAATGGGAGGGGGCTGGGTGGGGAGTTAGGGGGAGAGGAATAAATAAAATAATAAATATTAAAAAAAAAACTTTGTTAACCTTGTTTAAGGGGTAAATAAAATATTCAGTTATGAACTCAAGTTTCTATCTCTTTTCTCCATTATTTTTTTGCTATTGGGTAGAAGATTGAAATATAGGGGAAATCAAAAGATAATTACCATGGGACTGAATAGAAGCCTGTTCCTAGTTAATACATTTTTCTCTGATCTAGTACAGCCTCTCTATCATTATTTCAATCTTAACCAATCTGTTGTTATTTAGCACCAATCTCAGTGTTGGAAACATCTGCACAACTGTAATAGCTATGGTAATTTTTCAGCCTGAAAATATTATACTTAACTTGAAGGGAAAATCAGACTTCTGATTTCAGGTCAGATATGTAAAGAGTTTGGAAGTCATCACTCTTGTCCGTACAAGAGAAAGTTGCACAAACTGAAAGTCAATGACTTTTCTTGGATACATCATAGAACTGAAGTCACAGGGCAAACTGCCACCCCAAAATCCGAAGAGAGACACATCCAAAATGCAATGGTCAAGATCTGCTTATCTGGACCAGAAGCTGCTGGAAGCATAAACTTAAATGGGAATCTATGATTAAATGGCAGTTTTATGACTTGGAGACTGACCATAAGGAGAAAAAGAAGTTCCTGGGGGTTGCAGTCTTAGGAGTTCCCACACCTTTGTAGGCTTTGCCTCCAGGAACCCAAGCAGGTTCTCATGGTAAAGACTGGAGAAGAATTCCCTCTTGACCCTGCAGGGGAGGAGGAAGAGTACCCACTGAGGAAATTCAGAGCTTTCTCCTTAACAAAGGCCCACTCTCCATGGGCCAGGATTTCATCAGACAGCAATTCATAAATCTCATACCAAGAGGAGGAAGTTAATTCCTTCCAAATCCAGTGCCCCCCTCCTTTCTTGTTTACCCTATAGAGAATAAAGAACAATAAACAGAGGCAGAACATCGAGGTAATAGTTTGAGAACTCTGCAGACAGGGAAGGAGTAGAGGGCAGAGGGTAGAGGAAGCTACGCTACTGGAGGAGGGTCAAAACACTTGTGAAGGCCACTGCTTTGAGACTGGCATGCTAGAATAGACATACTCAGAAGACTTCAGAAAGCTCCTTTGTCCCCACTCCTCACCACCACACTATATTTATTCCTGTATATTAACAGTGGATTATAGCTGAAAAAGCTACAAGACAGACTCTCTCTGGGTAGTAGCCCATGGGGCATCTCCACAACCCAGAAGGGAGACAAAAACAAGGGCACTAGAGGAATTTGAAGCCTCTGATACCTATGCTACAGCAAAGATTAAGCAGAGTTCAACTACTAGCTAGATTAATATAAGTCCTCAAGCTAAAGGCCTATTTTCCTCATTTCCTATTACTGTCCTATGCTCCTATGTAACTATGGCATGTCTGACTTAGAACAAAAATTATAGGACATGCCTGAAAGCAAGAAAAACTGTCTGAAGAGACAAAACAATCATCAGAACCAGACTCAGATATGATGTTGGAATTATGAGATAGAGGATATAAAATAATTATTACTAAAATGTCAAGAGCTCTACAAAAGGCTTGTGAAAAGATGTTCAACATCATTAGACATTGGGGAAATGCAAATTAAAGCCATGAGATACCATTTTACACTTACTAGAATGGCTAATATTAAAAGGAAAATTACAAGTGTTGGAGAGGATGAGGAGAAATAGGAACATTCATTCATTGTTAGTGGGATGTAAAATGTTGCAGCCACTGTGGAAACTGGCTTGGCAGTTCCTCAGGAAGTTAGGTATAGAATAGCCATAGGACCTGGCAATTCCACTAGGTATATACCTCCAACAATTGAAAACAGGGACTCAAAACAGATAATTGCATGCTGTTGTTCATAGCACATTATTCACAATAGCCAAAAGATGGATGCTACACAAGGGTCCATCAATAGATGAATGGCTAAATGTAATGTGGTATATACCTACAATGGAATATTATTCGGCCATGAAAAAGAATGAAGTTCATGCTGTGGTGATTTGAATCTGTATGTACCCAGAAAACATGTTCGTAAATTTAATCCATTCCTGTGGGTATGAATCCATTGTAAGGAGGACTTTTTGATGAAGTTACTTCAGTTAGGGTGTAACTCACCTCAATCAGGATGGTCTTAGTTCTATTACTGGAGTCCTCTATAAGAGAATGAAATTCAGAGAGCAAGAGAAAGCCAGAGGAAATAAAAGCTGAAATCAGCAAAACCAGAAGAGAACAGAGAGACTAGGAGATGCTGCTGTATGCTTTGCCATGTGACAGAGGAGCCAAGGATCTCTGACAGCCAGCGCCAGAATATAGTCTTTGGGAAGAAAGAATTGCCTTGATAACTTCATTTAGGCTTTCTTTTAGCCTTAAAACCATAAGCTAATAAATTCCTATTTTTTAAGCCAACCCATTTCATGTTTTTGCTTCAGCAGACTGGGAAACTAAAACACATGCTACTACATGGATGAAGACATCAAGTTGAGTGAAAGAAGCCAGACAAAAAAGGACAAATATTGTATGATTTCACTGATATAAAATAATTAAAATAAGCAGATTCATAGAATCAGAAACTAGAATACATTACCAGGGACCAGGATAGGGGTAGGAATGGAGAGTTAATGCTTAATTGATAGAGAATTTCTGTTTAGGGTGATGGGCATGTTTTGATAATGGATAGTGGTGAGGGTAGCATATTGTGAATATAACTAACACCACTGAATTATATATTTGAGTGTGATTAGAAGGGGATGTTTTAGGTTGTATATATGTTACTAGAATAAACATTTAAAAAAACAACATAGGACTGTACAACGCAAACAGTGAACCCTCATGTAAAAGGGCTTTAATGGAAAAAGAAAGACAACATTCCAGAACATATGAATATTGTAAGCAGAAAGACTGAAATTCTAAGAATGAGTCAAAAGACACGCTAGAAAATGTAAATACCAATATATTAGAGAGAAGGAAAAAGAATAGCAGCTATGTATGGCCAGAGAAGCATAGAGAGATTGAGAGGTGAGGAGTTTTGTTTGTTTTTTGTTTTTATTATTATTATTGGAATAATGAAAGTGCTCTAAGAATGATTGAAGTAATGAATGCATAAATATGTGATTACACTGAATACCATTGATTGTACACTTTGGTGTTTATGCTTTATTAATATGTATCAATAAAATTGATTAAGAAATGCTAGAAATAAGCTAACGTGGTAAAAAAAAATGAAGGATACCTTCGATAGTCTCATCAATATACTACATGTTGCCAAGAAAAGAATCAGTGAAATTGAATCTAGGTCAATAGAAATTTCCCAAGCTGAAGTGCAAAGGGAAAAAGGAATGAAAACATACATACACACCCAACAGAACAGAACATCTAAGAACTATGGGACAATATTAAAAGGTCTAATGTATAAGTAATTGGAACATCAGAAGAAGACACAGGAGAGCAGAAGAAATGTTTGAAGTAATAATGGTTGAGAACTTTCCCAAATAATGAGGCACCAAGTCACAAATTTAGAAAGCACAGAATATGTGAACCAAAATAAATACATACCTCCTACACACACCCCCAAAAACCCTACATGTAGACATATCATATTAAATTTGCAGAAAACCAAAGACAAAGAGAAAATCTCGAAGGCAGCCAATGGGGTTGGGTCGGGTACACCTTACCTACAAGGAACAAGAATAAGAATTATAGTTAGAAGCTGTGCAAGTAAGAAGAAAGTGGAGTGAAATCTTTAATGTGTTGAAAGGAAGTTCACACTCACAGATGCTTTGCTAATCTTCTGCTTGTACAGTAGCCAGGCCCTCCCCAGTGTTGGGATCTAGGTCCTACCCTCTCATTCTGCCTGAAAACCAGGGTATAAGCCCTCCCCTCTCTGGCCTTTGAGGAGGCAGCTGAACTCTCCCCAAACATCTGGACATAGACCCCAATCTCTCCCAGCATTGGAATGGCAGCCTCACTGTTTGTGAACATCAGTTGGGATAGAAGCCCCTCCCTCTCCAAGCTCCCCCCCCCAAGAGCATGCTTTCCACATGAGTGGGGAGGGGAGGGCCCTCTCTCTTGGCCTGAGAAGATCTTTTCGGTCAGACCTCTGTTTCCATGTTTCTGCCTTTGAAATTGTTTTTCCTTCAATTTGTCCTGTTGGACTCAAGAAAGCAACATCACTCTTGCTGTAGTTTCCAGCCAACTAATCTGCCCTATGGATCTTAGACTTGCAAGCCCAGACAACTGTGTGAGCCAATTCCTTAAAATAAATCTCTCAACATCTATATCCTGTTGGTTCTATTTCTCTGAGAATCCTCACTGATACAGTGGTTATGTGACATTTGGTAAGTTACTTAAGGAAACTATGATTTAATTTTCACATCTTTAAAATAAGAATAATAGCAACAACGTCTTCATAAGATTTGTTGACTGTTGACTTCCTGAAATGCAACCAAAACAATACGTTGAAAAAGCAGAACCAAGTGTTTTACCCACTACAGAAAGAGAGATTCTGGGGTTTGAGGCAGTCTTCCAATATGAGGTTCTGAATGGGAATGGGAAAAGTTCACCATGTAATAGTTTTGGATTGGGCAACACAGGGAAGGGAGGATTTTGAAATGTGTCTTGAAGAGTAAACAGTGGTTTGGCTACTTGAGGGGTCTATTGATGTGCAATCGGTTGTCTGGAGAGGGGGCTATTTGTGTAGTCTGTTTTTCAGATAAATAGGTTTTCAGGAATTCCTGGGTGAGAATTTCTTAGAACATTAATGTTAACATAGGTGTATTGGTTCTTGATCCTATTAAACTGTGTGGTTAATACAGGTTAATATGAATGGTATTTTTCTTTTCAATCTGTATTGGATTGAATTAAGAAAATACCTTTAAAGTGTTTAGCAAAAAGTGAACACTAAAAAATTAGCAATATAAAGTCACATGAGGTAAAAATAGAGACGGGTAGAACAATTATGAGACAGTTGTTAAAGTCCAGGAGAATGTTGGTACATCCCTAAACAAAGTTCATGGAAATGGGGATGGACAGAAGATGTGTATCCAAGAGATGTTCAGGAAACAGAATTTAGAGGACTTTACTGCAGATTGAATGTGGAGGGTGAGGAGATGGAGAGCACAATGATTTTGGTCAAGTGATGACAAAGGTACACAGCAAGATGAATGGAGGAGGTGGAGCAGATTTGGAGGGATGAGTTTAATTTTGGATATGTTGTCTGAATGAGAAGGCATGCTATGATTTTGGATTAATAAATAATTGACTGTGGTCCTTGCCACAGGAGACATTCAACTCAGAAGGCAGTTAGGAGCACATACCCAAAGCTTGGAATGGCGGTAGAGACTGGCGGTCAAGGCAGAATAAAGACCAAACTACATGTCCCATGGAGGGTAGCATCTGTCCTTGCCCTGACCCTCTGCAGGACTGTACTGGCATCTGAGCATTCAAGTTGCTAGAGCGGAGCCACTTGTTCATTTTATTGTTTAAATGAAACTAGTCAGGTATCACCATGGTAAATAACTCTCCTCCTACAACCTGGCAGGGAGTTTCCTGATCCCAGGCACAACATAATTGCCATAAATCTTCACCACGAATTATAGAAGGATGGAGAAATGGTGAACCAGCCCTCCTGAGCACAGGAGGGCTAATTGCTTGCAGGCCTCCTCCTTCCTCGCTCAGGGTCATAACTGCTGATTAAAATGGTCATTTCCTCCCCCACATGTGGGAGGAAGAACACCATCCTGAGAATTCCACAAATCCTATGGCGCATGAGGAGTGATGGAGCTGCAGACTTAGGAAAACCTCCTACCCCGCGCTGAAGGGCACAAAGCCAATACGGGCAGGAAAGTATGAATGGAGCGCTCTGGAAGGTTGGAGGCTTGGAGTGGCTGGGTCATTTTCACCATGATGTATTCAGGAGAAAGTTGTGACCTTTTTTTTTTTTTTTTTTTATTGACTTTGTAATAATATTACATTAAAAATATATATATGAGGTCCCATTCAACCCCAACCCCCCACCCCACCTCTCCCCCCCCCCCCCCCCCAGCAACACTCATTCCCATCATCATGACACATCCATTGCATTTGGTAAGTACATCTTTGGGCACTCTGCACCTCATGGTCAATGGTCCACATCATGGCCCATACTCTCCTCCATTCCATCCAGTGGGCCCTGTGAGGATTTACAATGTCCGATGATTGCCCCTGAAGCACCATCCAGGGCAGCTCCATGTCCCAAAGATGCCTTCACCTCTCATCTCTTCCTGCCTTTCCCCATACCCATCAGCCACCATGTCCACTTTTCCCAATCCAATGCCACCTCTTCTATGTGGATATTGGATTGGTTGTGTCCATTGCACCTCTATGTCAAGAGGAGGCTCAGATTCCACATGGATGCTGGATGCAATCCTCCCACTTTCAGTTGTAATCACTCTAGGCTCCATGGTGTGGTGGTTGTCCTTCTTCAACTCCATCTTAGCTGAGTGTGGTAAGTCCAATAAATCAGATTGTAGGTGCTGGAGTCTGTTGAGGCTCAGGACCTGGCTATCACATTGTCAGTCCAGAGATTCAAATCCCCTAAATATATCTTAAACCCCAACCCTAACTGCACCTCCAGCACATTAGCATGAAAGTCTTATGAAGAGAGATCCCATCTGAGTCCAGATTCATCACATATAAACACCATTTCCAAAGAGGGGCCATCTGACCTGGTAGTTAACCCCATCGGCCATGACCATAACTCCCATGGGTCTCTTTAGCCCTCAAAGGAACCAATATCTGGGGGTTGTATCTGCTTTATCTGTCTCTCAGACTCTGCTCAGTTGTGCATAAGGGCATTCCTTCTGCCAGCCTCCAGACTCTTTTTTAGAGACTCGTAGCCATATAAACTCATTTCTCCTTTCCATTTCCCCCTTACATTAGGTCAAACAGCATTTAAAAGTCATGTTATTTTATGTAGACAGGGATATTCTGCTGATCCACATTGAACCTTCCGTATAAGGTCATTTTCCAGTTGCATCATCAGTTGGTAGTTGATAGTGGTCGCTCGGTGCCAGGGAGGCTCATCCCCAGGTGTCATGTTCCACGCTGGGGGGAAGGCATTGCATTTACATGCTGAGTTTGGCTTCGAGACTGGCCACATTTGAGTAACATGAAGGCTGACAAGAGGAAATTCCCAGGCACAATGCTGCTCTAGGCCTTGTTCTTATTTTAGGCTTATCAGCTCACAAGCATAGTCATTAGTGTCAGGGGCTCACTGTTGAAGCCTCACTCCCTCCTGGTCCCCGCCGCTGCACCTGGGAAACTGTTGCTGCTCCCCTAGGGACCACAACAGAGCACCACTGGCCAGGAACCCAGTACCCCCCCTGCTGTGGTTTTTAATTGTTGCCACTATGAGTATATCCAAACATTACCATGCACCCTGGACATATGTTCTGTATAGCTCCCTGTCAGCCATATATCACCTGTCAATGGTATCCCATACCAGTATCCCTCCATTGCCATTGTTGAAACACTCTGTGATCCAGGACTCCCCGAAATTTGAAGCCCAATATAATGTCAGGGTCCCTTACTAGGGAATGGCATATAGCGATGGGTTTAAAGGTTAGATAAAGAATACGTGTTGACTTGGAAAAAATTCTACATCCTAACTTTTTCTTTTTTTTTTTTTTTCCCCCTAATTATTGAGCTTCTCCTCACAGGAGCCCTAGACCACAGCAATTCATGTATGCAATATACAGCACTCCCACACATCCATTCTTAAACGCTTGCTTTAAGATAAAAGCCAGGAAGCTTCAAATACTTTTAGAAGCCTTTGGGATACATTCAAAGAATGCCTCTAATATTTTCAAAGAGTTCTGAGAACCTGAGGTTAAGTACAGATCACTTACCCAATTCAGAGACTTGGATTAAACAACTAGTGGTAACCTCCAAAGTTTGGTCTCTTTCTGAGTACTTCCTCATATCCAAGGTCAAAGCAGTTCAAGGCTTTAGTCTGGGTTTTCATTTGTTTCTCTGTATGCATCTGGATTTGTCACCTATGATTGAAGTGAAATAGGTATTTCACACTTAAAGGACTAGATTTCTTCTATAAACATTATCTGCAAAACTGTCATTTAACTGCTATTATTGTTAAAGTGGTGGAAAGAACATTGATTTCAAAGGCAGATAACTTGCATTCTAATTTTAGCATTGATTCATTTATTCATCATCCAACCAACATGTTTTGCAAAATCTGTGTGATACGGGTAAGTGACTTAACTTTTCTGTGCCTCAATTTATCCTGCATGAAATAAGTGAATAAGACCAGCTGATACCTGAGTTCATTCTCGCTCTAATATTTTTTATATAAAATTATAAATGCCTTCTACCAGAAACAAAGATTAGGATTGCATTGACCTTTTTAAAAATTAAGTGTCACAAATTTAAAGAAAAAAATGATATAGCCATACGATAAGAGCACCAAGGTGGAAAGAGCAAGGCTGTGGTAGTAGAAGCTACAGCTCCAAGGCGACAAATGCAAGATGGTGGCATGAGAACTCCAGTTCATTCAGTCTGAAGGATGTGGTTCTTATAACATTAATCATAACTGCATGTTGTACTCCTGTATCAGGCAGAAGTCCTGGGGAATATCCTTTACCCAGACGACCTTCAACCAATGACTGATGGATGCCCAAGGACAGATACCCCAGTCCCCTTCACTTTTGGGTGGGACAATTCAGAGGCGTGTTCTACATTGGCTCTCACAGTTTCACAGGAGGTTGGGCTCTAGCTGAGCACACATGGTTGATTGATGCTTTCCTCCCTCTTCTCAACCCACTCCTCTACCACTGTTTTATGATATCACTTCCCAAATAAACCACTTGCTCTCAAATCTTTGAGATTTGAGATTCCAGGGTCTGCTTCTAGGAGAATCCACAATAAGACACCATGATCCAAAAGACTTATAAGTTGTTTTCCCAAACATGTTTTTTTCCCTGAAAGCAATTCTGATACAGCTCATGTCTAAAAGAATTGCCTAGCTATTTTGGGGAAGAGAGGTAAAAGAGCTATGACTCTGAAAGTGTCAGTACCCAAGACTGGTTGGTATATCTTGATCATCCCACCAAGATGGTAATTTTGTTTAGAGCATCATCTCTCTTGTCCTGGCAATCACAGATCTGGCAAGAGATATCAAGATTTAAGCTGAGAATGGCAATAAGAATAAACCTAGGTTTGTGATTCCCACGGAATTCCATTTTAATTCCAAGACAAAGCTTGAAAGACTTGACTCCTCTCTTCCTAACTTCATGGTCATTTGGGAAACATTGCTCAGCACCTGCTATGTGTTCAAACATGATTTAGGCCCAGGGAATACAGAGAGGGGAGAAGTGTTCACATTCTAATGGAGCAGACAGAAAGTAAGTAGATGCTTTCATTCAAAGCAGCAAGGGCTCTAAGAAGGACAATGTGAGAGCTCTAAGAGGAATGAGTAAGCACTACAGGAACAAGGTGCTTGATCTTTGCATAAGCCAAATTCCTAACAATGACTTGCAGGATAAATGGAAGAACAAAATGAAGGCTGCCTAGGGGAGGGATGGCATTTCTGCATTCTCCTAAGCACTTCTGAAGTTAGCAATCATCTAAATCACTTAGTGAATACATCTCTGGGCACCGCTGCACCTCGTGGTCAATGGTCCACATTGCAGGGACAGATGCTGGATATTATATATCCTGCCATAACCCAGTGAATGTACTGGTGGAGAGTGTAAACTACAATGTAAACTATAATCTGTGTGGTGCCACAGTGCTCCAAAATGTATTCACCAAAGGCGAATGAATGTGCCACGATGATGAAAGAGGTTCTTGATGTGGGAGGAGTGGGTGGTGGGGTGGGGGGTATGTGGGAACTGCATATTTGTTAATGTAGCCTTTTCTGTGATCTATGTATTTTTTTAAAATGGCAATTTAATAAAAATTAAAAAAAAATAAATCACTTAGGAATAGAAAGCTTAAGGGAAGGTGCCAGAGGCATATAGTAAAATCATCCAGATCTGTCCTGTTACCTCTAACATAAACCGCCCCCCCAGCCATTCTATACTCAGTGAAATATGTAGTGAACTTGGATTAGAAAAAATGAAGCAACACATTTAGCTAAAATTCCCTTCAATTCTCTTGAGGGAAAGGGGAAACCAGCACAAATGAACCATTTAAAATATTACGAGACTAGTGTATGGCACAGTGGAATTGAATTTAGAATAGCAGCCCAGATTGCCCACAAAAGTCTGAAGATTGCTTTTTCAAGAAGACAACTGCAAAATTACCTCTGTTTTGAAGAAGACACTGATTTATAACTTCAGTTCTTCAGGGAATTTATTATTTACCTCTGGGTTTTTTTTTTTCAGGAAATTTCTCATCAAAGGATCTATAAAAAGGAAGACAAACCATTCTAGAGTTTTCTTATATAGCTAATTTAAAAGAGTGAGAAAGCAGTGAAAGTTTTAATTAAGACTGCAGCATTTGGAGGTGCAGGGGCGGAGGTAGCTCAGCATTTGGAAGAGGGTCTTGACCCAATCCCAGCTTTGGAAAAGGAAGAAGAATTGCATGACCAGGCCCTTGCGGAGGTGTGCACTGGGACCCGCGTGAGATGCCCTCGACACAGATTCTCATCTACTTAAAACACTGACATTTTCCTTAAAACTGTGATGGCACACTGATGAGCGGGCAGAGTATGGGAGCTGGGAGAGCGCTCCAATGAGGCCGCCCGTAACAGGGATGGAGGAAGGACAGTCTTTTTTCTTCACTTTTGAAGCAAGAAGACAAGAGTTAGGCTTCTTAAGGTGCTCCAAGAGTTTCTCTAATGAGGGACTTGAGTGACATTCTGGGTGTAGAAAAGAATGCTCTTTGCAGAAAGTTTGCAATATGAAATCCAAATAGAATGGAAGTGACCGAGCTGAAGAGCACTAAATAAAAGACGAATGTGTGAGTATGGCAGGAAAGGAGCCAGGGGTCAACAGAGTAATGAAATAACTGATTTTGGCAGAGAGGAGAGAGAATTTGATTTTGTCTAGAAGTAATTGTGGGTGGTGGCTTAAAAGGGTTTTCTTGCAAGTTTAAGGTGATAGTAGTTTAATAAATCACATCCCAAAATATCAGAATTGTTTTGAGAAGCACCTGGCAAAGCCCAATCCTGAATTTGAAAGTTCTTGATGGGGGAGTTGAAGAAACAGGGACAGAAAGCAAATACCTGGAAGGTCAGAATCAGACCGAATTTGTCCTTTTATTCCCAGTGACCTGCATTGGGCACAATACATTCTGGTAGAGAGAGACATTTCAGATGAATCAATAAATTAAATAAGTGAGAAAGAACAATATCCGAGTAGAGGAAACGACTGCACCCAGTATGGCTAGACAGGGTACTGGGTATCAGAGGGACCTGAGACAGTGGGTCAAAGAAGCCTTCTAAGAAGGGAAAATTACCTATCAGATTCTCAAAGGAGTGGAGGAATTCACCAAGTGGTTGAGAGGTGTCAGATTACGCCAAGTGGAAGGAATGGTTTTTGTGAAGGCACAGACAGGGGCATGATATACTGTTTCATATTGGGAATACCAGAATAATTCTATATTTCCAGAGAAGAATGCAAGGGCAGGGGCAGGGTTAGGGGAGGGTGTTGGCAAGAGATATGGCTGCAGAGTTATGCTGGAGTCAGATCATGGAATTTCCGTGGTTGCTAAAGTTTGTTACTGAAGTTCCACTGACAGTCTGCCTTGCTGCATCATGAAATTCTTGACCCAATTTTTATGGCTTGCTGTACTTGGATGGGTCATGTTAAGAATTTGGAGCTATGAGGATGCCTAGAAAGTTGAATTCAGATGGAAGGAAGAAAGAAATGATGGACTCTGGGTTTCAGAACCCTAGAAGGAGACCTTGGAAACGAAACAGACTCATCCGAGGTCAAAAACATGAAATAAACCATGCCTGGCACTTTGTAAGACAGAGGGAGATGACGCTAGGCCAGTGCTGTGTATTGAAATAAATCCCCACATCATGGTAAATGTGTTGACCACATTGAGCTTAGGTGCCCCTCCACTCACTAATACAATTAGAATGTGAGCGAATTGAGGAAAATACGTTTTGCAACAAGTGATAATCAGACATTTGTGCCAGCATATGCTATGGACTGGCTTGATGCCAGCCAGAGGGGCACTTCCTATAAAACCTGGTGCACATGCCACTTCAGCGAGCATCAACAGAGGCAGGCTGACAGCCTGTCGTTCTGAGCCCTTCTCTAATGCCATGCTCTGCCATCACGCTGGCCAGACCAGCACTTTTCACTCTTAGCTTTGGAACCTCCACTGACACCAAGTCTGACCTGGCTTTCATGAAACGTACCTGCCTGCAGTCCCCTGGCTCTCAGACTCATGATTTTTCAAGACCCTGGTATCCTCTACCTTTAATTGTGTGGTTTGCCCTCAGCCTGGTTGCTGTGCAGTGGCTCTATTGGCAGGCTGAGATTAAGCCAGCAAATAAATTGCACTGGGCATTCAAAATATTGTCATGTGGAATCTGCTTGCAAGTACTTAATTTACTTCCCATCTCAATCTGCTTTCAATTCATTTTGACAGTTGCATTTACATGACAGTCAATAAGTGTGTTCTTGTATGATTCAAAATAAATTTGGGTCCCCAATTTACACAGGAGCTTTATCTCTAGGAGAAAACTCAAGGTGATATAATAAGTTGAGAAGCTTAATAGTCCATTAGGTAATATAGCAGATTTGTCACTTCAGCATTTCTGCGTGAAATCTTAACATAAACTCTAAATTATAATTCAACCTCCGCATACTGATTTTGGGAGGTAGAGAGTCTTGGGAACATGCTTATAGCTTTAACCTGTGAAGATGGTAGGTTTTCTTGATGTCTGTTTACACTGTATTACTGTTACGTTAACCTCTGACAACTAGAAATGGATAACATAATTAAAATCTGCTTTGATGAGCCAGCAGTGTAGTTCTCCATTCCACAAGGAAGTAATCCTGAGATTCCAGGGAAGTGAAAGTGGAAACTCAGGAAGGAAAGGTAGTTCTGAAGTCAGCTTTTGTCCTCGTGGCATCTGCTGAACCTTGGAAACTTTGACTTCTTGGTTTGATGGCTACACGGGGGGTACAAAGGGGGCAGGAGACAAAGTATAGAGCCCACCCAAAGTGATGAGTGATAAGACCTCGACGTAAAGTTGGGACTTCAAGGACTACAACTATAGTGTAAGGGTGAATACTATACGTTCTCACCAAGGGGGAAAACAAGCAAACATTGTCACCATCTTGGTCCCGAGTAGAGTTTTAAAAAGATCTCCCTAGAAATGTATTTGCTGTAGGTCTATTTTCTCATGCCCAGTTCTTAGCTTAAATTCACATTATCAGGGATTGTTAAAAAAAACTTTAAACCTAGGTTTAATTTTAAAGTGATTCCAAATGGAGGCAAAGGCATGTCCTTGGATAAATGCACCTTCAACCAGGCCTTGAAGAATTTGTACTGATAAGGTTTATAGGTATATTACCTCAAAACAAACCAAACCAAAACAACCACATGCAAAATTAGTCAGTAGCAAAATACCTGAAAATACTTCAGACATTGGCATTACTAAATAGGGAATAAAATATCAGTATGTTTAATTAGTTTTGAGAAATAAGAGATATATGAGTAAAGTTCAGGAGATCATATAAAATGACAAAAATGCCTGAAAAAGAATCAAACAGGACTTTAGTATTAAGAAAAGCAAAAATTGAAATTTCAAAACTTGAAGAATGCTTAAGGAGTACACATCATACAGTTAAAAAAGAATTAAGAAACTGGAAACAATGATCCGAAAGTTGTACAAAGATACAAAGAAGCAGGAAATATAAAAGAGAAACTAGATGTAAAAGACAGAGTGATGAGTTCTAATATACATCTAATTAGAATGCCAAAACAAAGTAATAGAATGAGTGAGAGGCAGAATTAGAAGTAAAACTGGCTGAGACTTTCAAAGAATTTAAATAATTTTTTAAAAATATAAAGAATCTTTAAAATATTAAGGAAGTAAAAAGATTAGATGAATTCTTAGATTCAGAAACCCTAACAAATTCCAAGGAGTTAGATAAAAAGACGCCACCTCTGATCATTTGATAATGGCATACAGAACATCAAAGAAAAAGAGGTGATCTTAAAGGTAGTCAGAAAGAAAAGGTAGATTACCAACAAAAGACCAAGAATTAGAGTAACACCAGGGAAGTGCCAATTAAATAACATCTGAAAATAACTGAGAGAAAGCAGCTGCCGGTCCAGAACTTCAAAGACAAAAGAGAAATAAAGCCATTTTTTAAGACAAAAAATGAAGGCATTTTGCCAGCCACAGACCTTTACCCTATTTCAAGTAGAAGGAAAAGGAATCCTAGACAGAAGATCTTAAATGAAAGAAGAACTGATATGTAAAAAAGAGTTAAATATATCACTATATCTAAATAAGCACTCTGTAAAAAGCAGTAACGCTGTCTTATGGGCTTAAAACGGGATAGAATGAACATCTATTAACTTTAGACTTTGCTAATTCTGCCTAAGAAAATTTCTGGGATGGCCATTAAAGACTAGAAAATCACCTGGATAAATTCCATACTAGTAGGAGCCAAAAGAAAATGACTTAAATTTTAAAAAAATTAAATAATACATGAGAAGTCATGGAAAAGGAAAGTTGCAAAGGCAGGACAAATGAGTGGTAAAAAAAAAATTTTAAATTACATATCACAATAGATGAATGGGCCAGACTCTTTAATTAAAAGACAAATATACTAAATGTAATATGGTCTCCTGGATTGGATCCTGGAGCAGAAAAAGGACATTAGTGGAAAAACTGATGAAACCTAAATGGAGTCTAGAGTTGATAGTACTCTACCAATATTGATTTCTTGGTTTGACAAATGTACCATGGTTATGTAATGTATCACTGTTAGGAGAAGCCGGGAAATGGTATTCAGGAACTCTACCATATTGGTAAAATTTCTGTAAATCTAAAATTATTATTTTTTAATTTTATTTAAAAAGTCAGCAATAGTCCTAATGGATTTTTGGAATTCTAGCTATATCTATTTATTAGAGACATAACTAAAATTGAAAGATACAGAATAGTTGAAAGTAAGAGCATGGAAAATGGTATGCCAAACAAATTTCAAGAAAAATAAATCGGGTGTTGCTATTATAATATCAGAGAAAATAGACTTCACAGTAAAAAGCATTACCAGAAATAAAGTTACTTAGTGTTGATAAATCCCAAGGTTGATAAAACAATCTATAACTGTAGGTAGTTAATAAAATAGCCTCAGAATATATGAAAATGACAAATCTACCATCTTAGCAGGAACTTTTAATATTTCTTATTAACCGATAGCTCAGGCAGATAGCAATCACAACAAATCTGAATAATTTGGTCAATTTGATACCAAACTTGGTCTAATGATATACTCCATGTAGGACATTGTGCACAGCAATTGTAGGATACACGAGTTGTGTGAAAATTTTGAAATGTGGGGGTTGTTCTAATTTCCTGCTATCGATTTCTAACATAATTGCATTATGGTTAGAGAAAGAATTAGTGTGCTATATAACCAATTCTTTGAAACTCACTGATGTTTCCTTATGGCTTGGTTTTTATAAATGTCCTGTGTAAGCTTGAACAAAATGTCTATAGAATATTATACCCAATATTGAAAGAAATTTGTAGTTAGAAACATTTATATAAGAAAGAAGGAAAGGAAGGCAGGAAGGAAGGCAGGAAGGAAGGCAGGAAGGAAGGCAGGAAGGCAGGAAGGAAGGAAGGAAAGGAAGGAAGGAAGGAAGGCAGGAAGGCAGGAAGGAAGGCAGGAAGGCAGGAAGGAAGGCAGGAAGGAAGGCAGGAAGGAAGGCAGGAAGGAAGAACTGAAAGCTAGTGTGCTAACATCCTCTTAGAAAAAGGACAGCGGAAGAATTTAGTCTTTCTCCCTTCCCCCTGACCATCCCAATCGCTGGATCAGAGAATCATTATAACGCAGGAAAAGCGATGTGATCGTAGGATCATCTCCAGTGAGGTCTCCCAAGGGCAGTGGCGCTTGGGGCAGCTCTGTCACTCCCCTCCGGAGGCTGAGGGGCCCGCGCTGGCCTGAGCTCAGAGGCAGGGGAAGGTCTCCCTGAAGACAGAGATTTAAATTGAGCTCTCGGGGTGAGAGCGGCAGGTCTACCCGGAACGGGAACCCTTCACAGGCTCTGAAGAGACCGCCCTTGGCCGCCTTTTCCTGGCGTTGGCGACGCTGGAAGCAGAGCCCAGAGCTGTCCCGCCCAGCACTAAACTCCTCTTCTCAGAAACAAGGCGATTTCTGCTTTTCGCTGCTGCGGCTTCACGAATCAAAAATGTTTGTCTCATTAATCCTGTGTTCTGGGGAAGAGGATGGAAATGAGTTGATCAATCAGGACTTTGTTTTCCAGCAGCTAATTATAATCATCCAGCTAGAGACGGCTGATTGAAATTGGTCGCGAGGGAAGGCTGGGTCGCGAGGCCTGCTGCTCCCGTGGACGTTTCATCAAATGTTTGATGCGGTGAAGAAGGGCCGGCCTGGGAGGCTGGGCCCACAGGTTCCCGTCTCCAGCTCCTCCACAAGCGACTACATGATTTGGGGCAATTCTTTTGATATCTTTAGTTTACTCAACTACAGGAAGGCTGGGCCATCTGACCCCTGAACAGCCCGACAAATTACCGCAAGTGTGGTGGCTTTAAGCCACAGAAATGTCTTCTTTCAGTTCTGGAGGCCAGATGTCTGAAATGAAGGCGTCAGCAGGGCCATGCTCTGCCGAGGGTTCTGGAGAAGAACCTTTGCCTCTTCCGCATTAGAGCCACGCTGCCACAGGCCAGAGAGTGCCAAGGGTTGCGGCAAGCTCCAGAGCTGGCAGGGGTGAGGAAAGGTTCTCTCCCGCAGGCTTCAGAGGGGCCATGTGTTCCTGGATTTTGTTTAGGTTCTTAACTGTGCTCCAGAAATGAATTTCAAGAGCATACCGGGTGAGTTAGGCCAGGAATTTATTCAGGCAGGGAGGGATGAGAAATGGGAGAAAATCACAGATCAGGGGTCCCAGGCAGAGAGGAAGGGGTTGAGACGTGATCAAGCAGGCTGATTTATAGACTGCAGTTTCCCACTGTCGATTACAAATCCCCAGGTTTACTTGTGGAGTGATCCAAATGGGGAGAAGGCAGCATCAGGGTCCAGAGGTGAGAGAGCGCACGAGAGAGCAAGCTCCCGCCCTGTGTCTGCCTTTTTGAACTAGTAAATATGCCACCCCTTTGCTAATGGCAGGGGAGGGGTTCCAGCTGTTTACCATTTTGATTGATTACCCTACCCATCAATCCCCCATGAGGGCCCAATAATGATGTCCTTGGGGAATATTCTGGGCTTCTCCTGGCTTCCAGAAGAAGTCTTTGTTCTGAGTGGCAGAATCCTGGGGAGGGTCTTCGAGCAGCCATCTTGGGGGTTATGGATGTCCACGAGCATTTTTTGCCAGGTTCCAGATCTGTCTATTGATTCCCTATCTTACTAGCTGGATTCACATGGTTCCAACTTCCAGCAGCCAGAACTGTGGGGCAGGAACACTTTTTTTGTTCTGAGCCACCAAGTTTGTGGTAATTTGTTCGGGCAGCCTAGGAAAGGAACGTCACCCCTGTGAGCTAACTAACATCTCCGCTTCTCCTCACCAGGGGTGAGCAAGACCTCCATGCGCCTTGGGTATTGGGTGGGTGGGCAGCTTTGATGGGAGCGGCAGTAATGAGAACCACTGTCTAGATGGCTCCAGGCTCTTCTGAGGGCCAGGAAGGGGCCAAGTCCATCACGTGCCTGCTCTCATTTCATCCTCACCGTAGCTGCTGCTCAAATCCTCATTGCAGAGGTCAGGAGACTAAAGCATAAAGGACGGTGAGTAACAGAGTCATAAGGAGTGGAGCCACTCACGCTGCCTTCACATGCCACCACACACCTTCCTCATCCAGGGGTGTCTGCGGAGGGTGGTGGGGTAGGAGGGAGAGGGCAAGGACCATCACGGGAAGGAGGGAACATTCCTAAGGGGTAGGATGGGTCTACAGCAAATTCTACCTGTTTCAAAATTTGCTCCAGGACAGTCGTTCACAGCAGGGCAGCTCCATTGTAGGACTCCAACAGGCCTTCTCCATGCAAGGGCAGTGTGAACGGTGCTTTCCAGAATCTAATATGGCAGCCCCGGCCCTGGCAAGGGAAGGGACCACACTCACCCCAGGCTCTCAGAAACCACCTTCTCCTTTTCTCTCACTCCTGGCTTGGGACCCAACCTACTCTAACATTTAGTTGTGGTGGAGGTTGAAATTAGCAAAGAGAATTTTTAATATGCTTAATAGAAGAGAAAGTATTCCAAATTTAAAACTTACTTATTCAAGAAAGAATTTTCATGTTAATGCAAAACGACAGAATCACTGGCAGACAGAAATCCTGGTCCTTCTTTTCGGTAACACAGGAGAGCTGAAGGAGGTGTTTAAACTCTTGGCTCAGTGTGGCTGCGTTGCCCAAGACAATTTTGGTCTCGCTTCTAAGGTAACTCTTAGAAGATATCGGCCTTGCCCTCTGTGAGCTTGTTGTGGGCATAGATAATAGAAAACGACACAGAAACCCTAAATGAGCATGCAAAGGGCCTTTGAGTTCAAGGGAAGGTGATTGATAACAGGATGCTGGGAGTGTCAAGATGATTTGTACTCTTATCAAGAGGAGTATTTATGACTTGCTTCTGCACAAAAATTGGAAAGGCTCCTTCCCTAAAATCCTTGAGGCCCTTGGGAAGCCAGCAGCAGCCTTTGCCTACCCGTGCTGGTTTAATTCGAGTCAATTTCCTCGAGGTGGGGCTAATTTTATTACCATACCTGCTACATCATGATCTTGTTGAAGGAGCAGCCCTTAGGCAGCTAACTTTGTAAGAGAAGAAATATAATTTAAATAATTAGACTTTTAGAAGCATTGTGTCAATCAAAAAATCGATCTAATCAGAATATTAATTCTTTATTCATTCATTCATATAGTCATTCATTCATTTATTCATCCACTGATAGTTCTACTAGTAAAATGTAGTGGGTAGGGGTACTAGCTTTAGAATGAGACAGAGCTGGACTTACAGCCAAGCCTACCAGGGAAAAACAGGTGTAATACAGGGGCATTTTCGGGACTTGGGAATTGTCCCGAATGACCTTACAATGACAGTTCAGGCCATTATATATCTTGCCATAACCTACAGAATTGAGTGGGAGAGAGTATAAACTACAAGGTAAACTTTAATTCACTCTTAGTGGCAATGCTCCAAAATGTGTTCATCAATTGCAATGAATGTACCTCACTAATGCAGGATGCTAATGTGGGAAAACGGGGGAGGTGTGGGGAGTGGGGCATACAGGAACCCCCTATATTTTTTATGTAACATTTATGTAATCTAAATATCTTAAAAAAAAAAAAAAAAGCCAAGCCTGCAACTTCCTAGCTGTGTGATCATGAACAAATTTTTGAACCTTTCGAGCCCAGGTCTCTTGACCTGTAAATGGGATTATTACTATTAGCATCTACCACATAGATCACTGTGAGACTCTAGTGAGATAATGCATATAAAGTGCTCAGCAGGGATGTGGCACAAACCCACTAAATGTAAGCTATTAATAATTATTATTAATAATAAGGTAATTAAATGTTCTAGAGGACCAAGTTCAGTGAGTAATTGAGTAGAAGTTCAAAACAACAGTGAATAAATTGTACTTCCATCAAGGCTCATTTCTTACTAGTTTAGGATTCTAACTAGCTAAGGTCTTTGAAGTTTAAAAGCAAAAGTATATTTATATGTACACATACATAAATGTGAATGTGTGTATGTATATGTATCCACACACATATGGATATATTTGCATTCATATATACTCTTTACTTTTCATCCATAATGAAATATGTTCCATTCTTGCACAGAGGAAGACTGAATAATCCACTTTCTTCTACAAACTAGAGGATGGTTTTCTACCTCTAATTTGCCCCCATCTGTTGAATAGTCTTCATTCAGAGCTTCATTAAAAGCTCCTCTTCATTACAGCCCTGGTCATAGTATGGCAAGAAGCTAGATGATGATTGGTGTCTGGCCTTCATGTTTTCCTTTGATGAAAAGATGTATTAAAAGCAGCATCTTCCAGGATGGTAGAGATGGGAACAGGGATTAGAGGAGATGCGTTCCATGTTGGTTTCTATTTTGTGCGGTGATTTTTTCCGTTTTCCCACTGAACCCTACCTTGAATGTAAACACAAGCCCTTGTACCACTAATGACTCAGATTCACTGAGCTCTTTTTGAGAGCTCAGCTTTTTTGAGCTCAGGGTTATTGAGCTCTTACTGTGTTCTTTGCACTGTACGTCTAGCTCTAGCTCTGCGGCTGTTCCGCACTGACTCCTCGTATTTGACACCAGGTATTATTATTATCCCCCCAACACCTCCATTTGATGGGTGAGGAGCAGGTTTCATGATGTTTAAATCACGCTGCTGATTTGCCTAGTCATCACATTGATGGAGTGCCTGGACCTTCAAAGTGCTCTGTGAAATGTGCAGCTGCGAGAGGCAGGCTCTTTGTCCCCTGGGAGCTTATAGTCTAAAGACAGGGACAAGGCACACACAGAGGGTGACACATGTCCTCTATGACAGATGACTGCCTCAGAAAGAGCCTCCTTCTTTGCAATTCTTTCCCTCCATGCATAACCTGCATCCCCCAAACAGCATCCACTGTCACCTCCAATGCCTGTGCATATACCACTGCCTGCCCGCACTGTGTTTTCCTCTGCTCCTCCTCCTCTTCCTCCCCCACTCTTCCCTTCACTAACTCCTAGATTTGCTTTCAGACACAGCTAGAAGGTTCTGTCTTCCAGGAAGTTATCCCTCATCCTGGATTGGTGCTTCCACTCTGCATTCTCATTGCTCCAGGGCACATCAGGCAGCCCTTCATCAGGGCATCTTTTCTTCTCCACCATGGGGCTGAGTCTGTGTCCTTTATTCCAGGGTCCTGGGACCATACCCCCAAGTGTAGTGCAGACTTGTACTCAGTAGATGCTAGATGAATGAATGAATGCATGAACTCATGGATATTGACTTGAATGAATGAATGAATGAATGAATGCATGCATGCATGGATCTTGAGTTGAATGAATGCATGCATGCATGCAAGAATATTTAGAGGTAGAAAAGGAAGACAGAGGTGGGGATGAGAAGGAAAAATGACTTCCGAGCAAGTCTAGGAAATCCTACAAAGTGAAAGTGCTTGAATGAATGAGGTCAAGGCTTCCCAAAATGTGGGGCCAGGATCCAGATTGCTGATGGTGGAAGGACAAGGCATTAAACAGGTTGAATCATCTGAAGGAGCTCCCTTTTCCATTTTCTCACAAACTTGTTTATGTCAAGGACAAAATCTTGCACTGGCACTAGCATGTCTTTAACGCTTCTCTAACTCCTACTCATTTTTCCTTTAAGCAAGGAGATATCAAGGAATGGGTCCAGAGCCTTCAGAGGGAAAATTATCTACCCAGGATATAGTAACAATGCTTGGATTTTTTGTATTTATTTTTACTTCTTTATTTCCAGGTAGTGTATTGGTTTCCCATTTGCAGTAGTGATACAGACTGTCCTTTTAAAATAACTTTCCCTAAGTAAAATTACGAGTCTCTTTAAAGAAAAATATTAGCAACATTATAGTACAAATTGTGCTATCATGCAAACATGGCAAACCATTGTGAAAGTGGTAAGTGACTCTCCCAAACTTTTGTATTTGAATTAGGCAGTTTTAAAGTCCTTGCTCTCGAGTTCATCCAGGATAACACAGGTCCTGTGATGGTTAAGTTCACGTGTCACTTGGCCAGGCTGTGGTGTCCAGGTGTTTGGTCAAGCAGGCACTGGTCTGTTACTGTGAGGATATTTCATGGATTTAAATCATCCATCCGTTGATTCTATCTATGGCTGATTACATCCATGATCAACAAAGGAGACTGCCTTCAGCAATGAGAGAAATCTCATCGCAGTAGTAAGGCCCTAAAGGGCGGGCTGATGATTTCAGGAATCAGAAAAAATTTCTCTCTCTACTTCAGTCAGCCGGTTTCTCCCAGGAAATTCATCCAAACGTCATCAGAGTTCCCAGCTTGTGTATGCCCTAAGAGATTCAGAGTCACCTGTCCCCACAGCCTCATGAACCAATTCCTCTAATACATCTCGAAATAGTTACATATATTCATCTCTCTCTCTCTCTTCTGTCCATTCTATCGGTTGTTTCCCTGGAGAACCCTGGCTAACACAGGCACCAAAACCTTTTGGTGGTTAGAAGGGCTGCTGAAAAGGCCTTGGGGTATAAGAGAAAGAACACAGGATTGGAAAGAAGGCAGAGTTAAATGCCAATCCCAGTTCTACCACTAGAACCAGATTGGTAACTTTGAATAAATTATGGAGCTTCTTTGGACTTTATAAAATGGGTACCATAATGATAGCCTTATGGATATATAATTTACAAAACATTTATGATTTTTCAAATGAGACAATAATGTAAATTGCTTGTTAGTTTGACTTAAAAAAAAAAAACACTTTAAAGAGCTATCCCCTTTTAGCATGACTATTATGTTCAGATTTTGATTTAGGTAGATTAAGCCTGAATTATAATGTAGGCCTTAGCCCCCAAAGAACAAAAGATCAAACAGACCACTTTACATAACTTCTCTGTACCTACTTGGTCTTTCCTAAGTATAAATTATTTCGCTAGACCTGGTGTATAGTGCTTTGTGCACTCGTGTTTTGATATATCAGCTGGTAATTCCTCCATCACTTTTGGGTGTAGTTCATTTCATTCACTGCTCAGGGAAGAAAGCCCCTTGTGTTCATCTTTTTGTTTTGTTAATAAATCCAGAGAAGTGGATAAAATCCTTCCCTTTTCCTTTTCCTTGTTTGTGAAGGATTATACAGGAAAGGGGACAATACTTGAAAGAATGAGGCTCCCAAATTGATCATTGCCTCTAGGCCTTCCGAGCAGACTACTGGGTCAAGGACCAATGTGAGGAGACATACCTGGGGAAACCCTGGTTTTACTCTGCCATAGAGCATGATTCATGGCTGAGCTGACATCCAACTCTTTTCTCGTTTGTCCATCAGAACATTTCTTTTGCAAGGTTTCCTAAAGAGAGCGAAAGGTGAAATCGTGAGTTAAGATTCCCAAATGATAATGGCATACATTTTAATAATCTTTTCATATTTCATATAAAAGTGCTTATTATTGAAGAAATAAAATACTCTGACTTAAAAAAAAAAGTACCACCTGCATCAGTCACTTGAGACACCAAAGTTGTTAAACCAGAGGGGGTTATTTGGTAAACTCCCTGATCGTGGTAAAGGCAGCTGTAGTAACCTGTATTTGAAATGGGGAAATCTTTGGAGAAGTCAGTCGGTATTCCTTGCTTGGTTATCACTGTATGCATAATAATAATGCATTATATATAATTTAATAATATGGTTTGAGTTTTTGCCTTCATAGTTGTACGTGAGTGAATTTGCCTATAAAGATCTCTGGCTGTCAAAGAGAACATGCAGGGATGCCATGCATACATCTAAACCAACCCCACATTTTGTATAAGAGAAAATGATAAACTGTTCACAGCGCAGAATAGAAGAGTACAAAGAAAAGATAT